>NC_140668.1:27942080-28199580 GCF_054131305.1 Coturnix japonica
TTTCAGGTTTTCTCCCTGAATTTATAAAGCTGATACTGAAAATCCTTACACAGTGCACATTATTCTAACACGTACTGCATACAATGTATGTCACCAAAAATAATTCTAAGTAAGTCTCACTCCTTTGTAGTGTCACATATGGACTATTCCGATTAAACATAAATTTCCTAATCACTACTTCAGTGAAAAGATTTAGCCTCTGTTTTGACATGGTAGAGCATATCACAAAGTATCTTGATCCCCACTTATGAGATTTACAGAGCAATGTCTTGGGTAAGCAATCATGATACGCAGACACCTGTTATCTTTCTTACTCACAACTTCAGAGGGAAATATTATTATATGGTGAGATTTTCAAAGGTAAAAACAGAGTGAAGTATTCAGCTGACACGGATTTTCAGTCAGCTGCCTAGCTGCCCTTTGCAGCTTCAGAAATTCTCTATTAAATATGATATTTTGCAAAGTATTGAAACAGCCTCATCAGAGACGTGTACCCATTTTGGCCAATGTCAAAAATAGATAATGCTTATGAGGCGCTCCACAGTGAAATGTTAGGGTGAAGGACAAAGTTAAGAAAAGAAATAAAGGGATGACTGGTGATTTATCTTCAAAAGAAAATAAATATAGGCTAGTATGACAAAATTTTACAGCAGTGCAGAATGTAACCCAGGCACTGCTTTTTACCCTTTTCTTTAAGCAAAACCATTGGCTCATCCAGTAAGATAGAAAGCCAACACATCCATCCACACTTCACACGGGCCATACCTTTTCTAGGCATTTTTTCCACAATGCTGAATTGATCAGTGTTTAACTCTAGCAGTGGAAAAATAAATCATGAAAACAAAGACAGGAATATTATTTCATGGAAACAGATATGCCATTATTTGTCCAGAGTACTACTGCAGAAACCACATATTAGAATTTCAGTACTCCAGGAACTTCAATTCTCTGTATGTATTGAAACTTTTCCTCAAAACCTTATACCCTACAGAAACACATTAAATGTGATTTGTGTAAACAGACTCAATGTTGCTTTAAAATGTATAATCTACCAGCACAAACCGGAATACAAATTAACCATGAAAATATTTAGCCAGCATGGTTACAGGTGCTTACAGCTCCCACTAAGCCCTGTGATGTAATTAATGGCCCAGACCAGCCCATTGGGTATATCCACACCATGCTACACCAAAGTTTGTACAGATCATTATAAGAATAAATGACAATCGCATTGCAGTACGTTATGCATTATCACATTTATATAGCTACTACACGAGAGCTTTTAGCAGAACTCCAAAAACTTTGAGCTACAAATCTCCAGGTGCTTGTAAGGCACACACATCTCCTAATTGTATGGCAGCCTGGGAAAAGGCATAAAGATTACACCAGATTCATTTCATCTCATTCTTTTATGAGATGACGAGTTTGATCGATGCAGTTGGGAAGTATAGACCTACTTAATTGCACTGCTGTAAGATCATTGATGAATACCAACTCTTCATTTAATTAAAATTTAATGTTAAAAAAATAAAATAAAATAGCCAGGCAAACATTAATGAATTACAAAATGAATCATTAATAAGAAAAGAGGTCAATGGTGTTTCACACTTTCAGTATTGACAAAGAAGAAAAATACATAAATATTGATCAAGTCTGCAGATACCATTTGGTGGAGAACTAAACCATAGCATGAATAGTTCATCCATATCCAGCTAAAACAGACATCAAAAAGAGTCAAACATCTGCTCATCTGCAAACAAAGGTAGGTGGTCATACTTACCGAGTGAAGTATCCTGGAAAACAGCAACGTTGTAAAGTATCTTAGAATTGTAACAGGTAGCAGACAACAAAGTATCAAGGGCACCAGGCCACAAGAGCTACTGAACTAGGTCTTCAGTTGCATAAGCAACGAAGAATACAACTCCATTTGTGTTTCAGATCACCACTAGGGTACAAATCTTGAGGATCTACTTTTCAAAAGGATTAAATACTGACGAACTTCTTTTTCTTTTTCTTTTCCTTTTCCCCCTCCCTCCACAGGACAGTTAAATGTCCTTAATTAGAAACAAGTGAAAGGAAACTATAAAAAGAGCAGCTACATGCTTGAAATCCTCGAGGAATGCTGTCTTTTTGTCTATTTCCTTAAAACAAAGAAACAAACATGCTTTTACAAGATTAGTAAAATAGAATTCAGGAGTCATACCACTTTCTTTAATATGAGGAAAACAAATGAATTGACTTACATTCCACATTGCACAGCGCAGAATAAGACATTTGCTTGGAGGCCACAGAACACCTGATATACACATCTATATAGAATACTGGTGGGCAGGGTGATTACTACTAAAAACAGATTTAAAGGGTTCCCTGTTGTCAGGCAGATTGTAGTTGAGAGTTTTAGGATGCTTACAGTAGTTAATTAAAGAGAAGCACTGGGAGCATCACAAGGCTATAAATTCCTCCCTCATACCTTATGGGGCTCAGTGCTGGAACTTTCCATATGTCTGTTTTTAACTGGCATAAACTTGTTTTGACCTTAATCAGCATTTTAGACTACCATTACATGGGGAGGAGAGAGAGAGAAAAGCAAGGGAGAGATTATTAATCAAAGAGGCTTCCTGCAAGATGCATGTAATGAGAAGATTGGCCCTCCTGATCTATCCACTAGGATGTTAAAAACATCAAAACGAAGACAACACGACATTTTATAATCTAACCGTTCTACAGGAACATAAATTAACATACATTTTGCAATCAAACCAGCAAGAACTTGAAGGACAGGTTTATCATATCTGCAGGTGTCAAGTATCGTAAAACATATAAATTAACAAGTCTGTAGATTATTAAATGACAGTCGAGATGCCAGCTTTCCTTTTTTTATCATGGAAGATATTCCCAGGATCTGTGACATCTGTGGTGGCTAATCCCCCATAGAGAAACTGACATTAAAAGGAATTCACACTGTGGTAAAGCCATACACCATTACAATGTCAGCTATGGCTTCCCAGAGCTTTCCTGGATTCTAGGCTGTGGAGTGGATTATGAGTGAAAAACGACAAAGCTGGTATCCTATGTGCATTGCAAACAGCAGAACATATGAATGTGACTGTGAACTGATTTGCTGTGATAAAGATTTCCAACCTACCTTTCACAAGAAAAAAAATACATCCCTACGCACCACTGTTCTCATCTGCTCTCCTGAATGCCCTGCTATTCTCAAGAAACATTTTTCCAGCTATTACTTACATCTCTTTCAGCATATGAAGTACACACGATTTTTTAATTTGATAAAAATGTAACGTTATCACTGTGAAATATCCCTGCAAGTTCTCCAGACACTGCACAGTTGACAAATGTGTAGATTATTCACAACAACCTTTCAGGGGAAGGCTCAGAACAAGGAATAAGCCTTTCCCCACACCAC
This sequence comes from Coturnix japonica, assembly GCF_054131305.1. Classification (NCBI taxonomy): domain Eukaryota; kingdom Metazoa; phylum Chordata; class Aves; order Galliformes; family Phasianidae; genus Coturnix; species Coturnix japonica. The sequence continues at coordinate 27,945,505 of NC_140668.1, forward strand.
CTCAATCCATGTAGTTAATAAGTATAGTCTTGTCCCTGTTCCAAACCCCTCTACACATACCTTCTATCCCTGACCTCAGAAAGGTTCCTGAATTTGTGTTCCGATCTTGATCCCTCCAAATAGGAATCTAGGAACTTCTGTTCTTGCTTCCTCTGATAAAACCCTCCAAGTTAACAGTGTTTTTTTCATTCAATTTCTGATCAGGACAATATCATGATCTTTTTCCTTCTGCTTTTGGGTTGCAAACTTTGCATCTCAGCAGGACATCCTCAATCTGACATTACCAGATCCTTGCTGTGCTGTAAGTCTTCTAACACAAACCAGCTCAAAGATTGAAGGCTTACATCACTGAAGAATTCCATTGTCATTCTCACAGAAATACAACCTATACAATCAGTGTAGGTCAAATGGTTTTCCACTATCGTGTGGCCAAAGAAAACAAATCCAAAAACTAACAGATGACTTCAAAAAAGAACTTTGCTTCACCGTGCAGCTCCTTCACTGTAAGCGGCTGCTATCATGTAAGTAGCTGGGCCAGCAGTGGTAAATAAGTGACTGTAAGGAACAGTGGGAAGAAAGGAGACAAATCCCCTGTACCAAACTGCATCAGGAAAGAACTGAACTGCTACAGATCCCAACTGAATTTGTAGGCAGCATTTGACAGGAAAAATATATATATAAAGAAAAAATTCAAAAAGAAAAGTGTTTCTGTCCCTTTACTTTTAGAAGTAAAACTCAAAGAGACACAACCTTCAAACATCTTGGACAAAGGAACCTTAAAGCTCAAGCTCATTTACAACCCAAGACTAACTCTTCATAGCAGTACGGCAGTAACTCTGTACACACACAAAAACATCCCAACTACTTCATTTCTGAAGTGTTAATCAGACTTTCCACGAGCCTTGAAACACAGCATTCTTTCAACCAAAATAGCATCCTCAAAGTAATACTACGTATTTTTGCTTTGCTGCTATGACAAGAATGGCAATTACTGACTACACACAGTTTCCACTTACTTAGGCGAAACTACTCTTTAAAAAAAAGAGTATTTTATACTAGCTTATGCAATAGTAAAGATCCAAATGAGAACCATTTCTATACCACATTTACCTTTCATTGCAATTTAAATCACTTACTATGTCTATGGTGTACATCTCAATTGCAAAACCATCCTATAATTTCATATCTGTGCTATAATTATATATATATATAATTATATATATATGTATTCATATCTCACTAGACTTCCATTCTTTAGCCCAATATGCCAAATAATCTCTCATTGAATGCTTCCCCATGGACTGTATAACAACTAGGGGGAAAAAAAAGGATAATTAATTAGCACTGGAGAGAGAGAAGAAACTTCAACAAGAAGCCTTAAATAATTAGATAATTAAAATTAAGATTTGAGTTAAATCAGAAGAATCACATTAAAGAAAGACTGACATGCATCATTATAAAAATAATATAAACAATGTAAATAAATTGCTGATACATTTTTTTTCTCCCTGGAGTCATCTAAGAAAGGAGGCAGCTACCTGGTGGAAAATGCTCTAACGCCATCACAACTAGCCCACAAACAGCACCCTTCATTCATTACTAGTTCTGTGAGAGCTACAGGAAAAGGCTGTTGTGGCAGCAGCCCATCCTCCAGTACCACCACTTCAACTATGTTCTGTCCCATCACCCTGATCGCTTTGAGCTGCATAGACACACAATGAAAGTATTCCAGGCTTCTCAGGATTACCTGATCTGTTCAGAATAGCAACAGTCACAGTGGACTGGTGGTCACTGAAAGTACCTGCCCTACTGCACATCAATGCTGCAGCAGCTCTGTGCAGGGCAATGCCTTCTATCGCAGCCCTGCAGGATTTTGCAGGCTCAAATCCTTAAAAAGTAAAGGAATTTTCTTATACACAATATTTCAGTTCTTAGTGTTCTATTTATTTTTAATCCAGTTACATCATAAATCACATAAGCATGAATTATGAGCAAATAAAACTGTGAGACAGAAAGTTTTCTTAAATTTTAAGAGCTTTGATTTCTTAATGGGATTTGATGTACATTACATTTTGAGTCACTGAAAATATGATTAGGTAAAAATATAACAAAATATCCTTCATAACTTCACCAAATATAAAACGCTGTAGCTCCATTATGGTTTTTATTTAGTTAGCAAGCTATTTTGGGTAAGAACCTGTGAAACCCTAACCTCTATAGCAGCACAGCCAGAGTACATGTCAGACAACACTGTAATGTGCTATATTCTAATGCTAATCAAAAGCAAAAATAAGGCTAACAAAATGCATTTAAAAAGTAGCATCAGTTGTCACGTGAGTGTGAAATCCACCAGCCTGCTAATATCAGTCTCAAAATCACAAAAATCACCAACTCTTCCTTCTAAACTGTGGTGGGTTTTCTCTCTGTGATTAACACAACCATAGATCCACAGATTCTCCCTACTGTTAAGCAAATGTTTATCCTACTGTGGAACTCAGACACTGAAATGTGGAACTTCAGTTACACATAGAAGCAGCAGCTCCTATAATGTCACATCTGAAGTCAGATATCCTTTCAATAGAATAAAAATCTCAATTCTATGCAATATTACTGGAAAATCAGTACTGACCTAAATGCTGAATAACATGCTCAAAAAAAATGAGTGAAGATGTAGCACAGCAGTAACATTCCAAGTAGTAAGTGCTGCACACAAAAGTACTAATGCTGCCTGCATTAAAAAAGTAAGGTGCATGCAAGAAGCATGCATTCAAGCACTTCAATGGCTTAAAGGCTAAAATGCCACGCTGACAACAGAGAACCTCCCTAGGAACGGGAGTTTGACCAATGGGTAATCTAATAAAATGCCTCCAGGCATAGGAGGTAGAGCAGCCACCTGCCATTTAGAGAACAGCTTAAATTCCATTTTGTCATGGTAAAAGCTGAATGAGGAAGCCACCACTCCAAACACAGTTCCGCAACCCTGGTTTGATGTTCTAGAGGTTGGGACAGGTGGACTGAGGTTTTTCCTCATGTCTGAATGCTAAAATCAGCCTAGAGATTTTTGGTGGAGTCACATGCAACTTAAAACTGAACACTAAAAACAGCTTGAGGCAGCCAGAGGCAAAATATAAAATAAAATTAGGCAGCAGGAAAGTCAAGGACACAGGAAGAAAGGCATGGTAATACAGCCCTGGGAGAAAACGGAGAGAAAGCAAGAGCAACTACACCTTCTAAAACAAAAGATTAGGAACTATAAGCCAGGAAATTTTTTTGCTGCCATTTAATTCCAACCATTATTAGGACTACACATGTTCTCCGTGAATATGGAACTGCTCTCACGTCTTTCTACATAAAAAAATTCTTCCCTTTACAGAAACAACCTGTAAAACTCTGAGTAACAAGAAATAAAGCTCTTCTGCTATTAATATCCTGCATTTATGGAATACCAGTTGTCATCAAGAATACTGAGCGTAGCAGCCACTCCCAGAGAAACAGACCCATCATAAAACATTCAGCAAGTGGTTAGGTGATTAGTAAAGGACAGTGAAACATCTATCTACATTTGGCTAAAAATAAATAGGGATGAAAGAACACAACCAGATTTGCTATAGATGCCAGACCTTCAAACATATCTGTTTTGGAGGATATTCTTCATAAGCACCCACACAAACAGCCACCACAATCTGATACACTGAGGTGATTTATCATAAAAGAGCGGTAGGATTTATCATTGCACTTGTAGTACAGGTGACACACAACTCATAACAAGAGTTACAACAACTCATAACACTTCAGCATTTTCCTTCAAGAAGATTATTTTATTCTATATTTATTATTATATTTATTCTATATTTATTCTAATAACTCAGATATTTTAGAGACAATGCACAAAAATATCCCTTCTGTGGTCTTACATTCCATAGAGCCCTAAGCAATGGCTGCACAAGAAGAATCCCAGTTTAGTGGACATCTTTATAGCCTCTGTATCATGCAAAGATTTAGGTACACAGAACTGCTTTTGTAATCCACAGTGTTATCTTGCAGCATTACCTTGTATTTAGTTATACTGTGCATGTCATCCATATTACTAAGGAACCAGACTCCCTTGATCAAACATTCAAGATCCATCGCTTCTAGTTATTCTGAGCAGCAGAGTTCTACATAAGTAGCTCCAATATAATAAGCACACTTCTGCCAAAAAGATGATCAGTGGGACTAACCTGAGAAGTAAGGCTGACATTATTCAGAAGTATTAACTAGAATATATGCTAAAATTAAAAAGAAACCCAACAACCCAGAGGTCCAGTACAGTTGCCAACATTTTTCCCTTTCGTGTGCTCTCTAGAGGGGGAATCAAAACTGAACTGTAACCAGGAAACCAACATAATAGCATGAACTGAAGTTTCTTTCATCTAAAATGACCCAAAACGCCCTCCTGAAAAGAAAAAAAAAAACAACTTGCCTTCCCACACTGCTGCTAAATCTCTGCATTAGAAATCTTTGCAAATCTAATGCGCTCAAGAAATGTGATGAAAATGAAATTAATGTACTTTTGTACATTTGAGGATTTGGAAGAATCCCCTTTCTTTTGAACATATAAAATGAAAAGATCCACAACACCCAGAAGGCTGTGAATAATTATTTTTACTAACAGGACTGCCAGAAATTTTTAAACACTTACTAAGCACAAGATTTCAAGATAAAAAAAAAAAAATTAACTTTTAAGTTTTTTTTCCCCAGATTCCTTTCCTCAACAGACTTCACATAAAGAACTTATTTCAATTTTCCCCTCTATTAAAAATAAATGACATTAATAAAGCCAAAGAGGAGGCATTTCTATTCATCTAAACTCAGTGAGGAAGTAGATTTATGCAGATAGATGTGGTAACGAACACTACAAATCACTCAGAAGTGAGGCTGCAGCTCTTCAGTTTTGGCCTTTTTGTGAAGTAAACAATATGCTCGATTCTGCTCCGTGACGTACTGATCGCAGAGGTGTCACTCAACAGCATATGTTCACAGCTGACACAAGATACACATTCCTCTTATTTCTTGTGTATTTTCGGTAGCTGAAGTTCTGTGCTAGTCAAACTCAGAATTATTTATAATGAAAGCCAAATTCTTCTCTTGTTTGTACTGAAGTAATCCTACAGTAACTCAATTTCAAGAGTAAAACTGAGTTTTGAATAAATCTGAGCTAAAATATTCCAGGAGTTGCACTAACAAACTGTAAAAAGTCTTCTTTGCTTCGTGGGCTAAGCTACACTCTTAGAAGGCGGCAGCATTTAACTGTTCACTAAGTATAGTATTCTTGCTAAGAAACAGTGGTCCTGCCTATTTTACTCCTCTTTCTGTTCAGCAAATATGACTATCAATACTTGAGCTATAGAACAAATCGATGTCGGCAGTGAAATCCCCACCTGCCAAGCCTGACATAAGAATACAAGTACTTTTAACCTCTGTTAATCCAGATCTTAGTTCAGTGCCAGCCAAGGCAATCAGTCATGTTACAAAAGCAGGAAAACATCCTGGCTGCAAAGTGCCTCGAACGTTACATTCACAAAATAAGCTTTTTCAGCGCAAGGAAAATGATGCAATCCCTATGGTCAGTGCATATTATAATCTCCTTCTAATAAAAAAAAGGCTTGAAGTCTATCAACAGAGACTATCAGAAGTTTGACTTTAATTTAAAGACTCACACATTTAACTGAAAAGGTTATTACTTAATTAACTGCCTTCTGGCTAAGTGAAGTCATCACACTTACACCCTTACTCCCTGATCCAGCTGACATGAGCACACACCAGCCCAGTTAAGCCACATGTTTCTCTGATTATAAATCCAAAGGCATCAGATATCTAGCTGAAAAATAAGGAGAACTCTGGCAGCATTATTACTGCCAAGGTATTAAAGCAAAAAGAGTTGTCTGTGGCCGAGAAAAGGCTATGGAACTTTTCTGCAATAAAGTGAATTTAACCTGAAAGATACTCAAGTCAATTTACCACCTGTGTAAACCGGTAATCTCCAAAAATACCAGCACTGTCATCTGGTTTACCTTAGACAAACAAATGTTCTGCTTCTTTTTAAATCAGACTATGAAATAAGCCTTCTTGATAGAGTTACAGAGTTCTAATGAAAGTTTGAAATAGCTGGGGGGACTGCTTAGTGAGCCACTGTAGGAAGCAATGCTGTATTGCTGTGGAATGCTTTAACACTACAGTGATACTGACAGGAGCAGGGGAGTCTAAGGCAAACAGCTTCCCTCTAGAGAAAGCTTTTCACTTTGTGTTATCTTCATCCTTAATAATCATTCAGACTCACTTTATACATTAGACGTTTTCTCCCAAAATAATGCTTATTTTAATCACTACAGCAGAATAGGCCGTGCCACTTGCAGGCAGGTAGGAAGCTGTTCAGGCACTGTAGAGTCGGACATCAGCAAGCAGCTTAGAATATGGTGTTGCTATAAGATAAGATAAGAACCGTGCATGATCTTTAGATACCCTAAGATGAGGAGTGATATGGTGAATCACGTGTCTAGCATTTTTTCCTCTAGTTCTCCTGAGCACAGTATTTCCCTAAGTGGGAAATGTTAGTAAAAGCAGAAAGTACTTTTAAAAAATACTTTTAGAAAAAAGATATTCTCCTTTACATCCTTCAGTTTTTAGCAAGTATTTTCATTACACAGAAGTGGTGACTATGTTTTCTTTATGGTTATTGTTAGAAATGTGTATAAGTCTTACAAGATCACGTGTTGAGCAACAATCACAAATAAATTAACATACTCAGCGTGAGATGACAGAAAACAACTTTTCTGTTCCTTTTTGCTCCTGGGTTCAGCTTAGCAATACATCTCCAGAGAATTCTGTTTTGGTCTTTACCACATTGCTTATTGCTGCATTAGCATTAATCCCTTCCCAGGTCTTACAACTTGAATTATGTCAGAGTAATAATGAATCAAATCAAAACACAGAGTGACAGTGTTTACCTTATGCGAACATGGTATGAGACTGAAATGAGACTTGCTAAAATGCACATGCATAAAACTCTCTTCATTTAGACACATAATGGCCTCCCATTTAGTAGTCTTAAGAAAATGTATGCATGCATTATGAATGAATTTCAGTTCAGCACAAAGTGATACAACGTTGGACCTGTTAAAAGTTCCAAAAAGTTTTTTCTCGTGCTGTAGGAATACATTTTACATCATTATTTAAGCCTTAATGGATTTTTTTCCACTTAAGTCTTACCATTTCTCATCACACTTGGCTTTCTGATCTTTGCACAACCATAACAGAACTTGACAATTCCCAATTACCTGCAGTTCTTCTCCCCACTTGCTGTATGTTCACTGATGTGCTTAGCAATGCTCATTCTTCCTAAGCAATTTTACTTAAATTCTTCCTATTTTTCCTCTCTTTCCTCCCTGCACAAAGTAAGTTTGCAAAACTAAATCATTTATAAGCATCTTCTCTGTCAAATTTCAGTGCTTGTTATATAAAAACTTATTTGCATCATTATGGTTGCTAAGATGAGTGTTAAATTGAGCCAAGTAGAACTGAGATCCCAGAACTTCTTAACAGCCACAGTGAGGCTGGTAAGAATTTGATCATCTTGCAGACTACTGATAAAACCTCTCATTTAGGTTATTGTCTCATTTTTTTTCCCCTTCCTCCTATTAAAAAAAAGACCTATGAATGGGCAGAAGATAATAAAATAAAATAAGTAATAAAAATTGGACTGTACTTCAGCTAAAAATCCTCCAAATAATTATCACAATCACAGTGTTTTTGATATTAAATACTTCTAATCATTTTTCACACCCGGAATAGATTCTATGTGTTGTTAAACGCAGGCACAGGGCCAAAACAAGAAAAGTATTTTACTAAGAATTACAATAAAATATTTATTTTAATTTAATCAGAAAAATAAGCAACCTGATTGGTAATCAAAACATTAAGCCTTATAAAAGCTCTGTAAGACTTACTTTATCCCACACTTTTTTGTTTACGTCAATAAGAATAACAATCCCAGGGTGTTAAGTAAGAAATCTGTAGGCTGATCAAATAAACCCAGTGCTATTGTATCTTAAAAAGGCCACCAGACTTGTAGAGAAAATACTCCTAAGTAGTTTGAAAACCATGTTATGCTACACTTGCATTTAATAAGGTAACGATTTACATTTATGCAGCACCTATTATTCCAAAGCAATTTACCACTCATAGCCTGAGATTATCACTTCATCTCCAGAGAAACTTGGCAACTATGAAGTGTTACTCTATACAATAAAGCAAGAATTCTGGCAGGTAGCAATAAATATAAGGTTTCAGTTGAATAAGTATGACTTATATTTATCCCTACAATGAAATCAAGTAGAATATTATTTTTCTGAAGTTGTATTGTCTTTTTATATGTAGTGTCCACTGGCAAAACCAGAAATAGTTTCCTTAGAAAGCAGAAAAATATTTGCAACATACTTTGCAACAAACCTTCCCAGCAATACTGGTGGTCCAACAAGGACTCTGGAAGCGCCATCTACTGTGTGCTTCAAACTTCTTCCTGCGCTGCTTCCTGTGCACATGTTTGGCTGAAGAGCACTCAGGAATGGTTCCAGTTTGGGAGCTACATTTAGAAATACCTCTAGCTTTCACATGAATGGATGAAGATATTTCAATACAGGATTGAAGAGAAAAATAAATAGAAATCTCAGTCATTCAAAATGCCATGATTTCCACAGGAAAAACTGTTATTATCTTAAAACAAATGTATGTTGTATACTTTCATTTTCTGTTAATTTTACCTCTGGAATACATATTTCCATGCTTTACTCTGCATCTACAAAGATGAGAGAGTGCTCCTTTGGAAAGAAAGAAAGAAAAGTAGAAAACAAAAACAAAGAAAAACAAAACCCTGAAGGCTAGAAGTTATGTGACTCAATGTACTATGGGCTCAGGGGAAAAATACTGGCTATCCTGCTGTAAGGTTAAGCACAGATGATGTTGGTTTTCCAGGACATAGTAGCTTGGCATGAGAGTAGCTCTAACTGAATATCATCTATTCTATGTGTGGAAAAGAAAAAAGGTCACATTAGCCAAATGAGGACATAAAATTTAAAACTGATGGAAAAATATACACCTTCTTGCCCAATGAGCCCATGGAACCACCTGTCATAAGATAACAGAATGAAAACAACACCAAAAAAAAAAAATAATAAAAATCAGGAGTTTAAAACTTCAATTACATTCAATCATTCCATTCTCAGTATGCAAGACAATGTCCTTCAGAGAAATCAGGGTATAACATCAGGGAATAACCATGCCAGCATTCAGCTCAGTTGCCTAATGCAACTCTATGTCAAGTTCTGTAACCCTGGTAGGCAGTGTTTGGAATTAGCAGTCTCCTCTGGAGGCAAGAAGAGAACAGATGAAGGGCTTACAGAAAGGTACACAAAAAATCCATCCCAGCTCCAAGCTCACAATCTGGTATTTCCCCCAGGCCTGCAGCGTGCTGTAATTCAGGTAACCTTCTATCAGAGCGGGAAAGAAGGAAATGGCTGCAGCGAGGGGCTGATCTCTGAGGCGCATTGCAGCAGTCAGCTCAATCACTGGGATGATCGATTGCATTTAATAGGAGATACTACAACCCTATGAGAAGCACCCTTATTGCTGTTTGCCTGTTCTTAATTAACAGAAAGAATAAATAAAACATTGATTGTGGTCAGATGTAAAAATCAGAAGGACTCCAAGCAGCAATGTGAACACCCTGTCGGAATACATCATTAACATGTACATCCACCTGGATCTCAGAGCGAATCCTTCATGCAGCCTGACAAGGCCATTTTGAATTGATCACATCCAGTTCTTTTCAGACAATCACGCACAAACACTTGGCATAACAATGTTAATAAGCAATGACAGAAGGAATCTGTGTCTATCCAAACAGACTGCATCTGAGCAGTTACATGAGAAAAGCCTTCAATTCCTTCCCCTGCTCTCTGGACCAAATTCTTTACTTATTTTTTTACAGGTGATTAAAATAAATAAAAAATGGATCACTTACTGGTCATTTACCACAGTTCTTTCCATAGCAGTGCAGCATAAGAAGAAGCATAAAAAAGGTATAGTGGAGTCATGTTTTTCTCAGCAACTGCACCCATATTCCCTCTGATGCCACATATTACTAAAGAATTTGGAAGAACTCTAATCTGTACGGCATTCTAGAGCATCAGCCCAGCCTGAAAGCGTCTCTCATGGCTTTCATTTCATTTCATTTCATTTCATTTCATTTCATTTTTCCTACTGTCAACTTCTAATCCCAGCCCAGCTTCTTAAAAGAGTCTGTATTCCACTGCATGGAACAGGTTGAGATACGTATGCATATATTTATTATTATTACTAAAGAATTTAAACACAGCAAAAGTTTGGGAGTATTCAGAGCAATGACTACTCCACATTCCACTTCACTGTCTATACAAATAATAATAATAATAATAATAATAATAATAATAATAATAATAATAATAATAATCAGTAAAAACCTTAGGAAAATATCCCTTACTAAACTAAGGGAAACCAAAGCATTTAATAAAAGAAACATCCATGTCTTGTGACAGAACATCACAACAGCCCAGTGAAAATGCAAAAAGGGCCATCAGCTGTTCCAAGAGCCATATTCAGAGAACAGAAGGATGTCCTGAAAGAAAAGAAGTGGTTCACTCCAGCTCAAGTTTGCAGAGCAGCGTTATCCTGGTGCTCCTGTCCTCACTTTTGTCCCTTGACATGAACACCAGCACACACAGCAGACATTTCTGTCTGTGCACACAGTGTTCTGCAGAGCTGTGTGGCATCCTGCTGACCTCAAACATTTTGCACTAGGGGTGCAGGCAAAGGCAGGCTGAACAATTCATTCTCTTTGTTGGGCAGAGAAAAACAAACGGGCCCCATCAAACTGACCTTCCCCCATCACCATCCCTCCACATCCTCACTGCACCAACGTGCCTGTGGTACAGTGTCGCCACACAAGCTCAGCTGTAGCGGCTGCACCTGTGAATGTGAGAGATGCCCAGCCTGCAGCAGATGAAAAGCCAGGCTCTTACTGGCAGCCATACACTGTGGGGGCTGCAGATGTGGTCATTTCCATTTTTATGTTTAGCTTTTCCACTGTGAACCTTCCCAGGATCCCTGGACTAGCAAACAGAACAGCAGTAACTTGCACACAGGCACCTTCAGAGAAAGCTGAGCTGAAACCACAACTGATTCTAGCAAATGTACTTTCTTGGCTTCCTGCTTGAAATTAAAGGTCTCCAAAAAAAGGCTGCTTGTAGTAATATCACTTACTGGGTTTAATCAGATAACCACTACTGCTTTAACAAGTGAATAAGCGTGGTCTATTGTGTGCACTTCTTCAACTTCAACATGACTGGTTCATTTTCCTTTGCGTATTACACCACCAAGTGGCCTAATGCTCTTCACATTTTCTTCTATTTATCACATTTCCTTTAGAGATACCAGTGCAGAAAACAAAATAAAATCAAAAAGCTGAATCACTACGTACAATAAATGAACTAACCAGAGCATAACCTGAGAGATCCAGCTAGATGCTGGGAAAACATTTTTCTCCTATTATACAAGCACAAATTTAATATAAATGTGAATTTGATTATCAATTTTCCCTCTTAGCATCAACTTAAAACCTACTAGGAAGAGGATCATCTGCACCTTGTCTGGGTAATACTCTGCCAGTGACACCCTGCTCGCTAAGTAAATGACCTGCTCCAGCTGCCCAGGCAGTTCCAACTAGTTTGCTATTCAGACTTCTCCCTCTTTTTGCTCCAAATCCTTTGAAATCCATGTGAGCAGGGAGAGGTGTGGATGAGGGCTACATTTTCCACTCACCTCCACTCATGAAGGAAGCTAGATGGATCTAGCTGAATCCTGTTTAATTTTCCCAACCAATGCAGCAATGCCAGCCAACAACCGAGGTCATAAATGCTTAAATTTCATGCAATTTCATGCACATCTAGCAAAAATTTTGCTATCTAAGTTCCAAGTTATGCAACAAGTTTTTCCTCCAGGTGCATAAAATCACTTTAAAAGAGGTGTATTAAAAGAGGTCCCCAGAGGACTTGGATAATGTCATGGGCAGGATATTTACAAGACACAGACTTTTGCGAATATACACATGTGTACACATGATCAGCACAGGGCTCTGTGGAAAATAAGGTAATCTTCCCTAATTACAAATGAAGGCCAACCTGATTATAATGAGGTGCATTTCAGTACATTTCAGAATAGAAACTGAACAAATGGTTTTGCCATACAACACTTAAAAGAAAAAATAACTCAGAAAGCCAGCCAGTCTTCTTGTGGGAACAGAGGATGTAGCAACTGCTTTTCTTTTTTTCCCATTATATAAAACACGTCCTTTAAACATTTACTAGCCTTGTAGTTTCTACATGTGGCCACGTCCCAAGCAAAAGCCCTCTGCCTCTCACTAAATGATGCTTGAGAGCCCTCGCCGCACGTGTAATAAGAGCATCAGAGGATCCAGATGTGGATTAGAAAAACAACTGTGTCGTTTACAGCTGAGTTTCCAACTGCTGGGCTGGGATCAAGCGGCAGAACTGCGGTTTGCTCCATGGCAGAACCCACCCACACAGCACTCGGAGCTGAGCAGGAAAGCACACAGCGCTCACACCTCATGGTGCTCCCCTTACTCAGATCTATACATAGATGTACCCTACGTTCCTAATTATCATCTGATTCTTATGTTCTTTAGCTATAGAATATCACAAGTGTTTCAGCAAATCTGGGCAGTACTTACAGCGTTATTGGGTGGGATTAAAGCTACGGCTTCTCCTGCACTCAGCTCCACGGGGCGACATTTCACGAGGCCTCACAGAGCTGGGCCGGGCAAAAGCAGCAGCCAGGGCAGCGCCGTCGAAACAGTATCGACCTCTTGGCTTTAAGAGTGCTCCAAGGAGGCGCTCATTAGTATCTAAATGAAGTTATCTGTAACTTACGATGGACAACGCCAATGCGTTCGCCGTGAACGTGCAGCTGAGTTCTGAGGCGCTGCCGGCTCTGCTCACGGCGCGAGGCGTAACGGGGCGGTTTGCAGGAGCTGCGGGGCTGGATCCGCCGCCTGCAACAAGGCGATATCCCGTGTGTGAGCACGGCGGGGCGTGCAAAGCGGGCTGTGAGGAACGGGGCACACACGGGACAGTGAGGGGCAGAACACCAGGAAGGAGCTCACTGCAGGCTGAGACAGCTCTGCATAAGCAGCACTGCTGTGCATAAGGCTGAACGGGTTGAGCAGCTCGGAACAAACCCCGTCCGACCTCCCGCTCTCCATTGCAGTGCTCGGCCCCGACGACCGCTCGCCGCCTCCCACCCGACGGCAGCCGCCCGCTACTGCGCCTGCTCCGTGATGTGCAGGAGCTCCGCCGAGCCGCCAGGGGGCGCTGCAGGGCACGGCTCCCCCCGAGGCCGCTCTGTGCCGTGTGCGCGCGGCGCCGCTGCTCGGCGGGGCCGGTATCCGCCCCAACAGCGCGGATTGTAGGGCCGCCATGGGGAAGAAACACAAGAAACACAAGTCGGACAAACACCCCTACGAGGGTGGGTGGGGAACGGGGGGTTACAGCGGGCATCGAGCCTCGGGCCTGCCGGCAAGGCCCAGCCAAGCGAAGAGGGAAGCAGGGGATGGGCAGAGAGACGCGGCCGGGCCTGGACACCTACGGGCGGGTGGGGAGGGGGGTCACAGCCGGGGGGAGCCGGGGATACGGGCTGTAGGGGTGAGGGCGGAGGGGAATGATGTATGGGGGAGGTAAGATCTGTCTGTGCTGCTCGTACACCTCATTGATGTGCTGTCTGTTGTTACAGAGTACGTGGAGAAGCCGCTGAAGCTGGTGCTGAAAGTTGGAGGGAACGAAGTTGCCGAACTGTCCACTGGAAGCGCGGGGCTCGATAGCAGCCTGTATGAGGATAAATCCGAGCATGAAAAGCATAAAGATAGAAAGAGGAAAAAGAGGAAGAAGGGAGAGAAACAAGTTCCGGGAGAAGAGAAGGAGAAAAGAAAGAGAAAAGTTAAGGTATGTGTTCATGCAATTGCATATTTGTGAAAAGGAGCAACAACCTCATAGAAAAATACCTTCAACTTTGCCCCTGTTACCAGACAGCGAGCAGATACACCTGGAACTTGTATCCTTAACCATAGAATGGCTTTGGTTGGAAGGGACCTTAAAGATCAATTAGTTCCAACCCCTCACCAACCTCTGAGTCATCACTCTTTTCCTAACATCTCACCTCAATCTCCCCTCTTTTGGTTTAAAGCCATTCCCCCTTGTCCTGTCACTATCGGACTGTGTAAAAAAAACAGTTCCCTTCCTGCTTGTTGGTTCCCTTCAAGTATTGGAAGGCCACAATAAAGTCTCCCTGGAACCTTCTTTAAGCTAAACAAGCCCAGCTCCCTCGGCCTTTCTTCATAGGAGATGTGCTCCAACCCCTTGATTACCTTCCTATGCTGGAATGCATTCAGACTCTGTGTACTGGCTTTGCCAATTCCTTTGTTTCAGGTATTCCAGATAAAGGTGTGTAAAGTCATCTCAAATAGTGGCTAGTATAAACATACAGAAAGTTAAAAACGGAAATAAATGATGTCCAAATAAGTCGATTTATATAAAATAGAATTAAGACATCACTGGTTCTTAATTCAGAAGAAAATACAATTCCTTTGGGGGATTTTTTTTACCCAATCAGCATTTATAACGCATTTATTTATAGCACATGGTTACACTCTCATTTTAAACTTCCTATCTCTCTCTTTTACTAATTTTCATATAAAATTCAGAATCATCCCATAGGTATCACTAGAGACAGTTCTCTGTGCAGAGGATCCCTGTCATGCTGTAAAGGCTGTCATGTGGTGTTTAAAAAATAAACGTTCAATGATAGATTGCATTGTATGGCTGAATTATCGTATTGACCAGTAGATGGAGACAGTACATTAGAAACCCTGCATTTTTTTTTTAAGCCTTGTAAACACGGTGTGCTTTTTTGTGGTTTGTTTTGTTTTCATTATGCAAGGGTGTTTTGAAAAATCTGGAGAGTTCCATGCAGTCATAACGCTGGTTTTGCAGCTCCTCTGAGGCTTTGTAACAATTTTTTCTCCTAGGAGGATAAGAGGAAACGCGACCGAGAACACCCAGACAGTGAGGGAGAGCAGGAACTGAAATGTCAGACCCCCATCAGATTGGAATTGTCGCCAGAGAAACCATTGACGAGTACTTTATCAAAACAGGAAGGTAGAAAAAAAATATTCAGTGAATTCTAATTCTCTTCTACTGATTTGCTTTTTATTTTTGCTGGTGAAACAAGTGTGCTGACATATTTTGTCATCCCCATGTTCCTCTCCAGCTCCTACAAGTATTGAAACTGTTACTGTATCCTTCTTTTGTAAAAGTTGTATCTACTGCCCCTGTGTAGAACATTGAGAACCGTGAGAGAAGTATGTCCACCTATCCTGTTTTTTACCACTGTATTTGTTTATGCAGAGTTCTCAAGTAAGATCAGTTTTGTTTGGTTGATTACTAACATCTTGGAAATTCAGTATCACTTGCAGTCAGTTCCGTTTCACATCCTTCCTATCCACAATTCTTTTTGGTCTAGAGGTGGAGCAGACACCGCTTCAGGAAGCTCTGAATCAACTCATGAGACAGCTACAGAGGTAAGTATGCATGCTACAGGCTCTCAGAGGTGCAAAATGAATATAACATACATTTAGGGACAAGGCCTATAAAAAGTTTAGTTCAAATATTATTGGATAAAACATATATTACTGAAAAATTAGGTATAGTTCCTATATAAGAACTTCTTTTCCCCCCCATGAGGTTGGAATAAAGTTAAAAAACTACAATTTCATTTATTTACCTTGAGTTCTCCAATTTTTTATATAAAAAGGAAGTATATGCTTCATAAGTGTAAGTTATGTCCTATTAACTAAATGCATTTTGAGTAAAATAATCAGATCTGCAAAAGCTGCAGTTCCTTCAGGTAAGCTCTGGTTCAGGGTATTCCTCCTTAAGGAATTAATGTATGTCTTAAAGTGGTTGAAAGACCTTTACGCTGTCTTACCAGATTAAGCTCAAAACGTTGTTTGGGAGGTATCTGTTATCAGGTTTGGGAAACTGACAGCATACTATCTAAATGTGCGTACAGGCAACTTTGCAGCTAGGAGTGCTGCATAACTAAGGCCTGAAACATCAGTGCTTTCACCAGTATGTAGTAACAGCAAGGAATTCAGCAAAATTGGCATGGGGGGCCAGTCTGAAATTACAGAGTTCAGGGAAAAGGGAAGAAAAAAAATAATAAAAAAAAAACAAACAGCAGTTCTGGAAGAGAAATTCCTACCAATTAATCTGTCCAGCTTTATCCCAAGGAGGGAACACCAGGGAGCGTTTAATTTTAAAGCTGTTCAAAATTGTGTAACCTGAAAACAAACATAACTCTGAATACACGCTCTATTGTAGCCTTTATTCTCTTCCTGTAATTTCAGAGTGAGCAAGCTAGTTAATGCATGACAAGTATACGTTCTCATCACATCAGTTCCCTTTGTTTTACATTGACCTAGTTTTAATTTAAATAAATTGTGAAGAGAAAAACCTCAAAAGCATGTTAATTGTATTTTACTTTTTAATCTTGGGAATAAAGATAGTTATCAGAATGTAGAACTAACTTCTAAAATGTGTTTGTAGCACTTTTCTGGTATCTGGGTTTGCTTTCCAGTCTTCAAAAGTGAAAGACTGTGCTGACAAAAGCCATTCCTGGCTTCGTATTTTTGATTCTTTTTCAACTTGGCCTGTTCCTTTCTACTTAACTCTAAGCTCAATATGTTCTTTGTTATAAAGTTGAAACATAAAAATGTCCTTTCATATCTTAACAGAAAGGATCCAAGTTCTTTCTTTTCATTTCCTGTGACTGATTTTATTGCCCCTGGCTACTCCATGATCATTAAAAATCCAATGGATTTTAGTACTATGAAAGAGAAGATCAAAAACAATGGGTACCAATCCATAGAAGAATTAAAGGTAATTCTATGAATTTCATTTTGACTACAGAGATGGATTATGTGCAATTTACTTCAGCTCTATGATTTTAGAATAATATGAAGTTGCCAAAAAAGAACCAGTGCTTGTGCCTGAGGAAGTATTTCTTACTGACTTGATTGCGAGCAGCTAAGTTGTGGAAGGGAAGAGAAAGCTTACTTCTGGTTTGTGAATATGCACTTCAAGACAGCATAGATGTCTTTGTTTCTTATGCAGGATTATATAAACTTGTCCATCAGTGCGTCAGTTTAGGTCTTCAGAATGAAAATGTTAGTACTGTAGCAGAACTGCCTCCCAGAAAAACAAGGAGTTGGGTTAATTTATCGTCTTTGCCTGTCGGTTACTTCACCATTGGCATCCCGTCACCTCAGTTCTAGCTGCTCAGCTTATCTAGGGATGTAGAACCACAAGTAGGAAAGGCCAGATTAGCTCAGTCCTGTTCATGGCAGGCAGTTGTGTCTGGTGGATTGAAGGCCCCTAAAGTATTGTGCGTGCGATGGTGTGTGTGGGGGGTGGGTCTGGGTCATAGTTTCAAGTACTATTTTGTAGAACAATGGAAGAAGATGCTGAAATGTTCTCTTACACATATTTTTTAAAATTCAGTAAAGGGACATAGGCAAGGATAACTGGCCTATTATTAGATAGCATGGGTTCATTACTATTTTGTCAAAACATAAGAGAAGTGAAGCTGTTTTAACACTGTAAGCAAAAAAGAAAGCAGGGAAAAACTTACATTGCTTCACTGTTGCTCTTTCAGTGCCTGATGATTTGTCAGGGAGGTGGTAATTTTATCTAACAGGGCATGCATAAAAACTTAAAAAATTAAGAAGAAAGCTGAACATTTAGGAGTATTTTCAGGGTGTTTACTGCATGCTGGTTTTGAGACTTGGGTCTGATTCACATGCTTACTTCCATTTACATTTTAAAATCCTTTTAATTGAAACTTTTCTTTGAAATTCTTTTTTGCTAAAGCTTTGGGTACACCATTTGCAACGAGGATTTTAATACGGCATATTATAAAACTTTAACTTTCATTCCAAAATTTTTTGCACAGGACAACTTCAAATTGATGTGTACTAACGCAATGACATACAACAAACCAGACACCATTTACTACAAAGCTGCAAAAAAACTGCTGCACTCAGGGATGAAGATACTGAGCCAGGTAATAAGGGATTACAAAACAAAATATTAAAAAGAAGAAAAGCTCCTTGCTTTCACAGAGTTTAGGGGTTGGAAGGGACTTCTAAGGATCATTGAGTTTAAGCCCCTGCTAAAGCAGGCTGCACAGCTGGGGCATCCAAATGGGTCTTGAATATTTCCACAGGAGATATTACCAGATGACTTATTTGCATTTAATATTTGAGTTTTCTGAATTGTCTTTATACTTGCAAGCATAAGAAAGAACTAAAGTTAAACTCTTCTTTATGGTTAAGAAAAAAATAATGTAAGCAGGAAACAGAAGGATTCTAATGTTTTTTAGGAGAGGATTCAGAGCCTGAAACAAAGTATAGAATTCATGGCTGATCTGCAGAAGACGAGGAAACAGAAGGACAAGGTGGAACTGCAGCTAAGTGGAGAGGATGAAGGTGGTTCTGGGAAAGACAAAGGAGAACCCGTGGATGGTGATGTCAAAGCTTTCAAAACACCTAACAAGGAACACAAAAAGTGAAGTATTGTCTCATTAATGTTTAGAGGATGGACCCCTTTAATGCCACTGAAATAAGATGACTACTGGGGACTTGGAGGTGTGGCTTTCTTTGGTGTTGGGTATACTATAACAGTCCTTCATATCTCAAGGGAATAACATTTATGTAAAGTCAAAATACCAATATAAGTATATTTGGAATATATATATATTTTATATGATATTGTCATTTTTCATGGGGATAGCCTTTTACTTCTCAACAACTCCAGTTATTTTGTGTTCTAGTGTCTGTTTCATGTAAATTGTACTGTAATTCTTATCATTCTTAGTTCGTTTTGTCAGAGTAATGATGTAAATCTGGACATGCCAAACTTTGCAAAAAGAAATTATCCAGTGCCCTGTTCATAATACTCAGCCATTTGTGTCTGTTAAAGCTATCAACTAAGGTATATTGGTTTTATTCATAGGAAGGACAAAGATCTAATTGAAGACAAATTAAGAATCAATAGCCTGGAAAGGGAACAAGAACAGATTGATCGCATTGTTAGAGAATCCGGAGGAAAGTTAACAAGACGACTTGCAAACAGCCAGGTAAATCCCTTTTTCCTGAACTGGGCTTAGGTAGCATCACTGAAACTCAAGGAATGCTCTTAGTACAGTTTGTATCATCTTACACGTGACTGATAACGTCAATGTAAAGGCAGGAAGAGAATCAGTTGAATGCATGCTGAACATCATCAGCAGAGCAAGTTCAGCTGACATTGTCAGAATTCTTTGATAAAGTAATAGAGGAGAGTGAATGCTAGGAATTTCAAGGAAAAAAAAACCTCCTAAATCTGAAGCAACCACATATCTAAGCACAGGAGAAGGAATCCAGTTTGGTGAAACAGCCTGCTTCTACTAAATATGACTTATCCATTTCAATTCCTACCGGTAAACGTATAGAAATAGCTAATGAAGTTGTCTTAAGAACTTGAATTTCATCTAGTGGCATAAATTATAATTTTATTTCAGTGTGAATTTGAAAGAAGAAAGCCAGATGGTACAACAACTCTGGGCCTTCTTAATCCAGTTGATCTTACTGCAGGAGGTAAGTTAGCACAGTTCAGATAACAAACCATTTCCACCAAAGCACTCTGCTACTTTTTTTTCCCCCCACTGGTTTAGATGGGCAAATACCTGTGGTTCTTAATACCCTGATAATCTGAATCTAAAAAGCTGCAGCTGGTTTGAGGCAATTGGGGCTGCACTGAGGAGCAGCTGGAGGGAACCATCAGTGGCCAATCCTTTTCCATTTTGCATGAGTTGTTTGTGGGAGATGCAAGAGAGCTTTTGCCATGAGAGAAGGAACTACCAGCCTTATGTTAGGGTACATTTAATTCCTGGTCTCTCCACAAGTCAGAATCAAGTTCTCAGTGCAGTCTGTTGACCCAGAGGGTCAGACTCCCCAGAACTGGGAACTATTCGAGTTCCACATGACTTTGTTTCATCATTGCCATCTGTGTAGTGCCACCAGCTGGAACACAGGTGCTTGATTATCTAACTGCCACCTTACTGCAGAATTGAGCTGAATGTCTACAGTACACAGAAACCATGCTGAAAACTTCTCAATTCCTCTTACTTATGCAGTAGGAGACCTCAGCAAGACAGTACAGCTTTTGTTACAGGAGGCAGGAAGGAAAAAAACTAATCCTTAACCAGTGTTACCACTTAAACCAGTGTGTTATCCTGGGTTTGAATTCATATTTAGAACTACGTGCGGTCTTTAATATGAAGCAATTGAAGAACAATGCACTGAGTCGTAGCCAGAAATTTCAGACTAAACAGGATGCAAGTAATTTAATAAGTTTGGACATCTTTTTATGTCACTTAATGGTGCCTTATTAGTCTTGTATTTTGATTGTATGCTATTGTAGAACCAGGTTACTGCCCTGTAAAGCTTGGTATGACAGCAGGAAGACTTCAGTCAGGAGTTAATACATTACAAGGGTTCAAAGAAGATAAAAGAAACAAGGTTACTCCAGGCAAGTGCTGATTGATTTCTTCTTGTTATATATAAACAAAATATGTTGATCTCATTACTAGTACTCAGTTTAGAACTATTTTCATTATAAAGTACATCTTTGCATGTATTTATGGCACAACTAAGCAGCACATCACAAAATCGAGCTTAATTTACACACACAAAGGAGGAAGCGTATTCAATAGAAGATTGATCTACACTAATAGAAACAGCACCAGGGAGATGCAGGGGTTTCTGCTGGCTTTGAAGGAGCGCAGTGGGGAGCCTGAGAACCAGCACCAGACTGAATTTTCGTATTGATTTTAGACACACAATATCATTAATAGAACAGCTATAAATAAATATGTATTTGAAATAGGCATTATTAAAAAAATGGCAGGGTAAAAAGATGGTATTTTATGAAAACTTGTTTTCTCTTTAAGAAACGTGTACTTATAGCTTCTTCTGGGGGATTACTTGACAACTTCTTCTCATTTTTATTTAATATGTTCATACCAAAGGTACTAATTAGTATTATTGTTATTCATTAGTGACATACTTGAACTATGGACCCTACAGTTCATATGCTCCAACATATGATTCTACATTTGCCAACATCAGCAAAGAAGATTCTGACTTAATCTATTCAACCTATGGGGAGGACTCTAATCAGGGATCGTTCAGGTAATTCTGCAGCTGGAGCATGCATTACAGCAGTCATGTATGGAAACAGCATGCAAATTGCTGCAGCATGGGCTGTGTCTGTGCTGCTGAATGATGTCAGTGTGTCACGTGTCTTACAGCTACCGCTTTTTTGTTTTAATGTTTTGTTTTTCCCTTATTTAGTAAAGGAAGTTGCATGTAGTGTGAAATGAGGCAGGAATAGGGGATTTGGATGTTGCTGATACATAAGAACATACAGTGTAACAATTATATATATAACTTGGGACTCCTGTTCAGAAACAGAAACGTATGGATTGGATTTTTTTGATGTTAAAGAACTTCACTCCTGCCTTAGTAAAAGCAGTTTTTCTTAATGACCACACTTCTGTGCTTGCAGTAGTAGATCTGAGTGCAGAGACAGTATGCACTAGTTTCATTGTTAAATACCACTGCTAGATTTTTATGTTATTTGCTACAACAACAAAAAATCCCGTTGTTTCCTTCACCATTAGGATGTCAAAGTCCCTCCATTATGAGGACTCAGAAATAGAATACGCAGATATGCATTTGCATGAAATATGGGAGTACTTAAGTACAGTACAAATGTTAAGTGTCATAAAATCCTAGAATACCAAGGTTGGAAAAGACCCATGCAATCACCCACAGTCCATCCACCCATCACTAATGGTTCTCACTAAACCACATCTCTCAACACTGTTTCTGTGCATAATGCTATAATGTGATGCACAGCAATGACAGCAAAGTCCTAGACTGCAGCAAGTGAGGACTTGCTTAAATACAACAGTCATGGGCAAAGAAATAAAAAAAAAATAATCTACTCACCCTTAGAAGGCCTCCAAAAAGTAGTTACCACTGTAACACTAACACTGTAACAGTAACACTGTTTAAACTAAAAAGTAGGTTTGCCACTGCAAACCCTTAAATGAGGTCTAGGAAGGGGTGCATCCTGGCTCCACCCCTTCCAGTCACTCAGGTACACTGCATGCACCTGAGCTCCCCTGGTTGGCCCTGCCTTCCCACCATGTGCTCCATCACTGTTTCAGGCCATGACTTAGCACTCCTACTATGCTTTATATGTTTGCTTTCAATTTCACACAGCTGCCTGAGGATGCAGATTTTTGTTTTTCAGTTCTTGAATCTGAATGTGTTCCTGGGCTACAATGGCTCTAGGCAATACAAAAAAAAGCAAGCCAGTTAAATTAAATTCTTTGCTCCTTTTTGTGTTTTCCGTGCTGTAGGCATTGGTTAGCCTTTGCCTAACAATTTTTTTTCTCTTGAATGTTTGATACAGAAATAGTTGTCTTAACTATCTTTTGATCTTCTAGTATTCATGAATTTTTGATGAAATCGCAAGATTATCCTTTCTTAATGGCTGATAGCTTGCTTGATGTTCTAACTAAAGGAGGACATTCAAGATCTCTCCGAGAACTAGAAATGGTAAGGATGAACTTGAGTTTTCTAGTCATTATTCCTGGTGCACAAGCTGTACAGCTAGGAAAAGATGACACTGATCCTAGTAAAGGGGCTCCCTTTTTAACAGTGAAATTTGAAAGTGAAGATACCTGTCTCCAGAGAATAGGTTTTTCTGGAAATATATTATGCTAGTTTGTTAATTGGAGAAATGTGAAAATGAAATATTGTAGATAGAGCCAGAGCCTCATAGCCACTTATCCATCTGTTCTCCTACTTGTGCCTATTACAGTTAGTAAGAAAACAGCTTAGAGCTCAGCTTAGAGACAAGGTGATCACTGTTGTTTGTTTGTTTCCACGAGAAGTTCAGCACACTGCTAGCAACACTGCTTATTTTAAGAGAATATTAACTAATTTTTTCCCATTAGTTAGTGCAGCGCTTTTAAACTCAAATATGTGCTATGAAAAAATAGTAAACGACTTGTGAGACTTCAGTATCCACATGTGCCAAACAGGACTGGAATCAGAGGGACTGATGTGTATCTCCAAAAAGTAGTTACTCCTGCTTGCTGCTGTAGCTTACTCTGAATTGAATGGAAGCTACTGTAATAAAAAGTAATAGGTGTTTAATAACGATTTGTATATAAGCTAAACGAATTCTGGAAATAGCTCACAGAGATCAGACCCCCAGCTTCCAGTTCAGACCTTTGCTTTGCATTACAAGTTTATCTCTTCTGTTGTACCCAGCAGTGCCATTGACTTATAGGGGTGATATCACTGGGGAAAAACATGTGGATGTTTGCAAAGAGTAGTGAAACGTGTGCTCTAATAGCATATCTTGATAAATATTGATATCTGAAGAAAGCTGTTTAAAAACAGCTGCTTTGTAACTTGGTTTTACAGAGAGAGCTTGAATCGTTTACCTCAGATTCAAACCGCCGCATTTTAAGGTTCACTTTGACTTTAAGGAAAAGATTAGTTTTAATTCCTGCTTTAAAAATCCTTTCTGTATTCAGCCCCTGGAGGAAGATGAAGGGCACCATGAAAGAAGTGACGCATTAAAAGAGGTAAGGGTAAAATTTTTATAGCTGTAAGCCGCTTTAAGAAACATCCATCTAACACCTCAGTTATCCAACAGCCCAAACCCCTGCAGCTTACAAAGCAACAGTGAAACTTTAAATGTAAATATGCAGTACCTCACTTCTGACAACTGCCTGCTATTGTGCAGCCATTTAGAGCACAAGAATATCACAAAAGTCAAAAGTCAGTCTTACACAAATTTGACTGTGTCAAGAAAACCAGAAAAAAAAATGTGTATGTATTTGTGATTGCTTGTTTATCAGTTCAGTTTTAGGTGAGCTCACATTTATAGTCTTGTTATATTTTTTTTTCCAGTGGGATGTTGGTTTGTTTACCACATCATTTGTGCACGGCCCCACTGCTTTTGGCAGATGCCAATTCCTTCCTATCTATGTATGAAACATAGTAATAGGCTGAGTAGCTAGAGAGCAGTAGATGTTTCATAGGGTATCAGTACTACTTTTTTTTCCCCCTCTTTGGAGCTGACTAATTTTAATTAACATAGCATTCTGGTTTTCCCAAAACAACTTTGTTGTTTCAAGGTTGATCTAAGTATTATCTATCTGAATTATTACTTACTCTTTTTAGATTATGGAAATTGATATCACTGCAAGGTTGGATTCTGCTAATGACAGACTTACAGCCCTAAAAGCTGTTACAAACTTTGGCATGCCTATGGAAGAGTTTGATTCTGAGGGTAAGTTAGTACGGTACTTGCAATTTTGATATGCATCTTTAACTTCGAATGAAAGGTAGTTAATGTTCTCAAACTCTCTGCACAGTCAGCCTTAGTGTATTTGATATCAGAACATAAGTAAAGGTACCCTCCTTACTTAGCCAGGACTTTTCTTTGATAAACAGAGGCTGAAATCTTCCAGAGGAAACTTGATGAAACAACAAAGCTTCTGAGAGAACTTCAGGATGCTCAAAATGAACGATTAAGTACAAAGCCACCCCCTAATATGATCTGTCTTCTGGGTCCGTCTTACAGAGAGATGCACTTGGGTAAATATATTTCTTCTGCTCATTCTTGCATAACTGATGAAATACCAACTTAGAGTAAAGCAGAGGTGTAACGGAGTGGAATCTGTGTGCTGTTCAATGTCATATGTGAATTTATTTTTCATTTTTTTGTATGGAGATCCAGATGGAGCTTTTAAACAATAACTGCAAGTAATTGAGCTATCCTAAAATTGTAATTTTCTCAATGCCGCAGGGCAGATGATAGCCAAGCATCTCTAACTCTACCATTTTTCCCATGTCTCTGAACAGATGTTGCTTACATTTCACCAGGTTGTTATTGTAAGGTCAGTTTTATTCCAGGTTTGGTCTATTTTATTATGGCAATTAACAGCAATCATTTATTTAATTATCTGAGCAAGGTTCCTTGTCCCACTGGTCAGTTATGGTAATGGAAGCCCTCCATATTAGGACTATGCACAGAGCATGTCTGTTTTGCAAGTAGAACTAAATTGTGCACTATCAACTGCAGTTTACGTGATCTGAAGTAGCCAGCTCACTGAGGAAAGCTAAAATGCTACCAGTGTTGGTCCAGTTGCATTTGAGTAATTAAACTCTGCTTACAAGATGAAAGACTCATGTCAGCAATTGTGTGTGTGTGTTTATATATGCAGCTTGTAAGTACATCCATTTATCTTTTTTTAGCGGAGAGAGTAACCAACAATCTGAAGGAACTGGCACAACAAGTGACTCCAGGTGATATTGTTAGTACATATGGAATCCGGAAAGCAATGGGAATTTCAATTCCTTTACCTGATACAGAAGACAATGGGGTAGACTTGACAGATGGTGAGTATCTAAAACCTGTGTAGCATCTGTACAACTAAAACAAAACCATGTCTGCAAATCATTAGAATGGCTTCTGGTACAACTTACGGGACTGTCAGCTTCCAGTTATTCTCCGCTTCTAAAAATTGTGTTTAATGGAAAATTCCTGTGCTTGGTCTCAGTCCAGAATTAATCTTTAGGATATATGGAACTTTGGTTCAACTACTCAAAATAGTTGTTTTATCATTCATCTTAAAGCACTGCCAAATTTTAAAGCTTGGCTCCATTAAATTCCAGTTTTTCCATTTAGAGTGAAGTTGCAAGAGAAGAGTTAAAAGTTACTCACTTGCTGAAATGAGGACATCTTGCTCCCTTTTTTGCAAGGCTTTTAGCTGTGCTCTCCTTTTGCTTACTTTGGTCAGCTGTATGCTTTTCTAGTTGACAGCATCAACTCATTTATCTAGCAAGAACTAATTACTGATTTTGCTGGATTAGGAATTTGGCCAGTGGAAAACACGAGTGCCAGAATCAGGTCTCCCCCTTGTGGCAGTGGCTTTAATAGGTCATGTAAACTATGAAAGCACACCTAGAACTTCTACTCAATTTATAAGGCAAGTAAGAATTCAGTTTCAAGATAATTCATGCAACAAAATTTACTCAAGTTGTTGCTTGTAAAAGGTTTTAGTTAATAAGTTATTTAATAACATCCAGATTGATTCAATGAAACTAAGAAATCTCAATTAAACAATTACTGAGCAATTTAGTTTTCATAGCATTGTACTACTGCAAGAGAGGCCATGTAGCAGATGCAACTGAGAAAAGTCTCATGGACTAAAGGAACACACTGCTAACTTGGGGCTGTACACAAATAGTGAGCGTCTGAGTACTGTGTTGTCTGTGCACTTCTGACATTGAAAAGTGACTAACACGCTGACTGACCTGGTGTCTGTTGTGAACTTTCAGATTTTCAAGAACCTAAAAAGACTGTCACCATCACTGAAAACGAATGTGGTCCAGTTACAGTCTGAAGCGTCAGTTAAGTTTACAGGTGTTTGTTTGATTCTGTTTAAGAACCAGATAAACGTCCTTCAGGTGCATTCACTGGGCATGTGTATATTGTGTGTTAAAGAAACTACTTTTGTTTATTAAATTTTGGAACTGATGATTTTTGAAATTGAGTTGTTTGTATTAGAATTTCTTCTGCTTCATAAAGCCTACATATGGTGCAAAGACTGAACTCAATTTCCAAATGTGACACGTACGTGGTTTAGCTGAATCTGACCAAGGCAAAAATAACTCTGAATATTGTCTGAATATGAAAGTTTCCCTTTTCAAAGTAACTCTGCAACAGGCAGTGTTGGGTATTTTTAATCATTGTTACCTACAGCATTTACTCACGTTAAGATTCCAGAATTACTTTAGACTTTACAGTAATGATACGCAGTAGTTCATCTCCATCTGATTAACAATTTATAACATGTGAAGTGGCATGAAACCAAAATGAAGAGCTAACTTAAAGGTAAAGCAGAATAACAAATTCCCCTCAATCTGCAGCCTTACGTCCAAAGTAATCTTTGTAATTCCTTTCCTCTTCTTCCTCCATTATGACAAGGAGCAGCAGAGGTGCTTGTCTGCTTGTTGGGGTTTTTTTGTGTGCTTCCATAATTCTTAAAATTCATTCCTAAAAAGGTTGAATTGTCACCCTGAACACTTCCCCTGTAATTTCAATTGTCACAGAATGTTTTTAGTTTATTAACAAACAGTCACTGGGGTTTTCTTCCCCAGCAGTGGCTAATTGTAGCTGATTACCATGACATTCTCAAGGGAGTGAGTTTCTCCATTAATATTTATATTTAAACTTATTTTGCTACAAGAGAAGACAAGATGTAAAGCAACAGTTCCAGCCAAATCATCGTTGGCTCAGTTTTTAGCATCTAATTTCCCATCACTTACCTCACTTACTTTTAATATAGTGAAAGTATGAGGCCACAGATGGCAGAAAACAGGACTGAAGTTATATTTCAGCTGTTGAATGCAAGTATCTCAGTATGTAATTTTCACTTGTATAAATTCTCATAAATATATGTATCAAATTCACTTTGCTGCTAAAAAAAAAATAAATTACTAACTCTACAGGAGGTATAAGAAATAACAGCTCCTGTTCATGGCTATCACAGAATCACAGGGTTTAGAAGCAATCTCAGAAGATCATCAAATCCAACCCCCTGTTAAAGCAGGTTCCCTACACAGGTCGCACAGGGAGGCAACCAGCCAGGTCCTGAGTATCTGCAGAGAAGGAGACTCTATCACCTGTCTGGGCAGCCTGTTCCAATGCTCCATCACCCTTACCGTAAAGAAGTTCTTCCATATCTCTTTATGGAACTTCCTATCTTCAAGTTTTAGGTCACTGCTCCTTGTCCTATCACTACACACCACTGAGAAGAACCTGGACTCATCCATTTGCCTCCCTTCAAAATAACTGCAAAAACAAACAAGTTTCAGGAAGTTGTTTATTTAATAATAAAAACAAAAGTTTGTTCTTTAAAATAGATTGTTAATTCTAAACATTATTAGCTCTTCAGATTAGATACAGTGTCATTTTCATAGTTCAATAATGCTGTAAAGATTTTCTAACAAGATTACTTTCTCAGTGGTCAGTTCACAGTTCTCTTGAGATTAACGAACAGTTGTCTCTTAAACTGAACTTTTTCTGTAGTCAAATAGTTTTCCCAGCATAGCACACAATTTCTATAGTATTTCTAACAAGAACTTAGTCATCTTCAGCAATGAACCCCTTTTTCTTTACATAATTCTGTGACCCCAACTAAAATTCAGTGAGCAGTACACAATGTCCTTTAAAAACAACAACAAAAAAGTTACTCATTCCAGTTCAAAAGCAACAGCTTTCTATACCACTTCTGTAAAAGAGGTTAAGGTATGCCTAAGCAAGTCATTAGCCTGACAGGCAATACAATGTAAACAGAAGCATTTCCAAATGCTGTTAGTGACAGCCAGTTTTTTTCCATAGATAACTTAAATCTAAATTCTACTAGTTCTGTGAACGTTAGAGCCAGCTCTAGCTATAGGCACGATGCACTTTTCAAAACATATTGGCAAGGCAAATAGCCACTTCACCTAACTACTACATGACATGAAAGACTGCTGAGTCTTTCATACATGCATGGTCCTTATAAAACAATAAATAAATACCTCAAAACAAATGCTTGTTGAGCATCTGGTATTACAAACACACATCATACAAGAGTAGCAAAAGCTCTTTGAGAGTTTATTCTATTACAACACTGACCTGATACTGAGAAGACACCAAGTATGAAGCTTCCATCCTCAGCAGAGCCCATACATGAGCCAGACAACCTCAAACTACGGTTTTCTAACCTGCTAATTTCTAAAGGAGAATTACTACAAGCACAGCTTTGACCTACCAAATTGACAAAGGCTGTAAGTATGATTTTTTAAATCCACAGTAGGACAATATTTAGATTTGTTTCTGTCTTGAAACAGTCACTTCATTTCCTAAGGAAATTACACAGTAATTAGAAAGTGGCAGTAATGTATATGACTGCTTGTTACAATCTTTTCCAGTATAATTTAGTACTAACCCCCAAAATTAGTAGATGCTGCTTTGTTTGTAAATGAGTAAGGCTTAACAAAGCAGATGTTGCATTTATTAATCACTGTGCTGTTAGTCATACTCCATGGGGTACAAAGGGATGAGGAAAGAACACATCCTTAGTGTATGCGTTCATGTGTTTAGCCACAAGATCTCATCATTAGAAAAAATGGTCATCTCCACCAAGAGAAAATAGATTGATTGTAAGTAGATAAAGGCTAATTTAGATTTTTGCTTAAACTATTAACACCTTAAAAACTTTACAGACCGACTTACAGCAAGCCAACTTCTGTGATCACCTCACCAATGTGCTAAGCCTACTTTTTGGCACTGAGGCTCTGCTCAAACATTTCCCTTATGAATATGTTTTTCCACATGTCCTTTTGTAATCTTCAAAACCAAATTGTTTCATAAACTGCAGTGCCTTTAAAAGGAATATAAACCAGCAAGAAGCCAACCGTATCAAAGAAACAAAATAGAAAAAAAAACCTGAAAACTCACCTCAGCTGCAGCTCTGTTTATACAGTATCTGCCGCTGTTTCTAATACTATTTTATTAGATCTGTTCTTCAGTTTCCAAATAATTCAAACCAGATTATTTTCTTCTACTAAAACATTCAAGAATGCAGTCAGAATGCAGAGTTCCGGCTGGATGTCAGTGCTAGAAGCTGGTACCAGAGTCTGTCTGACCAGCATTCAGCACAAACTGCACTAGGTAGAATTTTTTGTAATTTCAAACCAGATTTTTAAAGACCATTGTCCTATATGGCTGTACATATAGCACATGCATGCGCTAAATACAGAGGCACATAAACACAAAGGGCAACATATCTAATGTAAACACCCTGAACTAGATGAAAGATTTTTGGACAGCTGCTGGTTAGGAAAACTCTTGCATAATACACGATACTGCAGTGGAGGAGGAGAAGATAATGAAGAAGCCATCCAAATCTGTGCAATTACTTTTGTATCCGCCTCAAAGGCTCTCAGCTCGAAGTTTACTTGTGTTTCTCTTCCATTATTCCGCCATCTTCTGCCATGAAGTTTGTTACGCATTAATAGCAGGGCATGCAGTGCCTGGAGTGTCATCTCAATATGTCTGTGACAAATGCAATACTGTGTGCAAGTGTGACAAAAAATGAAGCAGTGGAACATTTTAACGTGGTAAGGAGTTCAACAGTGCATCCACGTAGTTTGTTACAGGAGCTGTTAGACTCTCACAGTGCAAGTAAAGAAAGGACCTAACAGAGAATGCTTCACAACCATTCCAGGTAAATCCTGAAATCACGTCAAGGAAAAGGTAGCCTTGTTCAGAGTGGTGGTTTGACAGGAACTTGTCAGAGCTTCTTTTGAAGATAAAAAAATTAAAACACCAAAACTGCACACATTCTCCCATCTTTTGATGCAGAAGAAATATGAATACTATGTATGTATTTTTAGAATAATCTCCTTCACATAAGGAGGGAAGTTCTTAAGTCTTCACAGAAGGGAGGCAGTTCAAAGTCTACTTGCATTAACTTTGTCTTAGCCTCAGTTCAGTCCAATACCTTGGAATTTGGCTGTCTCGGTGCAAACAAAGTAAGTCCTCAGTTCTCCCTTTCCTTTGACGTTAATGAGGCCCCTACATTCACATGAATATCCCAGGTCCTGTAGTATTCTACTCGTTTCTTCTGTGACCTTTGTGTGAAAAGAATTAGAAAGCTCTGTTGAAATACTGCAGATTATTCAAAGGAAAAAAAGAAATCCATAACCAATTGGAAATAATTTCTTAGACTTTCCAAGGCTTATACATTTCTTTACCTGGATTTTTCCAAGCTCCCCTGTACTCTCCATCCTGCTGGCAACATTAACAGTGTTACCCCAGATATCGTACTGAGGCTTCCGGGCACCTATTACACCAGCGATCACAGGACCATGATTTATCCCTGTATAAGTAAAAGCAGGTGTTGTTACTGAAGTAGAAAATTACTTGCTATCTACCTTCATTATTAGTTATAAATTGTCAGTCTCAAGGAAAGACAAAAATGGAAAACTGTTCCATACTAACCCTGCTGTGCCTTTCTAGCGGTCTTACCACTGATCCAGCACTGAGTGGTACTTAGGCTTGGGAGATGTGAAATTACTATTCACTGTATAATGGAAAGTCCAAGAGAAACATAGGGTAGAGCTCATGCCAAAGCAAAACTTCTAGTCTTAATATATAGAAAAACAAAAAAGAAACAAAAAAAAAACACCAAAACACTTGTATAATATAACGCTGTCTTTATTTAATTATGGGCTATCTCCCTTTTCACCTGTGCCTGTAGTTTTCTCCCAACTGATCCAAGCTGAAGTCTTCCTATTGGTCCTTCCAGTGATTAGAAGAACCCATTCCTCAATTAGCTTGGCATATTAAAAAAGCTAGACTATACAACACTACCTTCATATCTTCAGCATTTTGTAAGCACCCAAATACTGCATTCAGTGTTAAGTATTGAGTGTTATGAACACTCTGTGTGCCTAAGTGCTTCATTTTTAATTTGTACAAAGATGAGCAATTGGAGCACTTGACAACTTACCAATCCGCAGTCGGAAATTGTTAAAGGAATGTCGGTTGATGCCATCCAGTTTACTCATCAAGGCAATCCCATATTCCACCATAATCCCAATGTGTGCGTGTTGTCTCTCCTTATCCTACACAGTTTGTAACATGTATTAATGATCAAATAACAACACAGATGGTTGCGCTTAGGCTACCATTCCAAAACAGTTCTGTTAGTGCGTAAAGTATATAAGGATGAGGGCACGGAATAAAACAGCACAGTTCAACAGATATTCAACAGACTAAATTCAATTGGCATGGCTAGTTATAATCAATTACATATCTCTTTTTGAATTCCACATTTAATGTACATGCCTTATATGTACGTAACAGCTACCTGCATCCTCCTGTCCTGTGTAATCCTGCTACAGTGAAAGTGAGCCTGAATACAGACAACACTGCTTCTAATTCTTGTTGGTTGCAGAATGTTTCAGATTCAGGTCTAACACAGCACTGAAAGAGTCGCTTTTTGTGCAGGTTCTCGGGTATCATAAAAAGCTTCCTGTCAAATTCTGAGATAGCAATTTCTCTGGCAGCCATTCTTTTACTTCCTTATCATTAGAGCTACTGTTATGTCTCTAGAAATGTTAAACTACAGTAATAAGAGAAAATATGTAAGAAATATACAGGGGTTACAGTCTTACTGCTCACTTCAAAATAGTAAATGTGAGACAATATGCTTCTGTGACCTTTTCCAACATTTCAGAAAGTCATTCTTAATAATTTCCTTTTTCCATGACATTTTCTGCTGTTAGTCTGAAATGCTCATACAGACATGGTAGCCTCATAAAACACAGAAAATTGAAGGGGGATTCCAGAGAAAACTCACCTGGTTGTTCTCTTGGCCTGGCGTAACACTGAGACCAGCTGCTGCCATATAAGTGCTTCCAATTGTTTTTATTTTTTCAACACCACTGAATTTAGGTTTTAACAAGAGCTGTTAATGTAAAGAAAATAGAGACAGAGACTTTAATAGCCTATTCCAGTGTCTGCAATGAACATCTCTAGGAACAGAATCACCACATGAGCATTAGATGTAAGAAAGCACTGGGTATTCATTTCACTGTCTTGCTCTAAGAGTTCATATAATAAGAGCAGTGAAATCCATGACTTTCAAGCCATATTACTAATGAATTAGATGATCCCATCAGATGGAATATATTTTCTTTCCAAGATTGCAAGGCTGAACTCAAAGTATTAGATCAGTCTAAAGGTGTTTTTCACCCTCCATTGCTCACAAATCTAGTGAAGCATTTTACAGCAAGTATGTAATCCAGTTCACTTTAGCCAAAACCTTAATTACCTCATCAAAATCAGCAATGATTTCATTCAACAGTCGCAAGCATTCCAGACCTTCTTTATTGACATCGCATTCAGTATAAAACACCTTAAAATCTGGCACTGATGCAAACATGACACAGACACAGTCATAAGACTGATGGTACCAGTCCTACAGGAAAAGAGTATAATCACACACTGTCAGCAGTTGACTTCCACCACAGGTATTCAAAACCACGATTATTGTTTGCAATCAAATTACAGTTTTCCTATGAAGCTACAGTACTTTACAATGGGTGTGTCCAATTTCAAGAGAAATGTTAACAAAGTTGGTTTGCATACAATCTACTTATCTCAAAGATTCTAATCTGTTCTAGACCGTGCTTGTTTTCTCCCACTCAGCATGGCTACAAAATCAGCAATACTTATTCTGGTAATATGTTGGCAAAATCAGAAGGATGTCTTTGAAAAATCATTAACGATCAGCTTTTCTCACAGGGGTTGTTAGCACAGAGATACCAGCTGTTCCTGGACTGATTTGGTTAGAAAGAAATCCTGCTTTCTCCAGTAAAATATGGTCTTTAGAAAGCAGTAAATCAGCATTAACTATTTGCCAAACTCAAACTGTGTCCCAAAGCGAAGTAACCAATTCTGAAAACAGATTTCAGGGGCTGGCACTAAAATTTGCATTTTTCGAGCCCTCCTGGATGGCAGATTAGA
This sequence comes from Coturnix japonica, assembly GCF_054131305.1. Lineage (NCBI taxonomy): Eukaryota > Metazoa > Chordata > Aves > Galliformes > Phasianidae > Coturnix > Coturnix japonica. Next base: position 27,979,425 of record NC_140668.1, read on the forward strand.
TTTACAAAGGTTCACAAGCAAGATGGAAAACAGTGCAGAACCTTGTAGCTTTTCCTGTGCTTGTTAGCCTGATGTTCTGTGCCACAGAAATCCAATTTACTGTCATTAGTAGAGACTAAACCTACCTCGTTTCGCTTTTCACCAATGAAATAGGCAGCAACGTGTGCTGGGAGTACATTTTCCAGTAAAAGCCTGTTGACATTCTCCATCGTTTCAAACTGCTCGTGTTCTTTTTTAAACTTATTCTTCCACAGACAATCCAGTCGACAGTAATAGTCAATCTGCAGAAGAACACAATACGATACATTAAATAAATACATATAATATCTTGCTGAAACATACATGAGTCAAATTAATCCAACAGCATGGAGGCAACATTTCTCTAAGACCTTTTTAACCTGAGCAGTTACAAAGAGGATGCTTCAAAAATGAAGGTCAAAAACATAAGCAGCAGTCACTGTGAATGCCGTTCAGGTAGCATCAGGTGTATTAAAAAGGATATTTTATTAATGAAGTGATTGTTTTTATCTATAATTGCTACCTTGATTTAGGATAATTACATATAAATATAGATGGATTCAAACTGGTGGAAGTTCAAAAAGTTAAGACTAATATAAATACTATTGAAAAGAGTAAAAATGTTCCTGCCTTCCTACTTTTAATAGTATTTATTTATATTATCTACAGTTAAGTACAAGAAAAGAATTTATACATATCTACACATACCCACACATACATTTACATTTTATTTAAATTAACTGGCTGCAAGTAAAAGAGAACTAACCTATTGCTTTTTCAATACATACCTGCTTTGCAAGTAATATTAGGGTTATGTAAAACAGAACCAGGTATATATTAATCATTATTCTTGGCTCTTCAATGAAAAGCCTGTAAACAAGAAAGCAATACAAAATCCTCTGTGTTAATCCCATATGATTAAGAGTTGCTTTGGGGGTATGGAGGGCAACAGAAAGCATGCACACACATATCTATCACCAGTGTCATTTTTTGCCAGTGGCTGTCTGGTTACAGCACTATCCGATAATGAAGAAAGATTACCATAGTTCAGTACGTGAACTGTTTCACATAACAACAAGACAACACTGAAACTTTGCTAATTGTTGCAAGGAGATATTTGTCCACACTGTCCTACAGAAAACAGTCAACAGAGCCTTCAGATTCAAAAGCAAAACTTTCTTGTTTGTAGAAGGGCAGCTGATAACAAATAACAACCGGAATTACTAAAAACTCAGCCATTAAGATACTCGTGGAAATCTGAAAGGCATTCATATTTTTTAGTGAAATCAGTTCCTCGTTACATGATGAAATTTCAGCAGTGTCTCAAACTAAATTCTCACAATATGATTAGTCTGGGATTACAAGGCTAAATTAAGAGCTCATTTAGCCTTTTTTTTTTTAACTGTACAGAGAGCTCACAGGCAGTCTCTGCAAAATGAATTTATCCTAATTATGACCTATGAGAATATGCTAAAAACCTGAGAACCAAACTTGTAAATTAACAGTACAAGTTTTTCACATATTTTTTACAGTTCCTTCAATTAGATCAGGGTATTTCTGTGGCACTGGAGTTAAGCTTAACAAAAAGCTTTATAATGTCTGACTCACGCAATTCTGATATCTTAATATAGTGTACCAAAATCTAACATCTTCTTTAACAGAATATTATTGTTAATAGATTTTCAACCACACCTGGTAACGTTGACAGGGACGCTTGTGTTTCTTTGTGGAAGGGTATTAAAGATGATGAGGTATACAGCTACAGCAATGGAGAGGAGGAGAACTTTGAGTTCAAAGCTCATTTGAAGAAATACTGAGCAAGCAATGAACCCCAAAATGCAGCAATAGGCGTAATACTGGAAAAGAAGAATTTAAATACAGTTTCATTATTCAGACTTTATGCTGCATAAGATTAAAACTAGAGTGTTGAAAACGTATCTTCTGATGACTATGAATTACTTATTATGAGTTCAGGAATAACTTGAAGCAGTTTTACAGTCCGACAAATCGGTTCCAAAGCAGAAAGTCCAGAACCCTGGTCCTATTTTTCATAGTGCTCCCTTTGTAAGCTTAAGCTGATGCTACATTCTGAGATCTCTACTTTTAAAATTCAATAAATAAATAAATAAATAATTGCAAAGCCATACTTTCTTTATCAGAGCAAGAGCAACTGAAATGCCTTGATTTCATGCAAAACTTTGCTGCTGCTGCTGGGCACCTAGAAAAGCTGCATCTTAGAGCAACAAAGCCTGACAGTTGTCAAAAATAGGTACAGTATTGAAAGATCTGGGCTTTAAAATGAAATGGATTTACTACTTACAGTTTCCTCAATGAAGTATTCAGTTGTGTTTTCAAATGACTGATTTACAAACATGCAAGAATAGAAAATTACAAAATTAGATGAGTATCATCTACAGATTGGAATGATCTCTAAACTGAGTGCTATTTAGAAGTTAAAGAACTAAAAACATTAAATCCTTAGAAATTATCCTCTTGTCCAGTTAACATGTGCTATGTCTAACTGTCCCTGACACAAACTGCAGGGAACAGCTTCTAAAAATGCAGAGGAACCAAAGCAAGCTGTCTTTGGGTTAATGCTCTGGTACTGGAGACTTCTGAAAATCCCTGGGAGATGCAGAGCCAAGTCACAGTTAATTACAGAAAACACTTCAAGAACTGCCTTGTGGAAGTAATAATCTTTGAGTTCAATGAATTAATTCTATTTTTATAAATATGTGAAAATGTATAAAAATACTCCATCCATTTATACTATACACACCAAGCCTTATTTCTTTTTACCTTAGAAATGAAGGTATAACTCACATTGGCAGTGCCATTCAAGTCACTTGATCCAGTAAAGTTTGCAGCATTGATCTTTTCAGTAGTCTCATTTATTAGGAAGAAAAAGAGACAGAAATCAGTTAGCAGGTAGTCATTTATTTTAAGTGTCTTCTCTCCACATGTTATACAGTGAATCCTTGCCTGGTTGCCCTTTCAGTGCTATTGCAATGTAAGTGTTAAAATTCATGATACCCCTTATATGCAGAGAGGTTAAAATTGCCAAGTGTCTACCTTTTGTTTATTTATCTGGGGGTGAAGCTTCACATTACAGCTAAGCTAATCCAGCAGCTAACTGGCACAGTGTCCCACTCACCAGTCTCACAGCTGCTGTTCTCTTTTGGGCTGTCTGGTGGTGTTCACATGACACCACTGTGAGTCAGTTCAAGGACCTGAGCCAGCAGAAACACAGCCCTACAAAAGCTGCAGAACAGCTTTCAGTATGAACTCCCCATGAAATCAGGAGAATGATAAACTGAGAGTGTGGGATAGGAAATATATCACTTATAGTAGTTAGCTACTAGAGAGGTTTAACTGTTACCTTGATGTCACACAATACTTATTAAAACTACAAAAAAACAAATGGTGTGGTCTTGAGCATAATGTAACACCAAAGAGTAGTTTTTTCACATGTGTGTACCCCAGGTGGAATACAATACACAACTGAGGTTAGAAGATGAATTCTGTTTGCCTCTAGTCTAGTCTAGCAGCTACTACCTACAGCATGTTCTACACAATACAGACACTTAAACCTACATAAATCAGAAGACAATCTTACTGACAATAGCTATAATCTATGGTAATTATAAATGCCATCTTGAAAACAAGAAAAGGTGATGTAAAATAGATCTCAGAACTTTTAGTTTTGGTGGGATTTTTTTTCCTTTGAGTTCTTTTAATTCACATGGGGCATTTATCCATGTGCAAGTCAGCTCAGGTGGGAACTGGACATTGGGAGGAGAAAAGAGAGAGCCAAATCCTTCATGAAATGAATAAAGAACGCTGCTCTTAGTATGGGCACAGAATGAAGACAAAGTGATTACTTACCAAGTTAAAAATGGCTATAACCAACAAGGCACCTATAGTGATGGCTGCTAAAGGAAGCCGAAGTAAAGGCATTGTTTCCACTTTTTCTGAGACAGTGCAAAGTCGGCGTAGGAAAGGCCACCTTTCTGAGCAGCACTTCTGTTAAAAAATAGAAGTTTCAATAACACAGACAACATGAGGGAAGAAATATTTGTGAGTTTAGAAATGCTTTGTGCGTGCGAGAGAGAGAAAAGACTCTTTGTTGAAATCCTAATTTATAACTCTGAATCCAGACATTCAGATTCCATGCCTGCTACCTTGGATTCCACGTTTGTGCAGTGAGAAAATGCCTTCTCATTTCCAAGACACTGGGCCACTGCATTTTTTGAATTTCTGCTATAAAGATCCAAAGTCAGGATCTGAGTGAAAGGCCCTGAGAAATTTTAGTAAAAACATAATAACATCCTGCACTGTATTTTTTATTCAGTTATAATATCTTTCTTGGAACTACATTTGCAGGTGTCTAAACCAAAACCAGGTGGTTCCTTTGCCATCCTAATACCCTCCATTTGATGGTACAGCAAAAAACCATGTAATGAAGCATATTAGTTTAAGAGACTGCAAACACTGTTTAAGGGTGCTACAACCAAACATCCCCAGTGTAAAATTCAAGCCTGATTGTAATATTAGAACTTTCTTTTCTCCACCACCTTTTATGTATGTAGAAACTACCTGCACACCTATACATGCACATATACACCTCTCTACATAGACCTATACACACATACATATAAAATCCATCTACCAATTGTACTTATGTAAAAGCCATGCATGCTATCTAACAGTATCTAACAAGTTATTCATATATTTATAATTTTCATGGGGCTTTACAAATTATTATGAAAACTAATTCAAACTTTGTTTTGCTTTTAATACGGTTTCCACTATAGAAACCTCAGGATTTACAGCCAAAATTACTGTTAATGACATAGAAATGAATGTAAATAAGAGAACAGCCCCACCACACAAGTGTTAGTAACTTCCTCCTCCCTCCTAGCTACCTATTTTGGTACTCAAATTAGTCTGAATTACATTAACAACTTTCAAACATGACAGTCCATTTCAGCTCCTATGGAAACTTGCAGCTTAACCCATCAACCTCAAAGACAGACTGAACTGCCAAATCACATCCATCCACGTTTTTATACTTACCATACATTTCTCAGCAAAGCACACAAACAAAATAAGTGCAATGATGATTGCAACGACGCCAAAGGAAATTCCTAGTTTTGCAGTTCTAAACAGAAGAGAAAGGATTTAAACAAACCAGTGTTAAATGAAAACGTCATTCAAACTGCACTTCAGACTAACATTTCCTAACACTGTTTCTCAAACTTTGAATAGACTTTTTTTCCCTTCTGGCACTGGATAACCACCAAACTGCTCATGTTACTGTTGCTGTGTTGCACAAATACAACTGAATTATCTTATCCCCTCGCTGAGGGCCTGAGCTATTTCCCTTATGCATAAAAAACATGGAAATTGAACTCCAGTGGCCATGAAAAAACTTCAGAAACATCAAACATCTGCTTTCTTGGAAGTATGAGAAGAAACTGGAAGTTCCTCCCTTGCAACTCTACAGAAAAAAGGAACACTGAGCACCTTTTTACCAGCTAATCCCATTTTTCTATTCCCCATTCAGTCAACATTTTTACAGCCAGCTGTTATAAAATAGTAATCCTCAATCCCTTGATCATCTCCTTGTGTATACTAATGAGGCACGCAGATTATTTATGAAATATCTATATTTTATTTTCATAGTGATATCTGGGCTCATTTCCCAACAACACAACACAAAGGCACCTTTTACTAAGGGTTAAATTACACTTAAAAGTCACATCCCTTAGGAACTACAAAGGACCCCAAAAAGTCCCATACATGCGAGTTTCACTTTAGCTACTGCCTAATTTGAATCGTCAGTTACTAAAATACTGGTACTTACTTGGGCATTACAAACACTTGTATCAGAAAAATACAGAAGAACACAAAACTTGCGCACGCGAAGTAACTCTTCAGTTTTAGAATTGTAATGGTGCGGTACTGAAACAGATGTTAGTAAATCAGATTGTTATAAAGAATATTACCTTTTTAAAATGCTATAACTTTTGTGATTACATATATATAGAAGTTTACACTGCATTATTCAAAACATACACAGAACTAAAAAACAACAAAAGAAAGTCATCTGAACATCTGTCAATATATACCAGCCCAGACCAAAGGATAATTTTTAACCTAGAGGAAAATCTAGCACTGACTATGTAAATCAGAACTTCTCAGATGCATAAGACCAAAATCCTTACCAAAAAATGACATACACAGAAGTAAATCTAGTAAATTCATGTGTGTATATATATCTATATACATACATATACACCTATGTATGTATATACTAATATACATACACACACACCACATAATGGTTCATTATATATATGTGCACCAGCAACTATGCACAGTGTATCTCAGCACAGCAAATTTAGGAACCTAACCAATAATGGTTTTATAGTTGTAATGAAACAACCACAGAAATTAATTTTATTATGGATGCAGTATCTACTTTTTAAAATTCTCATTACTTTCGAAAGTTCTTCATACAGTAAAACCAGCCCAGGTCCTACTGACTCCCTATGGCAAGAATTTAACCACAGATTAGAAACACTCTCCAAAACACGGGTTATCAAGGAAGCTTAATCAACTTAAACAAATCATGAGATTCACTTTCCATTAGGTATCAAAAACCATTCTGGGTTTGCAGTCATCACCAGAATCCAGTTCAAGAATGAAAACAGTTTTAATTACACTACTGTGCTGCTCTGAAGTAGAAATCAAAGAACAAAAACTATTATTTTGCTCTTACCAACCTCTTTTTCAAGACCAGGTTCTGCAAATATCAGTGAAAATCCACAGAAGTCATCGGATTTGCCACACCATGGGCTGCATGCACAGAGACACACGTGTTACAGAATGTACAGAACAGCCCAGGAAGGATGCAAAAGCAAAATAGTTACAGCCCCACAGTACATGGGGTGATAGTGCTACAGATTTATACGCAATTGACAGCTCTGAAAAGTCTTTATAATTCATAGGGTGACCCAGAAGCTGTTAAGTTTTAAGTTAAGAACTTCCACTAACAGCAGTTTGCCATTTATGTGCAAAATGTAACCCCAGACCTTCTTTGTGGTTTAAAAATAGTCATGTAGAACAGCAAGTGTTAGAGATGGCTTACAGCCTCCAAACTTTGCCCCTAATTATTACCAACAGCATCACCTACTAGGAATAGTAGGAAGTACAGTTTTAATTGCCAGTTAAAAATTGAGGAAAAAAAATAAAAGATTATAGAAAATAAGAGCTTTGCATACTTAGTTGAACTGAGTCCTTCAATGGTTGACATCATTTCATCATAAATATCTTCCTCTATTCTTCCCTTCTGAGATGAATTTCTGTGAACAACATGAAGCCAATGTCACAAATGCTATTCAAAAACAAGTAACTGCTTAATCCTCTCTATCCCAACTACACAGTAGAATTATCACACATTGTTTATCTTAACTAAAAAGCTTTTTGACAAATAGAGGTATCCTAAGTCACACTGAAATAACATCTGGCTACTTTCAGAACTGAAGGAAGAGAAGGTTGGGGAGAAAGCCTTTAGAGACTGCCAACCATAACAAACATGAATTTATATGCCTTTTAAAAGTCCAGCAACCTAGCTGCACATTTTCATTGTGGAAACAGCATACACAGTGATTAATCAGTCAAAAGATTGCATGCTTACAGTAGACAGAACACAGAATGATATATCAAGGAAAAAAAAGTACCCAACAAACCTGTCAGAAGTCCTCTGGCGCCCAGTGGAACACAGAGGTATTTCCTAAGTCATGGAAGGAATAAAGAATAAGTTACACACTCAACACCGGGAACAACTACTGAGAATGAACTTCAAGAAGAAGCCAAAACCAGTTTTATTTACAAACAACATTCAAGAAACACTCTCAAACAGAAAGGCTTATCAAAACCAACACTTTCCAGCAACATTTTCTGCTTTAAGAAGCGGGTGTTTTCTGCCCTTTCTATAAAAATCATTAGAAAATGATTTAACAAATCTTTTCTCTGTTTTTTTTCCATACACATATTTAATAGTAACAGCAGAAATTCAACCACAAAAATATGCCAGATTTCAAGTTTCAAACCAGAGACAGAAGTAGCTCATAATTTTAAGATGACATAATCACTTAAAACTTTACCTTTCTTTGCCTTCCTTGTGAAGTCGAAGAGTCACTGCTCACACTTTCTCTATGGTTTAGGTGGGCAAAGGGCCTGGCTGCTCCCCAGGACTCTAAATAACGTGTCATTCGAACAGATGCCCGCATCTTCAGCCCATCATTCACTCTTGTTTTAGGAAGATGATTATTTGATAAGCACTGTTTGGACTAACAGAAAAACACAGTAACTTAGAAAACAGGAAATTATACAACTTACAAACAAACAAAGCTCAATATAGTTGAGTAATTGTAAACTAAATAACTGAGCCACTTAGTAGGACTTGACACTCATCAGCAAAGTCAGCCAACCTCAATTCCTTTGTCTCATTTCATTAATTTCAGTTGTAGCAAATCATGACATAATGAATTTGCTTGAGCTGCCTTTGCTAGCCTTCACATGTAAAGCAACTTTCAAGCTCCCTCATTTGAAAGTGATGATACCAGAGATCCTGGGACCATAGATACAATTTCCATGCAATCAGCGCAACAGCAGGAACATAAGGTTCCCAATTTCTGAGCCAAAGCATATCAAAAGAATAGTCAGGAGAAAGATCCCATCGATGACAAACTCACTCTTAGATTATATCCCTACACAACAGATAAACAGTCTTCTGTGGGTCTAAAAGGAAGCTTAAACTACAGAATAAAGTGATGCATCATTGACTGGCTATTTGCTAACATTTCATAGGTATCTTCAGGTGAGCAGGGACCACTTCAATAGTTTGTTTCAGTGTTGTGTAAATAAAACATATAAGGAAGATAAGATTGAGTTCTTGATAACTAAAAGTGGCTCTCCTTTTGAAATGTCTTACTTGTCAGCCACAAGCCAATCCAAACTAGTAATGCTTGAGGCATTACTCATCCCTAAATGGGTGACAGTTACTAACTTCATACCTTGAAAGGAAGGTGAATCTTACATATACAATAGCGAGGAGAAAGTTGCTGGAAGCTATTTCACAGAGAACATTCTATCTGGAAGTGGCTACACTCATGGGTGCTCTTTCATGACTTCATCCCACCTTTTGAACTGAATTTGTAAGTCACATGCTTCAAGCAAATACACGGTCAAATACAAATGCTGTGACTATATGAATCACATATGAGGTTGCAGACACAGAACAGTAGGATATGCTTTCAGATCTAAAGTCCTAAATCTAAGTTACTCAGATGACTCACACAGACACCTCTGTAATTAAAATGAATGTATTTAAATATGTGTTTAAAAACACACACATACCCTTGGATCAACCACCAAATAGGTTTTGATATTCATGGATTCAAGGTAAGGGTCTCTAAGGTGTCCATTTCCTTCTTCTACTTCATAAGCCTTGCCCAAGTGATTTAGCGTTGCTTCAGTGATGTGTACACGACTGAGAATGGAAGAAAAAGACAAACAAGCATTTACAGAAAGGTCATAGTAAGCATTTCATTTACATTTCAATGGCTACTGCTACATTTCTGCTTTTCAGCTTTGGCAGCCAACTCCAAAATCCTGGCAGAACTTAAAACTGCATTTGCAATCCATCACCACAGTCCTTTGTTGAACATCTTTCATACAAAGTATCCCAAAAAACACTTCCCAGAATGAGACAGTATCAGTGCAAGATTAAAATGGAGTAAGCACAAAACCAGAAAGACAGAGATAAAAGAAGAAATATCATGACAGAAGATCTGATGACCGAGAAGACAGACATACAGGCAGGTTGTTGCAGACTGTAAGAGCTGCAAGGAAAGCTGACATAAAGCACACAAGGGAGGACTGTCTTAGGCTGGCAATGCATGAGTGACAAAGAAAAGGGGAAAAGAGAATGGAAAAGGTTTTTGTCAACAAGGAGGATACGTCCTGAAGTCTGTCTCTCCTGACAGAAACAAGTACAATATAACAGCAACAGCTGGCACTTTTTGTATCCACTCATGCTTTCCCCCTGGATGTGACTTAGTTCAACATCCTGAATCATGTACTTGCACAGAAATGATGAGTTACACTTTTCCACACAGAATTTACTCATGAGAGGCCTCAATACGTTCATGTAAGTATGTACACATAATTTTGCTATATTTTTTCTAGTTGCCCATTGTCCCACAACTTTTCTCATTTTTCCTTGGTAAAGAGGGGTTAAAACCACTGCACCATCATTCCTACAACCCATCAGCACAGAGCTGGTAACAGCACATGTCCAGAATGGAAGCTGATTGCATTTGTCTAAATGAAGAAAAAAGGGAGTGATGGTCCGGTCTCAACTCTCTTAACCTGAATAGGATACGAGAAGATAAAGCAGCCAAGACCTGGAGACCATGGGCTGTGGTTTCCCAGAGAGAAGCAAAACATTCACAATTCTTTTGGAACTAGAAGGTAAGAGGTTTTTGTTTACTGGCAATTTTCTAAAAAGACTATGGTGTTTTGTTATTTGTTTTTTCCAATGGATTAAGCAGCTCTGAAATACAGGCAAGTATTTGAATCTGAAATCTTACAGCCAGCTTCTGATTGCCATTTCTCCCCCCGCACAGGAACTGAAGCACATTGAGTGATGTCTGTATTAACTCCGCATTAAAACACACACTTACTGCAGTTACTTTTCTGTCTTTTTCTACTTACCTCATCTGTTCAGTATCCATTTTTCTTATGGATCCTCTACCCTCTTCCCTAATCACACACTATCATAGTACATATCAGATCTTACTGTAAACTTCCTTCTACTTATTGTGCTGACAACTTCCAACAGTTCCTAATGCTTCAGTGGATTCCAGGATCAGCATATAACAAAAGCTGCTAAAGCTGCCTCTCCAGGCAAGCTTTGACATGCACTAAGGCACCTATATCAATGCAGAACACCTGAAACACTGCACTCTCACTTCCCTATGCTAATATGTCTGAGCATGTATTTCAGTGTTTCTGGCACATCTATGTTAGAGAAATGATCATAAATGTGTTTTTAAATATTGATGCTGTGCTTGCTCTGTTTTACCAATACATTATTATGTTATTACAAATGTAATTAAATTTTAGACTGTGAAAGAAGAACAAGGATACTCATTCAGTGGGAATAAATTATTCATAAAAGGAGCAGTTTCTCTGCATTTTTTCATAAACCATTAAAATTTCTTCATTCACAAGGCCCAGTACATTTATACTTCCTATTTTAAATAAAAACCTCAAACTGCTCCCTATGACAAAACTTCTGCTGACTTCCAAAGGAGAAGAACTAGGTAGGAGTGGAAACTATGGAGAACCCCAGACAGATGATTTTTCCACAGTAGAAGCTACATAACAAGCAGAAACCCCTCCTCCCTTGGAGGCTCAGTCTTCCAAGAACAGGTTTCCTGTGGCCAGTTTTAACACATGGAAAGTGAGTGCCACAGCAAGTATTATGTGCTATGTTTTGGAATCAACAAGCAAACTGAAAATAATTTTTAATTCTATCAGAGAGTGGAATAATCAGTTTTTAAGATTCAACAATAGTCCTAAATGTGATATTTGTATGATATTCATGTCATATTCAGATTCGTGTTGTTTTCTTTGTCAAGAAGAGGAACTTCACAACTCCATATTCTTGTTTAACCATGCAAAATTGCTCTAAAACACTCAACCTGGATGATATTGCAACCGTTAACTAAGTTTCAATTAGTTCGCTTTCTGTTACCGAAGAAACAAAAGAACGTGATATTCATATCCTACTACTTTGCAAATCTTACCTAAAACATAAATAAGACACTCTACAATGGCAGTGACACTAAGCAGAAAAAAAAGAGTAAGTCCAACGCCCTGCACTGCTGAGTGACACAAATTTGACTACTCATTCTCCTCTCGTTCTGCCCATGCCAAATACAGCTCAGAGAGAACACATAACAGCCAACAGCTCTAAATTCTTCTTCCTTGGATGCTCCTCACCAACGTTTATTTTCATTTCTCAGAGTTCAGTGCTGTGAAGTGTTTGAATATAGAGCAAATATAAATCGGGTGACCAAGGAACCAACTGATATATCAACAGAAACATTAACTGCTGCAAATATGCAGCTTTTCTTTGTCAACCTAAGTTCTGTATCTATTCTTCACTGAAGCTTAAAAATATAGTATTACCCTCATACACAACACAGGTCGATTCAACATAATAATACAGTGCTAAAGCCACACAGCTTTCTCAAATAAAGGAGAGGTCAAGAAGTAGTCACTTTCCTGATAACACAATTTTATAGCTCATTAAAAAATTACAGCCAGAAAATATTAGCTTTTTACAGCTCAGGTAAGTACACATTCGCTCCATTTTATTCACATCATTATGGTGATTTGTGTCACGGAACAGTTACAAATTCCAGTCTCACAAGCCATGACTATGAGAAAGGTGATGACAGTGAGCCAGCAGTGAGAGTGGAGGGCCTCACCCAGGTACGCCTGCAGACTCCATACGGTTCGCTAAGGAAACATCATGAGACCAGACATCGTACTGCCACTTGCGGAGGCCGATGACACCACACAGCACATTCCCAGAATGAATGCCAACTCTCATGTTGATATCCACACCTGTGGCTTCTCTCACCTGCCTGTAGGAGAAGAGAGGAGTTAGAGTATAATTTAGACTTCTGACTTTCTCACTTCCTTCTGGAGACCTATTGAGGTTTAGCTTCATTAAATGCTCAGTGCAAAGACAAGCGAGAAACTTATGACCTAAAGCATAACTATCAAACTAGAGGGAGTAAATAATTTTTTACAATGGCAGTACTAACAATGACTTCATTCAATATCTTTATAGCCTCTGCACAAGTAAAAAGTCTTCTATGCTTTGCTTACTTTATTGCTTCACACATGTCCAGTCCCATTTTAACACAGTTCCTGGCATGAACTGGCAAGGACACGGGTAGGCCTGAGACACAGTAGTAACAGTCTCCCAGGATTTTTATTCTCATGCATTCATTCTCCTGAAAAATAATAATTAATGTATTTAATGGGAAATAGGAAAAAAAAAAACAACAAAAACAAACAAGAAAAACAACCAAAAAACCTGCAAGGAGATGAATTACACCAAAACTAGGACTTGTCAACATCTTTTTGAGGAAGTACGGCTATATTCAGTCCTGTCAGAAGCAAAACCCATTCTCATTTTCTGCATTCAAATGGCTGGAGCGTAATAGAAATTACTTCAAGTGTTTCTGAAATACAGTCTTAATAATTTCTGACTTTATTCTTGGAACTGTTAGCAACTGAAAAATGTTTGAAGAATTTATCGTTTGGAGGATGAAATTTACTCAACTATATTTTAAGACTCATCTTTATTATTCAAGTGTTAATAAATTAATCACTTTGTTCACCTTTTCCTCAGCTTTTCAGGGAAGTGTCATAAAACCTTCACAGAATCTTGGGATAAGTTAGGAATTAAGGGGCCTAACATGGTATATTTACATACAAAAAATTTATTTTATTTTTAAATTTAAAGGAAGAGGAACTTGGCACACAGTGGAGTTTGCTGTCACTCATCATCAAAGCAGCAGTTCAGTTTGGCAGCAGAAAACAACTTCTGAACTCTGCAACAGAAGACATTACTGCCTGTTATTGGCTGAAAAGAGGAAAGAAGACTTCCTCATATTGTCTGTTGTTAAGATACTACTGACAAAATTTAGCTACAAAGTTTACAAGTAGGCCAAGGCTAATTCTGCCTGAGAAGGCTGTATAAAGTTTGATTGATAAGGGGAGATGTCTTAATCAAGAACAGCTGCCATTCCAGCTGCAAAACCATCCCTGCTGGGGAGCAGCCTAGCAATTCTTCCACCAACTAAAAAATACTATTATTCACAACCAATCAGTGACAAGTCATCAAACTAAGCTGTTCTCACTCGTCAATCCAGGCCTGAAAAGGACATCCACTATTCCCAACATCTGAAGCCATCCAGTAGATTCTGAGTAAACCAGCTTACACAGCCCTGAGCTTCTTCATTTCAAAGATCAGTGGGTAACATTGTTAGAGCTGGTAGACTTCAGTATCACGCCCAGTTTCCAGGTTAGCCATGGGCTTTTATTACGTAGTTTGGAGCCTACAACATCCTTACATAATGGAAAAGATGACAGAACATACTGCAGAACAAAAATAGCAAAAATAACCCAAACAAACAAACAAGCCCAAACAAGAATCACTTCTTATAGCCCAATCGGAGAGCTGGAAGACCTTGACTCACTAAATACAAGTGTTTTTTAGACAGGGCAATTTATGGAAAGTAGCAAGAAATTCAGATGTATCAACTTAAAATCACAAATCTTTTATATTCTTGTAACCAAAGAACAGTTGCAAACAGTGACCAAATATCTTTGACCTCAGCTCTTACTGTAGCACAAAAAGCTGGTGGCAGCTAGGATGGCATAACTTATTTTTGTACATTCTAGATCCCTGCTTTGATACAATACAGTAAGTATGGCCCTCTTATTTTCCAGCACTTGGAAGTTCAAACAACAACTGAACTTTAACTAAATTAAATCCCTATAACACAACAAACTTCAACATGTACCTTTGCAATCTGATCAAACTTTCCAAAAAGTTCATTCAGCATCACTACGAGTTCCTTAGGAGAGCAGTCACTGGCAAGGCGAGTAAATCCTACAATGTCTGCATAGAGAATGCTAGACAAGAACAAAAGGAAAACAAAAAAAAAGATAGTTGAAACATGAAGATTTGTCTACTCCACAGTCAGTTGAACATTAAAATGCACTTAATAGAGGGCACCTCAGTCTTAGGAAAACAACTCCAGAAATCTCAACTCATTACAAGTTCAGGAGACATTATCTTTCAACAATATGAAAGGAGCTCACTTCAGCCTGAATTTCTCTCACTGACTTTTGGTATCACTGGACAATATGCACTAAGAAATCAGTAGCTCATGTAAACTCAAATACCTCTAGAGTTTCAACTTACCTAACATTTTCGTGCCTTTTAACGTATAGAATGTGGAAGTTGTTGTCATGCATTTGCCTGTTATCATTAGTTTCCTTTAGTCGCTCTATGATTGCCAGCTTCATTTCCATAGAAATATGAGCTGGCAGTATGGATAAAAGCAAATTTTCCTAAAAGGTGGGGAAAAAAAAATTAATGATGTAAAACTCTTCATATAATAATTTGGAAACTGCAGGACAAAGTGACAACACAGAGGAACTCAAAAGATAAAACCTCTTTATTCAACCAGCCTTTCAATAATGAATGTCACATTTTCCAGAAAAGACTGTTCCATTTCAGTTCTCAAAAACTCTGATTTTAGAACTAAGTAAAGGTGTTGCATTCTATTTTCTTCCTTGTGACAAAGATGCCACATCACTTTAACTATGAAACAGAAGAAAGAACATCAATATTACTACAATTTCTTGATAAATTAACCCTCCTTGCCCACCCCTCCCACCCCCCAACAGCATGAAGCTGCAGGGTAGAGAAGAAATACAAATGAGTACTTCTAATCCAGGAAGGGCTCTGCTGCTACACAGCAGTCACCACAGAAGAGGAAATGCCACATGGAGCAGCTATGAGCAGGAACAACTTCTGATGACACTGCCAGCAAAGACAGAAGATTGTGTAACTGAGTAAAACCCTGTTTCTTCTGCCTAAAACTTTGTCTCCCCTTCCCAAGCAACTATGTAGCGGTCCACAGAAGGGAACAAGCTGCCAGGATTGCTTAAACAGCACATGCCACCAAAAATAAATGCCTTGGGATCACAGTGGGAAGAAGGAGCCCATCAAGCATTTGACTAAACTAGCCTTAGACAGCAGACTGACTTGAGACTGCCTACCAGAAACAGAAATGTCTCCTTTCTCTCCTCCAATGTTTTAGTAATAGAAGAGCCAACTTTGGGGAATATCTTAAATGAAAACAGAGCCCCAATGCATGTAGTGATGATGTCATGTTACTCAGCTTTCAAGGAAGTGATGATGAACCCTGACCTGAAGTTCTTGTATTACCTTCATAGGGAAAAAATGGGTGGCAAAAAGGCAAGTCAGCACTGTCTGGCAAATTGCAACACAGCTGAAAAGTAAACTGTCCATAGATTTCAGCTCATCAACACTTCAAACAAGCAATCATAAAACATGTGCAAGTTACCACATCACCCAAGGATGTTTTTGAATCACAGTGCTTCTGTAAGCTGCTTAAATACTTCCCTGCCTGTTGCACAGGGAACAGCTTTCTGCCAGGGTTTTCACGCAGGTTCGTCACCTCACAAGATTATCATCAGAAGACAGGCTGCATAGCTGTGTGGCATTCTCTTCAATTCTGTCAAGTCAGTCACTTCTCAGCCCCTTCCTTTTATCTAGGAACTTGTGGGCAGAGAACTCAGCTCACATCAGCCTTCAAGAGCTGCTGCTCCACACCCCGCTCACACCAGGATTAAAGGAAGACACGCTACTTTCAGCTTTGATACTTCCATACAGTCCTTCCTCAGTGGGAGATTAAAGTTCCTTGCTTACTCTTTAAATACCACTGGAGTTTAGAGATGTAGATGTTATCTACAAACAGATGTTATACTCCAAACTGTAACATATTAAATGACTTTTTTTCATAAAATCATAGAATACCCTGGGTTGAAAAGGACCAAAATGATCACCTAATTTCAACCCCCTGCTACATGCAGGGTCACCAGCCACTAGACCAGGTTGCCCAGAGCCAAATCCAGCCTGGATTTTTTCTCATTTAATTTTCAGTTTTCTCCTAGCAAAAGAAAAACAGTTTCTGAGACAAGAAAATAAAAGAACTAAATACTGCAGAATTTCAAAGAAAATTCATAACAAAGGGAAGCATAAAACTGCTAAAATTGCCCCACAAGTATTTGTAAGGACACTGAGGACATGTTCTGTTGGGTTACCTTAGGCCAGTCCCATCAACCTTTTGTGCTAGGAAATACAAGTTAGCTGAAATAACTGGCAGAGACATCCTTGCTACAAATACTGTGATTTCCATACAGACAAGCCGCATGGAACAGCTTCCTCCTTTCAACTTCCTTCTTTTGTTACTAATGGCACGACTTTTATTTTTGATATGAGGTGGGTATTAGGAAGATCAGCCCAAGCCTTTCTATGAACATTAATCACAAACCTCATAAAACTGCAACAATTTTAGAAATGAAAACAAGCAATTCATAGCAAGAACCACTTCACTCACTTGTTGCCTCTTCTCAATCTTCAGTTTCATTCGGACCTGAATGCACTTTAATGTGTATCTATACAAATCCCACGAAGCAACCTGCATTTGGCGTTTGTGAAATGCACCCATCAGGTTACCACAAAGGAAAATGACAGCATTGGCAAGTACCTGCACAAGAAAAATATTTACCTACTGCAGAACAGTCATTGATATTTCACCAGTATGCTCACTAGTTCCTTAAAAGTAATCGATCCCAGGCACTGTTCAACTTTCCCTTTACCCTGTTACACACCAAATGACAGTATTTCCATTGGCCAGGATGTACCTGGACAACAGAAGCCAACTTATGCAGCAACGGGCACTCCTGTGGGAATGTATGCTAGTACGATGAAACAACTCTGCTGTATCACTTAACACTTTTATTTGCAGACACCAGTGATTGACTCTGGGAGAATACAGTCCACAAAACCATGCATCAGCATGCTGTGTGCAGTCTGACAAATATCTGCACTGAAGAAGCAGGGTGATGCTTTGAACACGCCCTATAAATAAGGGCCAGGAACCCTGAGAGGTTCCTGTAGCACCCCCAGGCCCTGCTGACTCCCTGGGGCAGCAGTGGCCCTTTTGATCCACCCAGCAGGCAGTGTCAGATGAAGATAGAACCCATCTGAACAGCACAGATTGGGAAGAAAGACTGTGGTGAAGTTTGTCTTATGATGAGTAACAGTTAAGAAATTCTGCTTCTTGCACTTACATCAGAAAATCAAAATGTCTTATAAATGAAACTAAATACAGATATGGGCTCATGATCCAAATCCTTGAACTTTGTGGAAGTTTGGAACGTAATCTGAACAGGATAGTTATGCCAATATCAAATGGTAACATGACTAGGATATTTAATGACTTAAAGTAGCTCTTCCTTACCTGAAACACAATGGATCTTTTATTTGCATGAGGATCCTTGGATAACACACTTAGCACAATAATATGGGAGAGAGCAGAAAGAACACTAATTATGATTGCGTCTCTCATCCCAAAGGGTAGCATGGTATAAACTGTGAAGATTATGAACAGAAAAAATGGCACCTACGGAAAAGGAGAAAAAAAAAACAGAACAGTTAATCACACACACACATTACTATGTGTTTAACAAAACTCACTAAAGAAGGAGAGCAGCAGCATTCTTATTATTTTCAATCTGAACAATGAAATACTGACATTTCTAAAGTAGAGTTAAAAACATCAGGAAAGAAGTAGACCTAAAAGCTTTGAGGGAATTGGTAGATACAGATTTAAAGACTGAACAATTAACACAACATATCACTTAATTTTTTCAGTTGTCCTTGCCCTTCACTCTTAGCTCATCCATTACAGCTGAAGATACACCTGATATATCAAGAACAGTGCGCTGCAAGGATAGCAAAGCTGAACAGAATGGAATTTCTCACCTTCTCCAAGTTAGTATTTTAATCTTAAAAGCACTTCATTACTTGTTTATTTACTTCATATTTGACAAAACCAGAAGCCCAAATAATAGTTCTCAATGCTGACATAAGAAAATAACCACTATTGCTGCTAACTGTGTATTTAACAGCAGAGATCTTACAAAATGCACAATGTTCTGCTGCACTGCTAGGGTTAAGAAGGAACATCTACAGAAGTTATACCCATATTTATAGATCTGTTATAACCACGTCCATATATATATATATATGCAAAGTAACAACGTCAATCAGAAAAATATAGGGCAGTGTTTCTGGCTCAGCTCTGTCTCCCCATTGCAGCTCAGCTCACGTTGTTCCAGACAGCAGCTTCCTTCAAGGAAGTTTCAAGGCTCAGACTACAGTGAAATGCTTATCAGCACACGTTTCTTTGCTGAGACAGAACGTAACAAGCAGACAAACAAATATAAGGTTTCATCCAACAGGCGTAACCTTTTAAATGTTCATCTTTACTATTTCATTTGTACCAAAACCTCCTCTGCCATACATACAACCCTCATCAGACCGTTCTGAATGTTGTGCAATATTTTTTTAAGCACAGACAAGCAGAGGTTAAGCTTCATTTAAACAGTAGCTTCAGTCTGTGATAAATGAAGAACTTACAGTAAAAATTTGGAATTTACCTATTTACTTCTTCTTTCTAATCTAACCTTCTATTTTTGTCTTTATATCACCATTATTACCAAGTGACAATGTTACAAGCCACTGTGTTGCAGCACTGAAAGCAAAATAACCAAATCTTGCTTTATTACACATTTGTACCTATAATTAAGAACTAGATTTTGTTTTGTTTTGTTTTTCTAATGGTTATATCTTCTTTCTTAAATCAAAAAATACTGAATAGCAACTGTAAATACTGGTGGCTGGATCCAGGCCATAATACAATCAGATATGTGTTGTTTAACTCATAATTTATATCTTTCTTTATCTGAAATAAAGAGGGGAAGGGGAAGAGTCAGTAAAACAAGATAAAAAGTCATTTTTATTTTACTGAAAATTCTTCTGTTTATATTATGAGAATTTAGGAGGAGTTTCCTACAGATTATGGTATTTTTGGCATCACAAAATCTCCCGTCTTCTGATCAGAGATACCAAGTAATGAACTTGAACCGCACCCAGCTATGCCAGGACGTGTCATTAATTCTTATTGTTCACCTCTCCCACTGATGTGAAAACATGCTCTCTAGGGCACACCCAGTTCCAGAGTCCTTTACACATTTCTTGAACACCACTCTGACACACAGAAATTAATAAAAGCCAGCATTATTAATGCAAAATTCTCTTAAAAATGAACTCGCAAACATTAATTTTTAACCCACTTACACAGAAATAAAATTTCAACTTAAAAGATGCAATTCCTAAACAGAAGCGTGCAATTATCGAGTCTTCTTAGCTGAACTGTATTTTCTCAGTCAGAAAACAAACAAAAGCTGACCACAGTATGAAGTAAGCCAGGAAAGTACGCTGAATCTCAGAAAACTAGTTTTATGCTGTCATAGTGTTCAGAAAAAAATGAAGTGTGCAACCAGATTCACACATAGTGACCACAGGTTTTATGGTAAATACTTGAATCACTGGGAAATACATACCTGTTCCCATGCTGAAAAATAATCTTCTCGTTCAAGAAGAGGAATGTAACCTATCGTTAAGAAGCAAATCCAAATTGTAACTCCAAATAACGTTAGCCATCTCCGAAATAAGGATTCGATACATAAAAGTAAGTACATGACTGAAAATATGACAAGAACAGCACATACTGCAATAATGAAGGCAAGATGAATACGTGCTTCCTGAAAAAGCAAAAGAAAGCATTATGTTTGCTCCAACATTCTCCTTTAGAAAAAAGAAATAAATGGAAAACTCATCTGTACCCTCCTGGAAACAGCTGAGAGCAGAACTCAGGTTAGCATACTTTAAATGCTAAGCAGTCTGGCTGCAGCAGCTCTAACACTTTCTGGTATTGATACATTCAGAGATAATAAATAATTCTGAAGATATCCAGTCTACCCAGCTTCACCACTTTCATTTCCCAAACTACTCTCTTTGTTGTTGTCTTTTAAGATAAGTCATAATCCTGGTGAATGAATTTAAAGAATTCAAGCTTTGCTAAAAGTGGTGCAACAGCGCTTTTCCAAGTTTTACTTACAACACATGAATAACGATGCTACTCTCCTGTTTTAAAAGAATAAAAGCTAAACTGTTTACAAGTACAATTGGTACGATTAAATCTCTTCAGCAGTTAACCTAAAGACACACTCCCATGCAGCACTGCAATTGGAAAGCAGTGTTAGAAGGCAATAAAGGACTGTAACAGCTTCCTCATCACTCTTTTACTCCTTTTTGAAGTTTCTGTGTTTTCTTTCAAAAAAACAGTCATAATATGCTACCCAGCCACAAATTTCTTTAAGCAGCACCTTTCCTAAGCCTACAGTATCCCTGCACTTTGCTGAATGAATACCGCTCAATACTCACATCTTTGACAAAAAAGATTATGATTAGTGTAGTCCAGAAGATGATTGCAATGAAGAGCAGCAGTAGCAGGAGTGGAAGCTGCTGGCTCGTATAACGGTACTTCTCATAGAGAGGGTCTGTGATCCTGCAGTCATCGCTTTCACTGAAGAAATATTTACCCCTAGCTGGCATTTTATCCCAGGCTGGCCGCTATTTCTCTCAGCTGCCAGTGCACACAGAAGGACACAGCTGGATCTCCCACTTCACAGGTAACGTTTGACTTGTCACTGTCACCTTCGCAATCTGTAGCTGCACTGAGTAACCCGGGCCCTCCGGTTTGACTTCTCATGAGCATGAACTTCAGATTTCCAATGCTTGCAAAAGCAGGACAGTTAGTCTCTCCAAAACCAGGAGTTTCATGCATGAATCTCTAAATCAATGCATATTTGTGCTGCTAGAATCTTTTTATGGCTTTTTTTTTTTTTCTTTCTGCTTTTTTCCCCAGTGCTTATTTTGCAGGACTTCTTTCAGCACACTTGAATTTTACTTCCTGGGATGTACTCTGCAGAGAGAAGATACAATTAAATTAATTGACTTTGGTTGAATGGACACGGCGTTCCCCAAGAAAAGAGAAAAGCACCTCCTTTCACATTGTTCTGATTAAAAAGAAGGAAAATGAGAGAATGATACAATTCCATCCAAGCCAAAATTCACTCAACTATATTAAAAAAAAGGCACTTAACATCAAGCAGCACACATTGCATTCATCTCCAGTTAACAGTGTTTCTGCAGTAATCGGTGTACTCTACTAGCAATGAACATTAAGGAACAAACCGTATTGTTAATTACTAATGACCACTGCTTTCCAAATAGATCCACGAATATAACTTGCTCAGTGCCAAAAGACTTGAAGCAAAACAAAAGAATGGGGGGATGGGATGGGAGGAAGCATGAAAAACAGGCTTTCAGGAGAAGTTTTATTAGAACTTGATAACAGGACCGCAGCTTCTTTGTCACTTGACGGCCGTCACCATGGTGCCTATTTATCTGGGGAGAAAGAACCAGCTAAAAGGAAAGCCAAATTCCAGCCAGTTACTGTCAAAAGACAAAACGTTTAGCCACACGTGTTCACACTGCATTCACACTGCAATCAGGAGCGGTATTAAGGAAAAATAGTTTCAGAAAGCACACTGAATGACTTAGTCTATGTAAACACAGCCAAACATTAATGTGCCACTCTTCTACTAACAACCAAGAAGGAGCAAACAGACATATCATACTGAGACTGGACACACAAAAAAAGCAAATTTCTACATAAAAATGAAAAATTAACCTCTTGCTCACAGTACATCATAAACTTGCATTAATTATAAAAAATGAAAGAGTGTATTGCACTACTTTCATTGATCACAGAACCATGGAATCGTTTGGGCTGGAAGGGACCCTTAAAGACCATCCAGTCCAACACCCCTGCAATGCACAGGGACATCCAGAGCTCCAGTGTCTGCAGGGACAGGGCAGCCACTGCCTTTCTGGGCAACCTGTGCCAGTGCCTCACCACCTTTCCCCCTTGTCCTATCACAACAGACCCTGCTAACAAGTCTGTACCAGAGTAACTTAATGGACATATTCAAAAATGAAATAAATTGGAAGAAACTCTTCAATAGATTTTAATGGCACACCTGACATCTCACCTGTACTTGTTACTACTGAGCTTTCCTTTGTAAGAAAATAGTCTCCCATAGCTCAACTGAAAAAATAATTCTGGTGCATACGTTATCAGCTCTTATAACTATAATAACTATTAATTGCTACATAGTCATACATTCACAATTATGAGGCACATACAATCCTGTCTTGGGCTGCTGACTCTGAAATCCAGGATAAATGAATTCACAGTTTTCATTCTGTAATTTATTCTTCTGACCATGTCCTTGAAAACACAGCACCAGGGACAATCCATTCTACAGTTCAGTTGTCTAATTAGTTCTAGCATTAGTTTAAAAGATGAGAAAGATGTTAAATATTAACTTGGAGCTCTCTCTGAATATTAAGGAGTTTTACAAGACACAAAGTCAGAGGCATGTCTTGTCAATGGCTTAATTGCTTTTAATAATACAAAGTGCTAGCTTATCAATTCATTTATTCCTTCTCAAATACTCATTGCCATGCACGTAATTATGAACAAGGCCTGTGTCAGAGCATTTTTTTCTCAAAATCTCCATTAAGTAAAAAAAAAATAAATCCCAGAGCAATATTTCACTGGTTTAACAGAAATCTGTAATGCACTACAAAAACCTGAAGATGATTCAATTGTAGACTTGATTCCGTTTGCACCATGTCCACTGCCACTACCAGAACACTGCTGACAAAGAACCATGCAGCAACTTTTACTCCTCCAACTCAAGTTAAGTACCTTGAAACTTCAAATTTCCCCCATTACAAGACATAAGCTACTTGCAGCTCCAAAACTGTCTGCACTGTATGACTTGATTTAAAACACATAAACAAACGTTGCTGATATTAAGTTAAATTACTGGAAAGAATTAATTAAAAAACAAATCTTCCGTTCAAGAAACTAACAGTCCTAGCTGGAAGTCCCCACTTTAGGTGCCTTTCCTCTGAATTCTTTCCAAAACCCATCTTAAAACAAGGAAGACAGACTTGGAGGAAAAACAAATCCTAAGAATTCTCTGTCTTGCAAATAACAACACAGAATCACCAATGGAAGGCACACCTGTTTAAGTATTTAAGGATCACATGAGCACTGTTCCTCAGTTTTACTTTTTTAGGTCAGTTTCTTGGAGATTTGGTGTTCTCACACCACAAGAGAGGAGCAACCCAGAAATGGTGACAGACCACAGAACCCAACAGCACTTCCTGAAGTACCAGCAGCAAACACAGGAAGCCAAGCAGGGACCAGACCCAGAGCTCATCACCTTAACAAGAAAAAGCATCCTTTCTTTGGGAGTCTTCCCTTCTGTTCAACATGAACACTGTCAACACGATTATTTTGTTCATGTGCATAAAAAATAACCCAAAGTGCATGGATTGGAAACTGCACCGAGAACTGACAAGAATGTCTACAGAAGAAATACACAACATTCAGCCAGATCCAGGTGAGCTCCAGACACCTGCATGCCTGTTAATGTGACAAACACCTGCTCAGATGAATACATGTTCCCAACCAACATGCAAGAACACTAGATGCGATAGGCAAAACAAGACAAGAAAAACAAACAAACAAAGAAAAATAACAACACAAGTCCCACCGCAGTAAGGTACCTTCCAGAACCTGAATCAGAACCACCCCGTATATCCATTCTGGTTCAAGACAATAGAAACAAAGCTGCATTCATATTCAGCAACAGAAATTCAGATAAGTAGTGGGCAGGATTTCTCTCTCACTGGTGCACAGCCACCTCTGGCTCACCAGGGAAAAGCAGACCATGCCTACTGCAGATCTGATGATTTCTGAAGGCTCTGTGCTTTGATTTCCACTTAAAACAACCATCAGGTATCGCTAAACTCCCCAGTCTCCTGCTGACAAAGCCATGGGATTCTGTTATAAGATTGTGGAAGCTACCAGGCTTGGACTGGAGCTCTTTTGTTCTCCAGCACTAGTCAGGCTGCCTGCAGCGCTTTGTGTCAATACAAAACATTTTCTTAGGAATGGGCCAGGATTCAGCAGTCTCAGAATAGGCAAAACTGTGCTACAGAACCTAGAGAGACCAAGAGCTTGAAACAAAACAAAAACAACAGAAACACAAGGGCTACATTCGCAAGTAATATTACAAAAATCCAAAGAAAACTGCTTTTGCAGCTTGCCTAAGATAAGTGATTACAAAAAAGCAAGTCCGATCACAAGGAAAATTAATCAGGAACCTCACACAGCACAGAGAAGGTGACCAAACTCCATTGCTCCTACAGATGCAAGAACTTACCCCACTTGCCATCTCCAGCCTTGTCCTGCACAGCATGCACCATTTCACCAGGGAACAGACTCCTCCAGCCATTTGCTTGCAGATAAATGTTCACAATAGAGCTACGTACTAAACAAACCATTTTTCCCACCTTATTTTCCAAATAGGCTACTGCTGCTTTCCAAAGTGCATCAGTGCTCTACTTGCCATTCTAATAGCTGACAACCACCTAAATTATTTTGTTAGTGCCTTGAATTTCATTCCAGGTGAGCATCTGTAATTAATGTAACTGGGAGACAGAGATGATTTCTGCCTCCCAGTGGTGTATTCCACACTGTATGTGCATTCTGCATCCAGTGCAGACAAACATGCACTGAACAGTGAGTAGAAATCAAGTCGTCTTCTTTTTCCCTGTTGACTTGAAACAGGATCACATCAAAGTCACAGGCCATTGAAAGCTTCTGGCACCCACACTTCAATTTCTCTGAAACAATACTAAATGGGTAAATGTCACAAGGCTCTCTAGATGCTTCTCAAAATATACTGAGATCAAAAGTTCAGTTGAGCCTTTGTCCTGGCAATAACTGAGGGGTCTTGCCCCTGGGTCTCACATCTCTCCACAAGCATGAGATAGCAATGTCTGTTTAACAGCTCTTTGTTTCACCTCTCACAGTCTCTCCTGCTGCCTGGACAAACACCTTACTTTCAGAAAGCCCCTAGTTCCCCCTGCCTGCTTAGGGATGATTTTCTACTTGCATCCATCTCCTGGCCATTCACTCTACTTCCCATCTACTCCTTGAGGAAGTGGCAGAGGCTCACCAGTTTTTCCCCATGATACACAGAAGTGTTTGCTTCAGCAACATTGCTCCAGACCTTTTCTATTTCCTTCTTTATTTGTAACATGGTGCAGGGTCACACATCAGCCCAGACGGATGGGGTCACTTTGGCAGCTTCCTTTCCAGCAGCTGCCTGCAAGGATCAGTGCCAGAGCAGGGCATGCAGGGAGACACAGGAGGAGATCTCAGGCATTGAGGGAGCACAGCAGAGAGCCTCTCATCACTGAGGCTTTCCTCTTGAACTGTGGCACAAATAGCATTCTTCCTTGTTGACAATGCAAGGCAGAGCAACAGACAGAATGACACACTATCTGATACAAAAATCAGACTGATAACAGAACAGCTCTCGGTATGGCACTCTTCTATTCTCATGATGAGCACAACCCATTTTCAGGTGCTAGCTTCATCTCAAACTGCAGAGTGGATCTGGCAAAGCTGTATCCTCCTGCTCAGTCTCCCATTCACGACTATGATGCAAATGGTCAGGAATTGCATCCTTTCTCCCTTTTCCTCACAAGTATTACTCCTACAGCTGCTGACCAAGTTGATGTCTTTCCAAGCAGGATCTGAGCATGCAGCAGTTCTGCTTTCCATTTGGAAATTACCAACGTAGTCACAAACACATTCTCAGTAACTGCCTCAATAGTTTTAAAAGTACTTATTTTTCCACTTAGCTGTTCATTTGCCAAAAACACAGATCTCGCTGTTCACTAAAAAGCAATCCCATCAATGAAACATTAAAGACAATCCCTAATAGCAACGACCAAGTAAAATGATATCTACTGCCTGATTCCTGTCCATAACCACAGCACAAAAGCAAGCAGAACCAGTTTTTCTATTTTTAACTACTATGGTATCAAAGAAGGATGATACACTTTTGATTTTCATTTCATCTTTTGTTTCACACAAATGTCAACAGTGTTTCTGAAATGACTTCAGCAACTTCCGTGACAAGAGTGATTGCTGACCACAATTACCCATTAGCAGATATTACAAGGGAACTGGGAATCTCTAAACACCAAATGGAATTATTGGAAAAGTATTGCTAGATGAGTTACGAACCTCAGACAAAAACAATCTACAGTCTGGTGGGCTGCACAACTCATTTAGATTGGGAAACAAAGGTTTGTAATCCTTTTGGACTTTGAGTACTTCATAGCAGCCACCACAGGAAATACCGTTCACGTTACAGATGACTTCCTTTCAGAAGATACTCCAAGTGCTAGTCTGCAGCCCTCTTGGCCTTTTCTACTGCTAGAAGGACATTAAAAAGAGAACTGATGTTTTCAATGACTTGCCTGCTATCAGCAGTAATTCATCACCTGTGCAGGTTGTTCTCTCTACAAAGGCAAATCATTTTTACATTTTGAAGTTTTTTCATACAACATTCCACCTTTCTTATTTATGTTTAATTTCTGAAGAGATTCTTTCTGGTATACAGAAAAAAAAATCATATTGAGATTAACCTTCTATTTTCCACTCATCATTCAAAACTCAATTTAAATTCAAACCAGACTGGCAATTGGAAAAAAAAATCAGGAGGTAAATGTACTCCCACCACACATCCAAATGGTCATTATTAATGAAACAGAACAAAGGTGAAAATGAGACATTAAATCACCTAGACTATGCACTTTAATTTCTAGAACTGTAACAACAATTGGAGCAAACACCCTGCAGAGAAAGGTTAAAACTTAAACCTTCTCTTTTCACATTCTTTTCTGAATAGATTGCTGCTTCTTGTGCTGTTCATTCTACAATAGTCTTTAAAATCAGATCAAGAGTAGTGATTTGAAAATGATTTTCCAGTAACTAGCAGAAGGTGTATAACGTCAGAGGATATATTTTCCCTAACCTGAGTCACACAGGTGGCTCAGAGCCCCAGGAGAAGGTCTGCCACACAAGCCCCTCTCCTGAGACACAAAACCTCCCCAGCTGCTGGGCTGGCCACCAAACAGCCTTGGTGATCACACCTCTGCCATGGTACTGGAGCAAAGGTGGCTGTGGAGCTCGGAGCTGGCCTAGCATTTGGAAAGGCACCAGGCAAACCACATGTAGGAGGGCTTGGGAACTGACTCACCCCTTCCCGTGGGTCTGCAGCCCAAGAAAAGGACATCGATAACATCACCTCTGGATCTGGGGTGGGGTGGTGGTGTTCATGTCTAAATACCATGATGGTTACAGGATCTGCTTTGAGGATAAGATAAGCCAGTAAAGAAGGAAAAAGAATCCATACAGCCAGAGCAGCGCAACTGAATTAGATGGCAGGGTTTACTACTGTTCCAAGATGGTTTACTGCGCTATGACAGTTCAGCCAACAAATGTATTAGGCCTTATAATTAACTTCTATTTCCATCTCAGCAGGAAAGAAAAAGTCCTTTTATAATGGCTGATTTTCATAAGCAGCCAACACTAGGGTGTAAAACAACATATCACACCAGAAGGAACTCAGCTGTGCTTTGTATCTTCCAAAGTCCAAGGTGCGTGATTGCCTCATGAGTCCCAGACACTCTGTCCTATCTCTCTGATAGATTTTCAGACTTCACCCGGTTTAAAATTGAACTTACAACTACAAAAGTCAATATCCCACTTACACTAGGTTCTCAGTGATCTATTTAGAAGTTGCATCTTTGAACACCGTGTCCTCAGAAGTCCAGATGAGTTTTCATTGTATAATTTCAACTTTATCAAAAGCAGCTTGCAGTTATTTGTAGTAATAAAAACAACAATATTAAGCAACTTCTACACATTTGAGAGGAAAAAAACACAAAAAAACCCAGCATATTTAGCTTGAAGACTACAGGCAAAAATAGTGTGTACCATAGTGAGAAAGCCTCGATAT
This sequence comes from Coturnix japonica, assembly GCF_054131305.1. Classification (NCBI taxonomy): domain Eukaryota; kingdom Metazoa; phylum Chordata; class Aves; order Galliformes; family Phasianidae; genus Coturnix; species Coturnix japonica. The sequence continues at coordinate 28,008,291 of NC_140668.1, forward strand.
TTTCTACTGAGTACCCATTATTTTTAGAGAAATTGAACTCCCTGGTATTTTCAGATTTATTTATTTTTTTCATTATGAGTGTAGGGAGGAAATACATTACAAAGAGTAAATTTCAGTCAGTACTGAAATTAGCACTGAGAAAAAGTAATCGCTTTGAGAGACGTATTCAAACTGACAAGAGATTCTTTCAGATGTTATTATTTAGGATACAGAATTCTAAGCATACAGCAAAATGCTAAAGCTGACAAGCTGCCCAAGCTCAGTTGAATGACATCTAGAACCGAATCTCTCATTTGTATAGCAATGTTTTAAATATGCCTCTGTTTTTCCGTCTCACTAAGGCAATCAATAAGCACAGACTGCTGATGTGACAGAGCCAGAGTACATGGATGTAACCTGACTCTTCTAATTACAGCTCGGTATGCCAGGAGATGTTCAAAAAAATAAATAAATCACAGTGGCTGCAACAGGCATCCCACGTTACCCTTATCGCCTCCCCCTCCCCATTTCATTTAGTTGTTTAGGGGGAGTGTTACAGTTCCTGATAAATGTGTGTTTCCCACCTCTAGGGTAAATAGTATATTTGCACAGAACAGGTGCAATCATAATATGGCAAGGGATAAGGAGCATACTGTGGGCGGGAGGAAGATAAAACCTGTCCTGAGCATGATAAGAAACCACTTGCTGTTTAGATTTAGGTTCAGTTCAACCAAAGACAGTGAAAAAGAGAAGCAGACTCAAAGACGAAAACCTCTCTTCTCTCTGCAGTACTTCCACATACTGAGCAGAAATGCACAGACGTAGCTGAGGCTGCACAGATGCCCTGAACCCAACAAGTTTTCTTTCTCAGGCTTTTCTTTATTCTAGACTCTAGATTTTTGAAAGAATGAACAACACAGACATTCATATCTAAACTATGTCACTGAATAGTAGGTAACTCACCTGTAGGGCTGCTCAAAGCATAGATCAGCACTATTTTTGTAACACACTCTGTCATCAAAAGTTACTACAGAACTAAGCACTTTTCAAGGAATTGTATCAAAATTCAAGAGTAAATAATAATACAAGAATCATATTGCTTATGTTTGCTGCCAAAGGCAAAGATTGTTCTTCCCATCTGATCTTCTGCTTATTTGTGTGCAGCATTCTTTGGGTTAGTATTCCTCCAGAAGCAAAGAGAACTGCAGGCAGCTTCTCTTTGGGAATAAAGCTCAGCCTGAGGCTGAGGGATGGATAATGGAAAGGACATAACTGCCTTAGCACCCGGAATGATGCTCTGCAGAGCGCTGTTAAAGCACAAATATTTTTATTAAGTTATAAAATGCCCTTGAAGTTTTAGAAAGCAAAGCCTTCCTGCCATTTATAATAATGGGGGGAAGGAGACACCAAATATTATCCTCTTTGTTTAATGACTACTACTTAAGCAGTAAGTTCCATGGAATATGTGTTTTTAAACATCTTTTATGAACTACTTATTACATGGGGATTTTAAGAGCGTCTTCAAATATCAAATAGCCATATTGGTTACACCAACACTTCTGTGCTTAACAGCCAAAACCAAAACTAAAACTAACACTTGCAATGAGGAAGTTTCCTCCCTTGGAGGGTAAGTGTGAAAGCACCACTAAGGAGATGTGCCTATACTTCAAACAGGAAGCACCGCTTCTGCAGTTGTACCCTACCTCAGGGCAGAGCAGCAGCCAAACCAGAACTGTTCTTTTAAGAAAGCTGTGAAAAAATACAATATTAGGTTTTAAAAAAGGCCATTTACAGACTCGCTCTGAAATAAACCACCACCAACAGGATGCAAACCTACAAAATCTTGTCTTTTTAGTCACACTTCAAGTAATGCAAACCTCAAAATCGTACAGGAGTTGTACACATTTATCACTCACCCAGGCTACATGCCACAGATGCCTGCGTAGGTACTTTTGGATCTTTGGAAGAACAGAAGCAGAACAAAGCTCCCCATGTTGTACTGCTCCACACACAACTTGCACACCTCATGAGAACTGTTTGCACTGTCAGCTTTGATTGTCTATTGAGATACTGCAATTGCCGAACACAAATCTGTGATCAGTATCATTCTTCTTGTTTCATCTTATCCTCCATCTTTTATTTTCAAAGCTTTACTTGGCAGCCAACCCCACTGTTTTCCACACCAACAGGCTACTGGAAACCTACATCATGTGAAGCACTGACTCACAATGGGAAACACTGGTGTCTCAACAGGCAGCAGCTGAAATGAAGCAGATGCTTAAATTAAACGATCCTGGAGCAGCTTAACCCTTGAGATCCACTCACACTATGTTCAGTTATCTGGTATTAGAACAGAAATAGTTACTACCAGAAACTTGAACTAATTTGATAGCAATAGTAAAACTTGAGAACATGACAAAAGTCACTTTCCTTTAAAAAAAAAAAGAAAGCAAAAACAAACACAACCAACCAACCAAACATGAAGAAACACAACTATGCAGTTACTGCCTTGGAGTAAGACACAAAGTTCACAGAAGAACTTTCCAAAACAGCAAAGGACAAAGCCACTACCACAGAGGTTATCGTGCTGATGATCAACATCCCATCGATCCCCAGAGCTGGGTGTAGCCACTGAGAAAGTACTTCATAGATTGCAACCCTAAGGCTGAGCTGTGCACAACAGGTTACTCGCAGGTGTTACTGTCCTGAATTTTACTAAGACTCCTGCTTAAAAACAAATAAAATTATTGTTTGCTTACCATTACAGGCCAAAGAATTAATCAGCAGAAGCAGTACTTCTTCACTCTGCTGTGGTCCCTTTGATCACTCTGAAATTTCTGCAGCAGAATGAATGCAGCCCTGCCGGGCATGATCCCTGACACCACATCTTTAAGACACCCCACACACCAGCCTGCACCAAGGCAAATAAGAACATTCTGAGGATCAGTGTCTGCACTAAGAATTTTTCTACTTCTTACCCTCTTAGCTCAAGGAAGAAAAATACTAATCAGTTTCTCCACAGACAATGAAACTTTGGCCTAGAAAAATCAATACAGGAAAAAGTTAGATTTTTGTCAAGGATGACAATACACTGTTCTATTCAAATAAAACAGTTTTGTGTCTCAAAGGCTGAAGCACAGCGTTATCAAAAAAGCATTTATCTTCACTAGCCTAAAATAAGAGAGAATAACAATATACATGTGTTAGAATGTTTGTGTTCTTATGTAAAGACACCTCTGTCCACGTGAACACACAAGTGCACACTCTACGTATCTGGACACAACTCCACTCAGCATCAAAGCCCCTGGGAGCACATCTGTCACAATGGACTAAATGTGCACTATAGTCATAAGAAAGATGACAAGTTGTAATCAAATCTGATCACTTTTTGCACAGCAGTGAGCTCCAGCAAACCACATCAATGGACACCAGAATTTATAAAACTCAGGTAGAAACTGGAGATGATTCTTAAGAAGGTCAAGAACCTGACAAAGGCTGCTGGCAGCCTTGGATCTAAAAGGGAAGCGAATAACACCCCCCCACACGCCCCCCCCCAAAAAATTAAAAAATAAATAAATAAATTAAAAAGCAAAACATCTCACAGAGTTGATCTATCAAACCAGATAGAAATCCACCAAGCATATGTATGCACGTGCATGTACGTGCAGATAAAAAAAAGACTTTAACCTTCAGATGTCTTGTTAGAGGTACATGTTCAATCTGGAACGCCCAAGCAAGTTTCCACTCACACCCTGATATTTCTCTAGCATTAAGGATGACTCCTATGTCATCAGCAGACAGATGCCTCGTGCTTCTTAGAAATGGGTCGGTGCTGTCCAGGGACAGAGCCAGGCAGCTGCTTACTGGTACTCAGGTGGGACAGGGAGGGAAACATCCAACAGCTGAGGTGTTTCAGAATTGCATAATGCCTTTTAGAAATGCACACCATGATGCTGCTTTGAAACCATCCAGAAAGAACACAGGTCAAAGACTCTGGAAGAGGAGAGAAAGAACTGAGCACTGATATTTTCAGTATTCTGAAGGGGCTTCATTGCTGTAATTTGTATTTGCAATGTATCTGGTTAGCTAGTAGAGGGTTACATTAAGGACTATGCCAAATTCCCAAAATTTCACCAAATTCAATTTTATTTTATTTTTTTAAAGATGTTCCTGAAAATATGACTTTCCCCTGTGCCTCTGACAAAGGTTTATATGTAAGGTTGACTTCATTGTCATCAAGTTGCTCATCTGGAAGCGCTGTCAGGAGCAGTGCCCAAGGGCAGCAAGTTCCATGGCAAACACAAGCACTGAAAACAGAGACAGCAAGCAAGAGAAGACTTCTACATCTACAGAGAGAAAAAAGGTTATTCTGTTTTTGTAGCTGAAGCTTGTCAGCACGCAGCACTCTGCTGATAAGCAGCAAGTTTCAGGAAGTGATATGCAGGCTGAGTACTTTGAGCCTTTTCTTGATCAGAAAGACAGACAAACTTCCCCGCGCTCAGCACTAACCACAGGCACCTACTGCCCTAAGAATGGGTGCAGGCTGTCTTCCTTCTGACCCAGGCACATTTAAGCAGCTCCACCATCTAAACACCGCACCTTTCTGCCCTGACTGCAGCAGCTCTTCACACCTAACAATTGTTGCTTGTGTCCTGTTGAGCTGATGGATCAATGGTGCACCTGCAGGACAAATAGGTTTTGATTTTGGTTTGGCTGTTTTCTGGTTTTTGTTTTTTTCCTATTGCTTTTGTTGTCATTTTTGAAAAGCAACTTTTTCAAGCTAAAACTGTTACAGGGTGAAAAACCTGCAGCCAAGCTGTAATACCAATAATAACACCTCTTCTCTTTACTCTTTGGCAAAACATTTTGTCTACTATTTCATTTTTTCATGATTTTTCCCTTGCTTTAGGTTTGCAGTACAAACAAGTTTGTTGTATGAAGAAGACAGAGATGCAAACAGTTCTCAGTCAGTTTTAGAGAGAGTTCATGAACTTCAAGAAATAACAAATGTGACTTAACAGAAGCTCCAAGGAGAGGGACAGATTAGTTTTGTATTACAGGATCCCAGACTTATCATAGTTTATCCAAATGTAACACCTCCTCAGAGTACAGACCTCCCACATTACTTTCTTTCTCCTGGTTTTACCCAAGACATCAGCTCACTCATCACTCACCAGCACAACCAACCTGAGGAAATTCACATTTCATTGTGGTTACAGAAATCATACAGAAGTTCTGAAAGTAGCAGTTCAGATTAATTCTTCTTCTACAAGGCACTCTCCTTCATATTTTCCTCTTGGTCCAGTTATAGGATACACTTTTGGCTTCTTTATTTTAATATAATACAACCCATTACTGGGTTTGGATACTGTTTTTTAAAGTGTTCACAGTATCCTTACTCAGACATTCTTACTGGTTCATTTGACGCCTCCACTTCTGTAAAGAATCACTGCAAGGTTTTTGGTTATCTATTTGGTTTGTTTATTAACTTAAATGAGTCTCAAGAATTCACCCTGGCAGTGTGTGTAACAGAAGTGGTGCTCCAGCCCTACTCTGAATGCTCATCTGCATCTGTACAATTGTGGAAATACCTCAATTCATATCAAATTAATTACATTTATACTGAGAATGAGAAAATTTTACGGCAAACCTCTCATACCACCTTTGAACTGAAATACTGACATCCATTCACTTGTAGTCTTTTTAGGCAAAATATAGCAGAATAGCATTTAGCAGGTCCAGGTTTGGATTCTTTTTTATCAAATCTACAACAAAACGTACGATATTGGAATATGGACACACAAGATTTTTTCAGCAAATATGTAACTTGAGTTATAAGATGTCACGCTATACTGTAGTATCTTAACAGGCAAATCTTCAAACAGCATTTCATAACACTGCTGATGTTTTCTACCACAAAAAACTAGAGGCCATCATTAAGAACTCTTCAGTGCCTTTCAGAAATACTTAAAATATTTTTCATATTCTCTAGCAAGCACAAATGAAGCAAACTAAAATTAATACATAGACTGGACTGTAGGGCTGAGCAGGAAGAAAATCTCTTCCATGCTATCTTATATAACAGTCTAAAGAAAGATAAATTGAGCTGATGCTTAGCTTTCAGTTTACTTTAATCAGCAATGTATCAGACGGCTTATTGGAGAAATGAAATAAATGCTTAGGAACAAAAGTCAGAACAAAATAGCACTAGTTAAAACTGGGACTACTTCCTCTCCAGTACTATCTTCAAAATGACGTTGAAAACCACAAGAAAAGCCAAGAGCGTATCGATTTCTCCCATAAAATGAATTTTAAACTTTCTAAGCAACAGCAGAACAGAGCAGCCCAACTGCACTGGTTGCAGCTCCTGGTCAGCCTGCGGCTCCCTCCTTCATTTCACCTGTTGTTACCCTGCAGCTCTGTGGCTACCAACGTCTTACAGATGTCCCTCTGGATATGCCTAGAAAACAGGACTTCTATGCAAGGACTGGTTCCTGCTCTCTGGGGAGTAATATTTCATTAAATGGGAACTATTTCCTGAAAGCAGGAAGTCTGAAGTAATAAGACACACGCAGAGCCCGTCCCAGAAGTACTGCTAGGAAGGTCTCCAAGATTTTCTGCTACGATCCTTATTACTCCAACAGTTTTAAAGGTTACATAGCGCTGCTGGAGTGCTTTTAAGTTTCAGTGACTAGAGTTCCTCTATCTGGCACAAGAATTTCAGTAATTAAGAATTTAGCAACTAGTAGTTCACATTTAAACTATTTCTCATCTAGAATTGCAGTTTTTTATAAGCAAAGGCAAGGACAAAAACACTGTTACTACAGGAAGCTGCAAAGTACACACAACACCTGCAGGCTCCTGCAGCTCTCCAGCATCAATGGCAGCTCTTTGCCAGAACCCAGCACAGCTCCAACACACACAGTCCTTCTGTCAGCACATTTGTACTGACGCTGGTTGTACCTTGGCAGAGCTCATAGCAACAGCGATACACCAGCGCAGACGAGATGTGGATGTACACCAAAACTAACCTCGGAGAAAGGCACTAACAAAGCTGAGAGCTTTGGGATCTACTAGAGGAGACAGAAAATACACCACATTGATAATACAGTGATGCGCTTCAACTACTCATCTGTAACCAGAACAGAGAACATAATGACATAAAAAGGGACAGAAAAGACAATTTAGGAAGTAACCAATTCAAAACTAAGAAAAGGCAAAACCTTTAATGAAAATGTAACTAAACTATGTAACTGAATTCCATAAAATCCCTAGTTTATCTCTTATTGTTGGTGGAAGGAATACGTGGTTTTGGCCTTTCTCTTTTTCTCCACAAAGTTTTATACATCAAGAAAACTGACTAAAAATGGACTTCAACAGTAGCCCTATGACCTGACTAAATGGTAGCATCTTAAAAGATAATCCACGATTCAAAGATCTCACATCCCAAATAGAAACACGAAGGGAAAGCAAGCAGCCATACACAGGAAAAGCATTTAATTAAACAGCATGAAGTTCCTCAGAAGCAAACTTGTGAAGAAAACCTAGGCTTGATAGCTTGCTGGCAAGATCTTATCTGGTAAATCAGGGAGGTCCCATGGAAGCATAAAACACCCATTTAATTAGTGCCACAGACATTTCCCTACTTCTCAAAATCCTGATTGCTTCTAACTTTCACTTAAAGTGCCCACTACAGTTTAAGAGCAGGCCTGAAATCCAAACATTGCCAGAAAACCCAGAACATTATTTTAACAACCACATCCTGTGGTTAAAGCATAATAAATTCCAGAGGCATTTCTCTTGCCTGCAATCCCTTCTTTCCATCCTGTGCACACACAAATTCTCAAAAGCATTTGAAGCTCTCAGCCTATGAATGAGAAGGGTGGCCACTGTAGCTGAAGCCAAGAGCTCAAAACTCATTTTCTAACTTTCAGCTCTCCCAAGATCTCTTGCTGGCTGCCTTTGAGGGAAAGGTACTCTCTCTTCTCTCCCAAAGGGGCTGAACTAATACCAGCACCCAAAGGTGCTGACAAAATAAATGAACACTTAAGACATTTTAAGAGTACAACAGTCCAAAGCTTGTAAGACACAAATCATTTTGGACTGTAACAACACAATATAGTAGACATCAGCTTTTGCACTTAATTTTTTTTTGCTTAACTTTAATCTTATGCTTCCAGAAACCAACAGTCCTGAAGGAGAAAGTCTGTTTGCCTGTGGCAGGAAGCACAATGCCAGGCTTTAAATATCACATAAAAATAATTAAGTTATTGCATAATATTATTATATTTATTTTTTGAATATAAAATTAAATAAGAATGCATGCTAAGGATAACAGAATGCCAGTCATTCCACTCCCAGCAATAGTCATGGCAGTTACACAAACAGAGTCAATCAGTGCTGCAAACTCAGTTAGGAAAGTGGGAAAAAATCCTTCACTTACGGTTTGACCATCTGAGAATTAATGGTGGCTTTTTCAGCACACCTAAACAACAGCAAAGCAGAGAGCAGATAAAATCATGGGGTTTCTTGTATCTCTTTCTCGTATTTGTAAACCAGCCACTGCAGGGCACAACCTGACAGGTGAACCATTGCCATTATTTCATTACTTGTAAAGTATAAGTTTCTGCTCAAGAAAATGAACCCCAATATAACAGGCCAATGGCCTACTGGTGAAATGACAGGTATTGCTGCCAGGGATGTCCTCAAATCCAAACAGCTGCTATGACAAGTTGGCACGTGCACATATTAATGAATCAACCCCTGCCCAACACACCTCCTTCCCTCTCTCGTTTAAATTAGTTCAGTGAACAGAAATCTAGAGAAGAACTTCTGCTCATTTTTAACCACTGCATCCCTCGTCCTGGCTCCAGCTCTGGGACAGGGGCTTTGCTGGTAACAGTGGTTCAAGGGAGCTTCCCCTTCTCTCCCTCCACACTGCTTGCTCCTACCTTACCAACACGCGATACCGCTGTTTCGATATGAGCATGCAACTATTTCTAGGCCCACACTCAGCGAATTCAGCTCAAAAATAACCTACTGGAGCCTCTCGGTTCTTGTTCCTTTTCCCCTAAGAAGAGCAGCAGCACAGCAAGGCAGCACAGCCAGGGCAGGTGCTGCGACCAGCAGCAGGAGCAGGGTGAGGGCAGGAAGGAGCTGTGCCCCCTGCGTGCCCTGAGCCCAGAGAGATGCTAGAGAAAGGTCAGTGACAGGAAAGATCAGCTGCTTGGGGAAAACAAGCTGCTCAGCTACGCAAGCAGTCAGAGCAGTCAGTAATTCCCTATTTTAATGCTTGCCAGCAGTGACTGCCAGTTCAGTTACAGCCAGTCCACACCCCCGGGGAAATACTCAAGAATTTAAGAAAGGGGGACCAATAAGTACGCACAAGAGTAGCCTCCCCCCAGCCAGGCTGGCTTACCCCACTGAAAATCAAGGCGATGAGAGACGTGTTCCCCGAGCAGGGCGGAGGGCTGCGGTTGCAGCACTTGGATGGAGCTGAGCAGCGGCACCGGTCCGGGCAGCAGCTCTCCTTCCTGTGAGTCAGTGCTGAGCCAGACGCTGCCCTGCAGCCATCCCTGCAGCTCTGTGCCGGCAGAAGCCAGGACTCGTGCACGGGCTACAGAGCAGGATCCAAGCTTTCACTTATTAGAAAACGACCCGTGATTTTATTTCTCACAAAGTGCAAGAATATATTGCTAATACTTTGGGCAACTTCCAGCAGCCAAATTACTGTTAATGCCCAGAGCACATTCTGCTTTTGCCAGGGGCCTCCCAGAGGAGCACATAACACCTCCTGTACTCTTGTTAGTACCAGCGTTTTGCAGGCAGAAAAAGCCAGAAAAAAAAAGCAGATTTGCTGGGATCACCCTACCAACACCAACTGCATCTGCTGACTGCCAGGTTTATGCTTCCACCATTAAATCACACTGAGTGCCACCTAAAAAGCAGGAACTTCACATGGGAAAAAATCCATTCTTCCATCTTAGACTGTCACATAGTAAAACATACACCGCAAATATCTGAATACATGTGCGGGTCAGGGGGGAGGATTAAATGAAGAAGTTTCACAATGAAAAGAAACCTTTAAAAGCTTTAGCTCATGCTTTTAATAACACAACAAACACAGAGAAACATCAATCCTGTTGTGACTGTTTTGAAGTATATGTATTTCATATGCTTTACACATTTTTATACACCTACGCAAATCACAGAACCAAGTCATCTTGCATTTCATTTCCAGTTTCATTTCCAGATGAACTATTTCCAAAGAGAAAGAAAAGAAAGAGGCAAAGACACGTACACCTTTTGTACCTCTAAAGTGACGCTCCCAAATGTTTTCATGTCCAGAAGTTACTTTTAATTTAACAGCTTCCTTCAGGTATTTCTGTTGACAATCAATTAAGCCATTTAATGGTCTCAGACAGTTTCAATAGGGAATACCATGATGCTTGGAAAAAAGGAGAGTATCTCAAAGGCAAAAATTTAACAAATGAAGCAGAAATGCAATAGCCTGCGAGACGTGACAAACCCTGCATTCATACCTAACACAGCCTGCTTCATTCAGGAGCCAGCAGCCAAACATCTCAGGGTAAGAAAAAACACAAACCATATGCAACCCTTCAGTGACCTAAACTACACACAGAACAGGCGCATCTACATTTTTAGCTACTCTGTGTTACACACAGCCATAGAAATGCTGAAACATTTAGTTAAAACCACAGCAGGTCTGTAACAAAAGTATTAACAGTACAAGCGATGTCCCCTTGGGAAATGAATTGTGCGGGGTCACTAAGAGGCGCTGAGCACAAATTAAGAACAGTAGAAGAATAAGTTCTTATATTGAGATAATGCTATGGACAATGAACAAAGAAATGAACATTCACTAAACTCCCCACCCAAAGCATTGATTTATGAAATCCTGAATTCTTAGACAGGATGACGCACAAAAGTAAAAAAAAAATAAAATAACAATATAACAGCTGCAATCAACCATGCCAAGACAAGGAGATGTTTTGCATGCGCTGTGAACACTGGGTGTCTGCATTATCAGCATCGTGGGTGAAAATAAACCTGTACCCTGAGCATAAAGCCAGAAGGTACATAACCCAAAATAAACAAATATTAAGAGCTGCAGAAAATGGTATTCACAACAGGAAATGCATTAACTAATACAACAGTTATTTCAAGTTTTGTTTGACTTCAAGCTTCCCCAAAGGTTTCCTCTTGGCTGAGGTGATGTTTGGAAGCTAGTACAAAAATGCATGGAGAAATGTGTCATTTAAATAAAAGGCAACGACGCTGAATTAAGTATCAGTCTGCACGCAGTCCCCACCTTCCTTCCTGCAGTCTGCAGTGGGGTGGCCTCAGAGCTCTGTCCCAGAGCACAGGCAGATGGGGCCAGAGGTCTGGGCTCCTCACTCCTCCCAGTGATCAGCCACTCCTGCTCCAAGCAAACCAGTGTCTCTCCCAGTTCACCCTTTTATGCTCCCATAGAAGCTATTAACGGATCAGCCTAAGGAAAAGCAAACATTTGGGGAATCCTCAGGAGCATCAAGGAACTCACCGACTGCATGGTAAATCTATGTGAATGAATCCCCAAAAAGAAACATGCATGCTCACTCTGACTAAAGGGAAACAAATGAAACACCAGGATCTCATCAGTAAAAAGCAGAGGTTTGCTTCAGTACTCCGACTTTTAAGGTCCTTACCACTGATTCTTGTACAGAAATGATTCACTTGCACAGAAGAGTAAAAACAAGACAAAACCTCAACACAACAGTGTCTCACACATTACTGAAACCCAGCATATAACCTCGCTCATACATTCCTTCATTTAGTGTGCCTGAAATCTACAATGAGTATTGCATGGTAGAGAAGCATACACAAAAGTGTAAGTCACAGGCCCAATTAAAGTGCACAGAAGTTTGCAGCCTTCTCCATTAAGGCAGGAAGGAAGTTATAAGAATGATTTAGCCTCCCGGCTGACAAGCTCACTGCTTTATCAGAATATTTATGCTGGCTGACATTTTTAGTATAACACTAAATCACAAAACTGTGTGTTTTAATCAGAGCTTTCAGCACTTGTCCACAGAGGGAAATTAAACTTATGTCAAAAACAGGTGAAAATTCAGAAAGCACAAGAAAGAGAAGCTGTATGGCATTAACACACTTTTGACATAAATGAAAGGGAAAACAAACCCACTCAATAACAGAAATTAAGGGGATCCATAACATGTAAAATCTCCCATAACAACTACCAATGTACAAACTATTTCCTCCTGCAAGTGAAGCCAGAACTGGCTCACATGTCCCTTACATAGGATGGCAATGCACACAGGAGGCGTTATGGCTCATTCCTCACAGCTTTCCCTGCAGTCATCTTCTCAGGTTTGCATGCAGACCAGTTCCCTGCCCACTTAGGGACTATGAGCTACCAGGGCCAGAACTACTTTGCTATTCCCTGACACATCAGCAGGTGTATAGATTGCCTGACTGTGCACCATTCTGGAGAGGCAGAAAAAACACAGATGCAAAATACAGCTTCACTCCACAAATTCCTTGGATTACACGTGATTTGACATCTATGTTCTGGATGTCAGTTGGACATTTCTAGATCTTTACAGATAGCATTTCTGTTCAAGACCCAGAGCCCAGCTAGGAGGATGGACTGTACTGCAGCACTGAGGAGCTCAGCCTTCACAGTTGAACATCATTAAAGACCATCCACAATTACCTGGGCCCTTCCCTAACAGAACAGATGGTTAGTGCCCATAAAAACCAGTTTTTCAGGTCTGAACTCAAATTGCATGGTAACCACGCAACAGACCACCCAGGGGTTTGTGCCCAACAGAGGGCCAGGCAGCAGCTGAGGGAATGGTGAGAGGATCCTTCTGCCAGGTGGAGACAGGCCTGTACCAGCTGCAAAGCACAGAGATGGGAGCCCAGGAAAGCATCAGTCAGACCCCAGGCAATGACAGAATCACAGAACTGTAGGGATTGGAACATGTCAAAGAATGTAGGCTCAGGGAACAGCATGCGGAATTGTTCATTTTGCACTGTCTACGATACTATGATTCTATGACTGGCAACATTCAGTGTCACCTAAAAGCCTTCTTTAGAACATGCCCCAGAATGAGCTGGTGTCTCTGTGACTGGCAGCTACCCCAGGCACCAGGAGCCCAGTGGAACTGGTTCAAGGGCCTTCCAAGCTATTTACTTGAAATGGATGCAGAGTCAGTGCTGGTTTTAAGGCCTAGGACAGCTGTTCCAAGGTCCAGGCCCGTTGAGGAAGTCTGTAGAGGCACCACACTGAGCATCCCTCGAGCCCCAAAGTGCTCAGAGCACTTGTGTACAGGGGGCACAGTACTACTGACTGCTGCCTCGCAGAGAAGGCCCCTCTGCCTACAACCTGCAGTCAGTCTGTTTCCATGAGCAAGAGCCACAGTCAAAGCAGTCATTCCTCTTCTACCCCCTCAGCCACCTTTTCCCACTCTAGAAACCCCTGTTTCTAGTGAGAATGTTTCCACAGCATGTAAGAACAGAAACAGAAATCCTCTTTCTAACTATTCCAACTGCACACTGTGTTACCTAGCACAGCTTTCAGCGCGCAGAATACACTATGTGCTGGAGAAGTGCTGCCTCACTCCCTGGCTTGGTTTCAATGAGAAAATAAATTAACCAGCTTATGCATCCACACTTTCTGCAGCCAGCACTCCTCATAGACTTACCACCAAGTGGTGTGATATTTTTTTTGGCAAGTGCTTCTTAAAACGTTGGTTATCCATCTGTAAACGCATAAGATCAAAGAAGGATGCCTGGGATACCTGTACACAGAGATGAGAAGCCATCCAGAAAGACAAACACAGCAGCTTTTTGATTCTGTAATCTCCAGGAATGACATTTTAGTCATCATTCTTCATATATGGATATGTGCTTTTTTTCAGCAGCAGAGATAACTATGAAAAGCTTCACCATCACTAGCAAGGGAACCACATCTCAGTGAAGTACAGCAGAGTGCGTTTCTAACTGACAGCCTGGATGAATTTAGGGCAAAAATTGATTCAACATTTAAACCAAGTGTTTAAGCCACTCTGGTAAACCAGTTGAGCTACAACTACACCCAAATTCCCCGTCTAGACATGTTTTATAAACAGTTACGGGACACACACAGTCAATGTAACAAAATGAACAGCTCCATTCTAAATCTGTCCAAAATCTAGGGGGAAAAAAAAACACAACAAAACAATCCTCCTTTTATTCTTCCAGTACATTATTCACGAATCCCAATTTAATCACCACTGTCCAGTAAGGCTGGTAGCCAACTGGCCTGCACCTGACCAGAAGCAAGTTAGCAGACCCCAGTTCTGCTCCCACTGACAAGTGACATCACCAAAGTGTGCTCTATGGCTCAGAGAGCTCCCAGCACGCAGGCAATCAACACCTCAGCTCCCCAGGTAGAACAGCCCTGCCTGTGAGAGACCTCGCATATTTGTGGCACAGTAAGAACCACATCCAATTAGATTTACGAAGTAACTAAGCTGCTTTTTTTCCTACGTTCTTTGAAAGCTGTGCATGTTGTTCATAGTTACAAAACTAAATTCTCACGTTCTCAGATCAGCTCCTAGTTTGGCCTGACTTCCAAGATCTGTTTATTTCATATTGTTCTGTTACACTCAACAGCACTGCCCTTACCCAAACCAAATCACAGCATGTGCCAATATTGTTGCTTCTACAGTGCTGGGATGAATCTCCTGCCTTCTTCTACAGTGCAGCATCCTGAGAGAAAAGGGGTGGTGGTGGTTTATAACTGCTGCATGGCATTAGTTTGCTAATTGTAACACAGAAGCAGAAAATACAAAATCAAAAGCAGGATACTCCTCAGGAACCTGCAAAAAACCAAACCAAACCAAACTGTAACTGAGGATAAAGCTCTTACTTAAAAATAAAAACATGCTTATCCTACAGATGCTGATGCTTTGCCCACGAGTTCCAGAACCAGCTCAGGAAGTGGGCAGAGTTGCTCCAACCCACAGACAGACATGTGGCCTCACCATGCAAATCCCTCCCAGAGTTCAATTTACACCTTAGTTCCTCTTCAGTCACACAGGAATATCTTCCAAAAAATACACTTTACAAAGCCATCAACAGTCATTTGCACATAACCAGCGTGCAGAAAGCAACCTGATGTTTCCAGGGCATTCCCAAAAGAAGCTGCATGCTGCTGGACATATGCAAAGCCTTTGCTGAGAAAGAATTCTTAAATTCATGAGCTGCAAATGAAGTCCATAGAAGAGCAAAACTAGGCCCCCAAAAGCCAAACCTCAATCAGCTCCTAAGCTTAGAACAGCAGCTTGAGGGGCTGAGAGCTGCAAAGAGGTGCCACACATCTCCTCCTGTGGGCAGGGCACCAGGTGTTCTTCCTACCCCACACGTGAGGAAACACACTGCATTGCTCTCACTCCCTTCAGGCTTCTTACTGAAATAAATCAGCCCAGCCATCTATGAGTTGTAAACTGACAGGAGAATTCTTTACCTGCATTTCTCTTCTTCTGCTGGATCTCTTCTAATGAAGTGCACAGGGCATGCACACGAGCGTATGTATCACATACAGGGTGAATAATTAAAGATCACAACTGATTCATTGCTTTTATCCGTAATACTGACTTTTAGAGAGTTTTCACCTCAAAATCTGGATTAATTCTGATTAAAGCATGCTCATAAACAACAACACACATCATCTGTGTGCTTTATTTTAGCTTTCTGCAGTAGAAGTGTATCTCACAAACACAGCCTCATTCCTCAGACACCACTTCCCCCATCCCACTCAGTGCAGCCCAGCAGATCAGTCAGCACAGGGAACTGAGAAAGTGTGGAGAGCCGAGCCCCAGCTTCCTTTCGAATGAGGAAATTGAAACTGAAAACCTATTCTGCTACTGGAACTCAGGGCTTTTTGACTCAGCCCCAGAAGCTCAGTGGCAACAACAGAGAATCAGCTACAGACAAGAAGCCCAAGGAGGAAGTTTGTTCTCTCTCAGTGCCCCACCGTTTCCCCCTCAGCTCGGCTCCAGCAGCAGGTCCCGACTGAAAGCAACGTAACAGATGGACCAGGGCTGACACGAGCCAGGTGCTAAGAACACCTGACATTTAAAATGATCCCTTTTCCTGCCCACTGCCGTTAACTTCAGCTGCCCAAGAGTAAACCTCTGTGACCTCAGACTGCTTCAAACCCAGCTCTGATGGCTGCTTCCACCACGCTCGCTATCCAGCCCAGCAGCACCTGCACAGCCACTCCATTTGGGTTACACGGGCAGAAGTCAGCGCCTGCATGGAAGTCAGTCACTGCTTTGGTCAGCAACCGGTTCTGAGAAAGACATTTTAAAAAGAAGCTCCTAACACCAAAAAATTATATTCCATAGAAATAAAGAGGATATCACAAACCAGACATTATGCGACTAACGACTAAAGTCCAGGATAAATTACAAATTAAGACTTTCTTAATATTTTCTTCAACTCACCGGAGCGCTGACATTATTGGTCATAACAAAACTTCTCCCAGAGAGAAAAGTAACAAGTTGCAAGGAGTCACGTGTGGGCTGTTTCGACATTTATCTGCCTATAAAAGACTTACGCTCCCTCCTTCCCCAGTATAAAGTATGCACTGTTAAGACCTTAGGACTTAATCAAAGTCCTTTTAACACATTTAATATTGATTACAGTACAAGAGGACGCTCGTGGTCAACTACAAAGCAACGTTATCAAAAGAGAATTTATCAGTATACTCGTTGGGAACCTCAGAAAGACATGTTCCCTTCGCTGTGGAATGAACCACAGCTCCCAGGCTGAGCAGCACTGGCTCATGCATCATACAGAGGACAACATAGAGCCCCATGATGGGAGCAGACTGAAGGCAGGATGCGAGGAAGGCTGCTGGGAACACCCCATACAGCCATCCTTAGTAGAAGCTCTGCATGCTGCATGCACTGAGCTCACACCCGGGCAGACATACAGGCAGCATGCAGGCACTACAGAGCAACACAGCCACAAACAGCCACATCCAGAGACACCTTTCACCTTCCTCTTATGTACACCTTAGTTATAGCCTCGGTAGTCTTTGTTATTTCTGTATTAACTACAGTGTGTTACTTAATCACTTAGCTGTAAGTCAAAAAACAGAAGCTGAACACACCCTGCTTGTTCCTTCTAATTACAGACCAGAATCTGCTGCTAATGCTGAAACAAGGATTGCAGAACTGTGCTAACGTGCAGCACTAGGAGATGAACCCTCAGCTCTGAGCTGCAAGGAAGCTCTTCACAGAAGCAGCAGCATGTGCAGCCCTGAGCCAACTTTGACGTGGCTTCGTCTCTAAACCACAGGCAGACGGGAGCTGCTGAACTCACACTGCGCCATAAAGAGCAGAACAGCAGCCTGGCTGGCACAGAACACTGTCTTGAGTTTTATAGAACAACGCATTTTATTAAAGGTCTTATTATTTTTTTTTCCAGGTGAGGATGGCTCTTGAAAAGAGTAGGAGGAAATCCCAAATTCCTACTTTACATTTATAAGCAGAAGGTTTGTCAGCAGCCGGCAGCGCTGCACACGAGGTACGGACCTCATGGCCTAAGGCAGAAGCTGCACTTCCTCATGTTGATGCAGGATGATCTGCCTGCAGAGCGGTTACAAACTACTTCACACTGTAACATCCTGTCAGGTTAGCAAATCGTCATCTTGAAACTTCGCAGATATTCACTTAATAGATGATGTGCTGAGCAGCATTCAGCCTGTAAAAGAACAAGCAGGCTCTGCAGATGGTGCCTACCAGCAGACAGCTCTGCAGCCCAGACATCTCCAGTCCCACTTCCCACACAGCCCTCAGCTCCAGGTCACTTACTGTAAACAAATGGTCTTGGATTTATAAACATAAGTATATTTCCAATAGAAGTCCCAAAAGATGAGCTGAACAAAAGCCCTGCTCAGCGCTGTTTTATCATCTAACATAGCGACCAAACCCTCCCAAGCCATCAGGCAGGCTGGGTGCAGCAGATAAAACATGTCTCTAATGCCAACGATCAGACCCAGGGAGGAATCTCTGGGTGCAGTGCTTCACCCTACACATTAAAGCCTTTACAGCAGATTAAAAGTGGTCCCTTTTTCTCTATTTGATCCAAGAGCTGCTGGCAATTACACAAACGCCCACGTTAACAGAGTTCATCTGTCTCTAGGCTAACACCTAAGCTAATTAGCTCTCCACCAGCACCTGCTCTTTCACTTAGCACAAACCATGAGGTAAGTACCCACATACATTAGGGAATGAAGTGCCTTCCCCACTTACTCTTAATGGTGTTGACATTAGCTTCATTAAGAAAAAAATTAAGAAGCTTAATGGCTGCTCTACAAGAACCCCCAGTGTCCCCAACTGCTGTCAGTAATGGCTTCTGCAAGCACAAATAACATCCTTTAATGGCCATTAGAAACCAGTATTGCCCTCTTGCTTCCAGGCTGGCTCTTATTGTTCTTATTTTCTATTCTGCATCTCTGGATAGAGGGGAAACTGTCAATGCACGATGACTCTGTCAACCACTATGATGCACAATACTTATTCCCAAAGCACTGATTTCACACAAGCACACCCGGAGCACACAGCAGCACAGGTCTTCCCACAGACCTGCGGAACATCGTCCTCCTGCCCAGAGGGGACCTTTGAAAAACTTCCGGATCAGGATTTCAGCATCTGAAAGACTGGGATATCTCTGTAACAAACAAAAACCCACAAGTAATACAATGCTTATTTGTTTAGTTCAGACCTATCAATACCATTAAAACTTCCCTGAAACTTTCTCCCCTGGAATTCTGCTTGCTTAATGCTAATAAACCATTTCGCAGCCTGTTTCTTCATTTAAATAAATAGGAAAGCTTGCAGCATCCGCAGTTATAGCACAAAGCAGTAAAATCACCAGTGCATGTCCCACCCCGTAGGAACATTCATACTCCCGTGTCCAGTAGAGGACATTTGATTTCCTATGGCAAATCACAACAGCCTCAGAATCCAAACCGGTTTTAGATGCATTTGCATGGACTCCCCAGTATTTGCACAGCACTTAGCACAACGTGGTCTTGGTCCATGACCAAGCATGTAAGGCAGAGAGCAATACAAACAAAGAGCTGCACACTGACAGGAGAGAAGCGGGCTTCTCTGCTGAGCCAAATGCAAACACTGCACTGTGTTTACTTTTACTGCCCAAAAACGGCTTCAAGTGGCTTCGTCAGACTTCAACACTCTTGCACACCACAAAGGCAGCCTCACCTCAGCAGCCTCTAAAAGGGCCCCAGGTCCTCAGTAACACCCGCAGGATGAGATAGATGTCCCGTCTCACTGACAAGCTTTACCTGCCTCCAGCAAACACAATGTGACCAAACAGCGGCGAACAGACATCACATCACACGTATGGAAATGTCTGAATCCCTCAGTTAACCACGCTCACTTACTGCAGTAATGCTGTAATGCTTCCTACCAAGAGCAGAGCTGAATGATATGCACTGGTTTAGCAGCACAGAAAGACATGAACTGACCTGCCTCGTGCATTTCAGTCTTTGGAGATTTAAGTACAAAGGCTGCTCCAAAAGAAATACCTCCTATTTTATTACGTTGGCCCACAGTGGCAGAAGCACATGTTGGTGGTGGTATGGCAGCAGAGGTTGAACCTTCCCACCAATTACAATTAGTTTGTTGCCATGCAACAGATGGCAGCAGAGGGGCAGTCTGATCAAATGATGTCTGATATGGAAGTGAGGATGAAGCAAAGGTGTGTCACTGGGTTCCTACGTGCAGAAAAAATAACACCCATTAACATCAACGTTTGCTGAATGCTGATGGAGGCCAAACAGTGGATGTGAGCACAGCGAGGGATACTTTTGGAGCATCCTACGTACTTCTTTCCCTAAAGTAAAACTCGAAAAGACTTTAGAAGTTCTCATTCGGGGTCCGGAGCTCCTCGGGCAGGACGCGGCTGCTCTCAGTCTCGCTCCGGGACACACGGGGCGCGGAGCTCAGTAGATGCGGAGCTCAGTATATGGGGAGCTCAATACACGCGGAGCTCAGCACGCCCTGCCGACCCAGCCAAAGCAGGACGGGCCTGACACCGCGCCCGCTACTCCCACGCGGCACTCGGCGCAGCGCGGCACGCTGTGACTTTACACAAGTTCTGCACTTTCAGCCTCTCTTTCCCTTTGTTACTCGAACCGCCCAGCCCCGATCGAGACCTCCGCGAGTCACTAAGTGCGATCCCGGGCACGACGCGACGCTTCAGCATCGTTCCGGCCCCCCCGGCTCCCCTTACCCTGCAGGCGGACGCTCCCCACGGCCGGTCGGACGGCGATGGTGCTGGCAATGCGCCGCAATGTGCCCGCACCGCTCCCCGCCGAGCCCCCCGCCTTGGCCTTCACCTCGGGGCCCCTCACCTCCGGGGCGCGGCCGCTACAGCCGCCTCTCGGTGTCGCCGCCTCCCGGCCCCACGCAGCCGAGAAGGGGCGCACCCTCCGCCCGGCCCAGCGCTCACCTGCGGCGGACGGAAGAGAAGAGGCAGCAGTGGGACAACAGGACAGCGGTGGAGCGGCGGCTCGGCTCCTGCTCCTTCCTCCTCCTCCTCCCCCGCCGTCTCTGAGGTATCCGCGGGGCGATGGAGGCTCCGTGCGCGCGGGGCGGCGCGCTCCATGCCCTGCCCGCCTCCTGGCGGCGGTACGAGGGATCCGAGCAGCGCTCAGAGCTCAGCTGTGGGACGGGAAGGGGTCAGTGCATCGCCGTGTGACAGAGCTCGGCCAATGGCTTAAACATTCCACCTGTAAGGATGTGGCATCTTCAAACACTTCATGAGTATCTCAAAGCTGAGAGGGACTAAGATGGTAGGGGCTTTAGTTGCTTACTGTTTTGTTTCTTAGTGTTTTGAAGTCACAGAGTTCTGCTCTATCAAAAACTATGAGTGTGTTGAAAAAGACTGATGCCAACTGGCAGCTAGAATGAATGGCTGTGGTTTCCTCTACAGGCCAGATGTGTCACCAAGGTAGAAAAAGCATGTAAAAACTGAAATATCCACGAGGACATGAAACAAGAAATGGAAATAACTTCTATAATGACATCAGGAAAGTAAACATCAATTCTAATTTATGTCCTTTTACTGTTGCAACAGCTCATCAAAATTGTTAACTGCAGTTTTCCTTTACTAAGCCACATCAGGATATTCAGACTCTCCCAGAGGTACAAACACAGGAGCTCATCACACTACTTTGCTTCTCATGGGCAGATTTTTGCTTGTTGATAACCTGGAGAAAGAGAACTGGCATTATTTAATGAATTGTTGTTGCTTTCTATTGTTTAGTAACATTTCCAGACCAGCACACTCTGTACCTGTGGAAGTCTGAATTCCTTCCCTTTTGTATTAATTCTCCAGCTTCCAGGTTCCCAACTTTAGTGTTTGCCAACCTACTGTGAGAAGCTTGTTCTGTTTTTGATAAAGCATCACGTGACTTTGCTCTGAAGAATTGAGAAATCCTTAATTGCTACACTCACTTCAACAAAGCGCTTTGTCTAGGAAGGCAGGTCCGGTCAGTGGGAGCCGCCCATGGCAGTCCCTGCATACACAGGGAGGCTCCAGGCCAAGCAGCGCCATCGCTGTGGCAGCTCCTCTCTCCATAGGCGGGCTGCTCTTACCCATTGGCTTCTGAACCCTGTTGATATTGTTTAAGCTTTTTTTTCTTTTCCTCAAGCATCAGAAATGGATTTTTTCAGCCGTGCTCTTAGCTCTGGGCTTTGGGATGTATGAGGAACGGAGGTGTAGCTCACCTCATTCCTTCTACCTTAAGTTCCCAGCATCTATGTACAAACATTATAAAACAGAAACCTTTGAACTACCTTTCTTGATGGAGTACGTTGCTTAGACACTGCACAGAAGTCATTCAGCAGGCGGCACACGCTGCAGCTCTGACGTACTTGGGGTTTTCAGGAATTAGACTGCTTTATTTTGTCACCTTGAGGGATACAAGTTAACATCATAACATACATTTGGTAAGACACGTTTCGGTGTAGGTAAAAATCGTATAGAAAATATGACTTAATTAATTGTTCCTTTGCACTGTTAAAAATGTTGAAAAGGCAAACAAGCTAGCAATGAAGGAGGAAAACATGAAACATTTCTACCTGCTATTGGATTGGCCATTGATTTTTCTAACTGGGGATGGTCTTTCCATAGTTACTGATTACCAGACAACCACAAATGAGTCTGATTCATCATCTACTGCAGTAAAGAAAAATAAGACAAGCACCCCAAACTGAAGCAGTGCCCTACTTTGTGTGAGAATGACAACAGTCCAGTTTGGAAAGGCCATAAAACAAGGGAAATGCGAATTGTAACCACTAAATTCACATAAACCACAATATCATTGTAAAATAAACAGAAATTATATATATACATATTAATACTCCTGGGTGCAACAATCTGTTGTGCACAGACCAGTGAAATAGAAAAGGCTTATGAGACTCAAGTTAGACAGATCTTAAAAACAAAAGCAACCAAGGATTAAAATGACATCTTTTAAGTCTCCCAGCAGAAGAAAGCATAAGCAAGACATATTAATATCAGGTTAATTGCTAATAAATGCCTTTGCAGCTCTTTACAGCTGCTGGGGCACATAGGAACCCTTAACAAAGTTCAGTGGTGAGCAGATGTACCGTTCATGTCATTCCGTACCTGATGAGAAGTTTGGGCAAACTGACCCATCAGACTTGTGGTGTCTCAGCAATCATTCATCCTGGAAGGCAAAGAGATGGCATTCCTCGGCAAGGCTTTCACATTGAGTATCCCCAAGATTGCTTCTGTTCATCTTCCCTTGGTGATCCCTTGCTTATCTGCATACATAAAGGACTTCCACGATTCCATCCATTTTTATCAACTCATTTGCAGAAAACAAAATGTATGGGTTTTCTCTCAGCTTCACACTCATGCTCAGCACTGGTGGCTCACATAAGAGAATGAACAAAGGGAAAGAAGTGATTTTTTGAAGGTAGCCTCTGTAATGAAAGGATCGGATTGCACTGTACCCCCCCAGGTCTGTGGTCGAATAGAAGAATCCCTGGGATTATCTCAAACATCCTCACCACCAGCCTTTGAAGATTAGTTATTAGGCTCAGAACAAACTACTACTGACTTGGAACCATGAGAATTAACGAAGCTGCTTTCAACTTACAGGTGAAGCCACAAACACATCTGTCAGATGTGTGAACGGTTTGTGGATACGGAGCCAAGACACACTAACATTTAGGTCACTGAAACTGGAAAACATTTCTGAGAAGCTATTTAACGAGCTTATGGAAGCACGACAAATTAGAAAATAAAGCTGTCATCTGTTTGCACTGTCAGGAGAGAGAAACACAAGACATGGCAGATTGGATTCTAGAAAATTGCATTTCTAAGCAAAAGAATCAAGTTGTAGGAACCATCAGCGTAAGTTATCACCGGGCTTTTTTCACTTTAACACTGGCTGGAATAACTAAACACATTTTTTTCAACAGCCCTGAATGGGGCATGCCCCTTTCTAAAGGAATTATGTAGTTTGCAATCTCCTGTGCTTTTCTGGGGTTTTGGTTTGTTGTTTTTTTTTTACTTTGGAGTCACACATTAACATCTAACATGAGTTCTAGCATCCATCGAGACATCAAGTAGCCAACCTCTTTAACTTAATATATGTTTTCAGGATAAGACCGCTGTCTGTTTTCCTAGAACTTAAAAGACTGGAAATCCGAATTGTAAATTCTGAGGATGCTGCAAGGAACGTGGAGGTGAGTAGAGAGAATCATGTCACGAGTCACAAATGCAGCTTTACTTACGTTTCAGCTTCTTTTTTGCCATACAGTAGATGAACGACTGTGTAAAAAACGAGTATAATAAACAGCATTTTAGCTATAAAAACAATCTGAGCTACCTTTTAAAAACAACAACAAAAGACCCACCAATCTGATGTCCCAACACGAATATATGTAAACATTTCAGCATCTCTAGGTATTTTAGATGGTCTGTGTTATTAAACTAGTAGCAGCAAGGAAGAATTCATTATGTATGTGTCTTCTTACTGGTTTATGCAAGGATTTGCACAAGTGAGTTATAATTACTTAATAGAAATAAGAACATACACTTCTAAAATCAACCATGCACCAGGATTTATGCTAAACAAAGCTTCCACTGAAGGCCACTCACATTAACTTCTGCATATATCCACAGTGCCCTGCTCCGAAAGCAAGGTTTGAGCAACTCCAAATGGAACACAAGATTGGATAAGTTTCCTACATATACTATGGAGGGAAATTACAGTCATAGTTACAAAGGCCTTTATACACATGTATCCTTACAACTTGTTGTCAGAACATTCTGCTTCAGCTCTCTTAAAGTGAAAAGCTGCAGGGCAGGCCTACCAATGCAAAAGGTAGAGATGCCCAGCAACCAGCAGGTAAAGCACCCAGATAGTACAAAACATTAAAGGGCTTCGACTATTCTGTTCTCTTCAGTACTGTGAAGGGAAAAACAGGGTGAGTGCCAAGAATGGTGATAAACTGCAGTGGTTAGATTAAACATTTATTTTTCATATATTCACAAAATCTTCACAAAAGTATTGAAACTCAAAAAGGAATTAGACTTGAGTCAAATACAGAGATGAAATGTACAAGACAAATGAGCAGGCAAACTAAAAGGTCTTGAAAGTATTTTACTTCAGATTGAAAAATGAACAGTTCAACTGTTCTGTTTAAATAAAGATTTGCAAGATATACAGTATTTTATGAATACAATGCTGGTCATTTGAGGCAATGTAAAATACCTCAATTCTTCCTTCATGCTTTTTTTTTTTTTTTTTTCCTTTTTTTTTCTTTTTTCTTTTTTTTCTTTTAGAAAGATACTGTTTACCAAAAAGAAACTTGAGCAGTCCAGGAAAAGCTATTTTCCATTAAATTTATGAAAACCATAAATTGAGGCAAACCTAAGATTCCCAATGGAATCAAGATTATCTTCCCGCTACCACCACCTTAAAATTATCACATGCTTATTGGAACACTAACATCTGCACCCTAAGAGTACATTTGCTTTCAACAATGAGGGTGATTCATTTGAAAAACACTTCAGTGTGGTAAATGCGATACAGATCTTTGCAGTTACTTAAGTTTTGGAACAGTTTTGCTAATAGCAGCTAACAATACTGGATTAATATAATTTATAAATAATTGTTCCCTAAGCGGTGAACATAAGTCTACACATTCACAATAATCTGAAACAAAATAAATACTGTGATTATGCATAATGTGGTATAACTTTTACTAGTTTCTATGAATAAAAGCTCAACATCCTGTGGATAAAATTATCTGATCAAATTAAAATATGAATCTAATCTCCTTGTTAAATATTGTCAAATTAACATCACTTAAGCTTAGTGTTTGAGTAACTGTTACGGCTTTCCATACGTTCAGAATACATATATATATATTCTTTCCTTTTTGAAGTAAAACACTTTAACGCATCAAAAATGTTTATTAATTTAAGTGATGACATCAGTTCTGGTCTTATTTGTGCATTTTTTTTTCTTTACTTTAAGAATCATTGCACTCATTAGTGCCCATCGAAGGTCAGGTTGGTCTGTAGAATTCCACAAATGTATATGAATTAATAAAAAAGAAAAGCTAACTGTACTTTTTATAAAAGCAACATCTCCAGAACAGCTGCATTAAATACAGCCAGGTATGCTGGGTACAGACCTTCCCCTTAAAAGAAACACGTGAAAGTAAATGCCACTCAACCTTTTACCACTGAAGTGTCCCAGCCCCCTTTCCAAACGATACCTGCAGTTACACATCTGAGTTGCACTCACGGCGTCGAGCTGCCAGGCTTACAGCGTGACCCAACCAGACAAATGCGGAGTTTAAATTTAGTGGTAATTAGATCAATGAAGAAATACTATGAGATATGAAAGGTTTGGGTTTTTAAGGCAATACAAAATATATTTCATCATTCGATTTTTTTTTCTTTTTTTTTTCTTTTTAATAATAATTAAGTGTAAATACAAAAATGCCTTAGAGGGGAGTGAGAAAAAATACTTTAATTGTAAAATTTACTTAAAGCTTCAACAGTTATCATCTCCTACAGGAGTTAGCAAAAATATAAAAGACAAAAAACCAGACCTAGAATGGGGAGGGAAGGCACAAACAAAGAGGCGTGGGATCAAAGCAGCCCAGGAATGCACATGGCCTGTAGCAAACTGACTTGTTTTGGGTTTGTTTGGTTTTGTTTTTTTAAACTAAAGGGGTGGGGGAAAAAAAAAAAGAAAAAAAAAAGATTAAAAAAAGAAAAAGAAAAAAAAAACCAAACAAAAAGAATCACCAACAGCAACCAACCAGCCCTCCCCAAAGTGGCCAACATCAAAAAAAAAGGAAAAAGAAAAAATAAAAGAGGGAGGGAGGACCACTAAGGGGAGGAGGAGAAGGGTGCAACTATAAAACCCCACTGCCCTGAAATGATGGCACTCTAGAAAACAAGGTGAAGAGGTTACTTCTCCGAGATGACAAGCTCAGTGTCTACACAAAGTACAGCTACACTTTATACAAATGAAACGTTTCATTTGTCACCATAGAACTTTCTTCCAGAGGAACAGCTTTTGCAGATCAAATGTTCTATTAAATCTTAATGCCAAGAAAAGAAATTCTGAGCAATGTAACTAGTAATGTCTCTTTATATGGGTGTTAAGATGACAATTCAGATCATTTTCCAAACTAATCCTGAGAAAAATTTATGTTTACAATTTAAACAGTAATGTTATGTAAAAAGTATTAACAAATCCACTATTACAAATGTCAGTTTTCCTATATGGTCATCTATATATACACAATAAAATGGTAAGTATATGCAAAAATAATAATAAAAAAAAAATCATGCACAAATTACTTTCACGTTTAAAGGCTGGGTTTCCCTCAAAATACAATTTTTTGCCTTTTTTATTTTTTTCCTATTTTTTGTGTTTTGTTAACCACCCCCTAGACACACTGAGTACTACCCCTACAGGTCAGCATGAGCTCATGGGAAATACATTTATCTTACATTCAAGCTTTTATATCCTAAATGACCCTGTTGTAGCGTATGACTTATCAAATGAGCAGCCTTTTTCCTTTTTTTTTTTTTTTTCCTTTTTATATTTTTTGGATTTTAAATTTTTTTTTCCTTTTTTTTTCTGTTTTTCTTTTTTTAATTTTTTTTATATTTCTTTTTTATTTTGCAGTGATCAATCTTCATGATCCGTTCCGTGGCGAGCTGGGAAAAAAAAAATGCAGTTGCTAATCAATGTCCGAACAGTCTGAAGCTCCGGAAGAGATCCAAGGAGTCACTATCAAACTATCCTGTAGCATGAGATCATTGCACACAGAAGAACAGTCATAAAATAGGCAACTATCTACAAAGGTCTGAAAGGCCTGCATCCCTCTTGTGTTTCCTCTTTTTGCCATGGTAATACTGATGGTGTGATTTGCTGCCTTGATGTTGTTTGTTTGTGACTGAGGTACCGTGGCTTGAGTTTGCTGGACCTTGGAAGCCTTTGTTAGAAGAGCGAAATAACCGTGCAGATCCATGCTGTGAAAAGAAAGAGAGCCCAGTAAGTCCACGGTAAGAAGAAAGTGAGGCAATTGCACAAACCTATTTTGGGATAACAAGGACATCAACCCAAGAAAATGAGTCCACAAAGGACCTGACAAGGCAGAAGCTGGACCATTGTTTGGCTGGCAGCCTGGAATCACAAATCTTTCATTTTGTCAGCTGCAAACAAACCTCACCTCTCAATCCAAACCACGCATGTCAAGAGCGTGAAAAATAAAGCGCTCTGAATTTTGAAAACCATAGAACTGTTCTATCTCACCCAGTGTGCAACCACAAAAAAACAACATCTACAGAAACAGAATTCCATAATCCAAGAAGAGAGATGAAGATTGCTCAAATCTCATAATCTGTGCAAATTAAGACAACATCCCTTTAAGACCAAGACTAATTTTACATCACATCTTTCTGCAGACATACAGTCCCTCAGGTTGTATATGTTCACCTGCCAACATCAGAACTGGCTCTGTGTGATAACAAAACATACATTAATAGTATATCAAAGCCCTGGTTATTGTTTTTTTTTTGTTTTTTTTTGTTTTTTTTTAAACTCTCTAGTTCTTAGCTAGAGAACATCAGCAAACAGGATTCTTCAAATTTACTTTCCAGGAACATGACATTAGATTCCGGACTATTTTACATTCTTTAAAACAGTCGTAAATTCTAAGCAGAAAAAATTTGAAGTGCATACATTCACATATACATATATATACTGAATATAGAGGCACATTGTATTTATAGATCACTGAGCTGTCACCAAAGGGTTCTTCAAAAAGAGAAATCCCATGGTGTGGTGTATAAGCTGCTAGGGCTCATCATAGAGATATCTGAGTTTAAGGGGAAATGAGAAGGAATTTCATGTGCCAGCAAGCATCTCCATCTCCTTTACTAAAAGGCGTTTCAACAAGGATAACAGCGAACACAGCAGCCAGTCACTGTTTCACATACACATTTGTGCTAACTGTTATTTACTAAAGCATATGCAAGTCCCGTTATTTCCGGTGCTGTGGAGTTAAGAATGGACTGACAAAATCTCTGCAGAAAATAAAATGTTTACAACACAAACACGTACTTCTAACAAGTCTACACTTAGCAAAATAAAGCCAATCCAACTGGATATATTTAAGACCAGGGAAAGCACAAAACTAAGCTAGACAGAGAACTGGGTGAACTTAAAATGCTAAGAGTAGGTAGCTTCTCCTTGTGGAACAAAAGAAAGAAGGAAAACACAATGTTTTCTTTCCAGAACAAAGTATCCTTCCATAGAGGTGTGTGTAATGCTCCCAGTAGGCAGCTGTAATGGTTAAACATTTCACAAACCTGAGATTTGTTCGTGTTGCTGGATGTATTGCCTGCTTGGCTGTTTTGTGTTTTCCCACTTGACTGGGAGGATTCCAGTGATACTTCTTGTGACCCCACTCTGTTTGTCGTAGGCTGGCGACAACTCAACTGTTTAGAGGTTTTGCAAGGTGTTCCATCAGAATCCTTCAGGAAAATGTGAAGTATTAGTCAGGTTTTCTTAAGAATAAGAGTGTTTTTCTATAAGTGAGTTTTCCCTTAGAAATAAAGCTAGCAATGCACACAACTTCAAATGCTGTTTCTTAAACTTTCAACTCAGAATTCTTACAGAGTAAACAGGTTGATTTTAAAAAGTCTTAGTTCATGAATCCAAAGTTGGGCTGCATTTTTCACTTATTAATTTTAAATAGAATTCTCATTCAAACAGGCTTATTTCTAAGACATTTCCAATTTTTCTTTTTAAACACACAGATTATGACTACCATTATTTATTTATTTTTTTAATACATAAATTAAAAGAGCTATGTAGCTTTGTATCTACTACACTCACATTCTTATATGCACAGTGTCAAAAAAACACTGCAATTTACATGTGCAAGAATTGCATAAAAGGGAATATCTTATGCAAGTTAGGATTCTGGTCAAAATACTTAACTCTGATCCTATACCTTCCAAATGTGTTCTGTGGCAATGCCAGTAAGGAAAACACAGTTCAAAATCAAAATGCAGGAAACCTCCAACTTACTACATCACTAGAGCTGGACAGTGTAGATGATGATGATGATAAGGGACCTGATGAAGAATTTGAAGAATGTTTACTAAGTGTTTCTGAAGTTTTATTTCTAGGTTTTCCCAGTGCTTCATTCTCTTCAGCGAGATTATTGTTGCATTTGTCTAGTTGCTGATTATCTACTATCAAGGTTACTCCATTACCTATTAAAAATGAGACAGAAGCATCAACATACATTAAGTGACATTAATGATTACTTTTTTCAATATATGCACTCACTCACGTATGTATCTATTATATTCAGCAGGACACAGTCAGACATTTGTCTGTGCACATCTGTATATTTGGGTGCATGTACTGCATGCAGCAAACAAGTTCTTTGCAGAGGCTATGGAGGATTACTGACGAGATCCATTCTTGTACACCATGAGAACAACTAAGCATTACCCATAGTTCAGGATGAAAGAGAGATAAGGCATGGAAGAGGGCAGTTAACAGAGCCCAGAGGTATGGATTAATAGAACTGCTTTACAGCATGTTTAAACAGCACACTATATTTAGCTTTATTTTTGGTTTAAATACTGTTTCTACGCACTCAGCGTTCAGCAACTCCCAGCTGTTTTCTACTGGAGCTGCCAGGGTCACAAGAACTTCAAATAATTCTCACTGGCTTTGTGTGACTCCCTCAACTGAAAATACAAGACACAGAATTCATTTTATTTCTTAACTTCTACCTTAATAAATAAAAGGAATCAGAACTTCAAACTAAACCCACCAGCTGAACATTGCAACTGCCACGATTACCTCCCTAATATATGGTTATCATTATTAAATAACTGCTTTGTCTGTCATATTGTACCTTGCAGTTACCTCTGCTTCTTTCCCAGTAACTAGTATCCACATTAAAGGCTGTCAGGCTTTTTTGGACAACTTGTATTGAATTGGCTTTCTAATAGATTTATGTAACACACATTTATTGCACCACTAGCTTTATTTATATACAGCTTCATATGTCTCAAGAGGTAGATAAGTCACGCTACAGAGCTTGCAGGACCAAGCTACGGTTGACTGCCATTGTTAGTGGTACAGAAGTGCCACAAAGATCTACAGAGAGGTAAAACAGAAATGACCCATTGGGGGAAATCACTAAAAATATCTTTAAAAACAAATAAAACCCCAGCCTAGCCTGAAGACTGGTACTTGTGCATCTTCTCTGTTTAATGGCTAACAGGAGAAGACTTCAAGTAGCTAACAGTCTAAAATAAATTGTAGAGTACTATAATTAATTTTAATTGGAAAACTTCCAGCTAGCAGATACACCTACACCCACAGAAAGTAACAACTTGTTACTGGGCAATGAAAACAAAGATGATTTTAAAATACATTTTTCAACAAGTTGTCTGTATAGATCTTGTGTTTCCATTCCTTAGTAACAACAATGGATCAATCACAATTTTTATGTCTCTGTTTGAAAGGCTTATTTCACTTATATGGACAACCCTTGTTTAAATACTGCTTCTGTAGATAGACATTGTTATGTTAAACATTAAAAATACAAGATGAACAAAAGGTAAAGATTTGGATTTTAACTAGCATCTCTAATAATTCTTTTTCAAACACTATCCACAAAGGAAGTGCAACAATAACAACTCATGTGATTTAAATCTCATGTTTGTCATGAGCTTAGTTTTGCAAGCCAGCACTCTTCACAGACATCCATACTGACCAAATCTATCACTGTGGAATAGTGATGCTATGATATAACCTCTCTTGTAGATGTTTAAATTTTCTGTGTGAAAACACAAGAAAATCCTCCTCCACTTTGCAAATAAACTTATGTTACGATGTATGTCCCCTTATGGGGAGCAGAAGCAACAAAAAAATCCACGTAATCAAAATACACAGGAAGTCTGTCAATTGTGCTTTGTCAAGTCTTACCATTACATGAAGACTCAGTCCTACTTTGCATTCCCCACTGCTTTGATATCCAGTCTCTGTAGGTGGCTACTTCTTGTGTTACTCTAATTATTCTACCTAATATACTGCAAACCAGGAGAAAAGAAGAAAAATCCAAACAATTAATTTTAGGTACACAAGAACATAAGCAATTAATGTCTGAGATTTAGACTCATAAAATTTACCTTTCCGTTTCGTTGTTGGGATAATATTTAGCTATTGGGGAAACTGCATGGCTCAAAACAACATAGGCATAATCAAAAGCCTGTTTCACTTGCATGGCACCATATGAACTCCTCCCAACATCATTACCTTAAAATAAGAATATAAATAAGTATATGAAACTGAAACCAAGATTATCTCCTTTCTGACAGGGGACAGTTATGTTTTTCTGTTTTTGTTTTTTCAAACTGTCCTTAAGTTCCATCTCAGTACAGTTCAACTTTTACAATACAAGACTACTAGTGAAGACTAAACACATGATAGACTTTAGGAAACCTGTAGATATTTACATGTATGGAACCCCAAAAGGATAAAACTTCAATACACGAAGAAAAATACAAATAGAAATACAAATCATGCACTGCATGTGTTACAAATGTAACTGTACTATCCTGGGCAAATGTTAGATTGGAAGAATGTTCACTCTTTCCTAAAATAGCACTTTGTTTACCACTTCAGAATGTACTCATTCACATTAACAATTGAATTTAACATAAAAGTAACAAGACAGAATACAATCACTGTGTTTACATGATTCTAAAGGATCAGAGCAGGGGCTGGACTAGATCATCACCACAAATCCCCTTCCAAGCCCTACAATTCTGTGATTCTGTGAGTGAGAAGAGTTGGCAAAAACATATATTATAAGGCACAAAGGCGCAGCTCCAATAGAGGCAGGCACAGGCTTTGAAGGGACACATCCAGCTTATTCTCATGACTGCACTGCTGTAGCTATATTGCTGTCACAGCTCTTGAAGACTGAAGTCGTTTGGTGTACCTTCTTATAACCAAATTTCCTGACAATAGCACAGGCACATTTTTGGATTACAAGGTAGCATTTTCTAGGAACATTTTAAAAGAAAAACAAAAAGCAAAACCCACAACATTCAGAGTGCATCTTGTGTTCTCAGACACGAACAAGGCATTTCTTTGATTTTTGGTGGTCACTAATCTATCCCTTGGTTTAGCTCTGAATTTAGCATATTCTTTGTCAACACAGAAAAGCATGGTCTGTGAGGATACCTGGCTGTAATGGATCTTCAATATATAGCATTGATGGTCTATAGCCATCTAGCATGCTTTTTTGCACTTCGTCTTTGGCAACGTAAGAGCCACCATCCTTTATTCGGATTCCAGTCTTCAGATAATTGAAGTGGCGTCCATATAATTCAAAAAACTCTATTAAAAGAACACCATAGTTGGCATTGGGTGTGCAGGCATCTTCCCTGGGATGCAGCTATTGAAAAGAAAAAAAAAAAATAAAAAATTCTTAATTCTCCAGGTGCCTGTAAGTCCTCTTCTGTTTACCTTTGTATTCTTCTCTAATTCAAAGCAAGCAAGTTGAAATATAATAAGAAATACATAATAAGAAAGCAAACATATCTCAATGTAATAACTATTCTTGATAAAGGTGTCCTGCCTCTTTGAAACAAGACGTAATCAAAGCTTCTATAAACTCATTACCTCTTTACAACAAAGCTGGCAGGTATTTCTGCCTTTATATTTGAATTTTAAATGTTTCTAATGTTAATATACTTTGTATTTGAACTTTCAGTTCAGTACGTCAACTTCAGTGCCAACAACAGAGTTTGCACACACACGCAGAGTACTCCAAAATCAATTTGATCTTCAAAAAGCTGGGCTTGAAATACAAATACAGGATTTCAATTTACAAAGCTATACAAATTATCCCCCTTACTGTTAAGCACACAGCCTAAGAGATTACAAGTTGATTTTGTAGTTGATACAAAACTTGACTGGATCTATTTTTGCAAATGGAGATGCCACCAGTTACAACGAGGGGAAAAAAAAATGAAATAAAAAAAAGGAATGGGAGAGGTTCTGGTTTGTTTCCAAAAGATATGCCTGTTACCTTCACTTCTTTTCTGCTCAGTTGCCAACTGAAAACTGCAATGAGCCAACACTGATCTCCAGTTCAAGGCTCAGGTTTATAAGTAACTACAATGTGAAAAAGTACAAATATACACACATGCAGTATATACACACAGTATAAGATTAAATAGAAGAAAAAAAAAACAATAAGGCTAGAAAACAGAACTTGCTACTTTGTACTACTGCAGTATTTTCACAGCCCAAAACAACAAAATCGATTTAGCTTATGAACTCCGTTCTCTAACATTTAACAGGAAGTAAAATCTTTGTTCTATACCAGGTTAAAAACCTGAACAAGCAAATAAAATTCTGTTGTATTCATTTAACCACATACAGAATGTATGAGCTGGAAACCAAGTGTTATAAAGAACAGCTGTATCTAACACTAACTACCATGCTCAAGACCTGGTACTGATACACTAATGGATGTTCCAAACGCCTCCTCTAATTCCAGAAGCAGCAGTAAGGAAGACAGAACAGAAGACAGGTGAGATGTGACTATTTGTAAATGAAAAGGGGGTGCAAAACCACAATCAGAAGGGATTAAATTATTAAGTTTAACAACTAAATCCCTTAATATATGCCCATTAGCATCAACAGTAATAGATTTCATTAAGCTTACCTGAAGGAAACTGACAGCCATTAAAAAAAGACTATAAGAACCGATTCCACCTGTGAATACTTCATTAAGGTCCCTCTGCAACAGGAACTGTTTCAATACTAAAACTAGATATGGTAATACAGGATATTTCTGAAAAAGAAGAACAAAAGTGTTAGGGTAGCCTGATGCATATGAAAAATTGATGCTAAAAAGCCTGACATACAAACCTTCTGCCTAAAATTTGTATGAGCACACACAGACAGGACTAGACAGACAAGTACTCAAGACTATTATGCCAAAACTGAGCAAAGAATGAAGACTTTTTTTTCCTCCTATTAGACTTCTATAAGTTGAAGTACAAGACAGTGTAAAAGCAAACTGAGTTACTTTCATGCTTACTAATATATATACATAAAAGAACCGAAGATTGACAAGTTGAAATCCATACATCTAGCTCATCAGCAACAGAAAATCCCCCAACACTTGGAAGTTACCTTGCAACTCAATGACATTATCAAGACAGATGTACATGATTTCTCATCATTTTGATTCAGTGCTTGCTCTACTCAGACTCACAGAGTTTCCTGAAGGAGTTCTGCTTATCTAACTATTGAAAGACTTTCTTTTTCTTGTTAGTTTGGTGAAAAACAAAACAAAGCACTTAGCAGTAGAAAACCAACCCTGTATCGCCAAAATGAGACTGCACTTCATACCCTTACATAGAACATGAAAATCCAAGTAACATTTTCTACCATTTTCATAAAACATTTACCATCCTACTTAATCAGCATTCGTATGCTGGAAGAATATTCAATCTAGATTAAGATTATTCCTACCTGCTACAAGACTGCAGGGTATTACTGATTTTATGTTCACGGAACCATAGTTAAAGAGCAGAACGTTCAAAGTCAGTATTAGTGCATTTTCATCAGTCATTGTATTATTGCGACATTTCCATATGTACTCTCATTGTACATTTTACTCTCTCCATGTCTTTGATGGCAATAAACCTAAGAATTATGTAAAGTACTACCAGACAACAAAAAGTAACTGTGAAAGCTTATCTGCAGTGAAGATGCAGGTCAAAGTAAAACAGAATCAAATTAAGTCATTACATATCCAACTCTATAGCTCTAACATAGTATTGCCTAACCTTGATAAAATCTTTGATGAGCTGTGCTGCTTTAACCCCATTCTGTACGTTAAAACTGATATCAACTTTTACTTCCGTGAAGGAATCTGTCAGTTTAATAATAGGTACCTGCAAAAGAAAGACAGATTAAGTCAACACACTTCCAACACACATTTGTTTTCATCCTTAATGATATGCATCAATAAAACTGATATATCTATGAATTCAGAGAGAGAAGGTAAATAGAGAAAAGAGGACTCCTAACTAGTTATGAACACAGTCTGCCTACTTGTTCAAATTTTGCTTTGGTTAACTCATATATGTTGCTTTCAGTTTACTATACTGTTTTAACAGAACGTAACACATTAGCTTCAAAGTTCTTTATTTTACACCGGTTTTAGTTAGTTTCTGGTTCAGTTCTAGTAGGAGAAACAAACACCAGAGGGAGACAAATGCCTAAGAAATAAATGGTAACAGATATATTCCTAAGAAAAGACACAGATTCCTCAGCAAAATTATCTTTAAACAAGAAGCAGAAGGTATTGAGAGCACTCTATTGCATCTCCGCCTGCGTGATTTCCAAATTATGTCCTTTACTAATGATAGCAATCAGACACCTGTTTAAACTTCAACACCCTTAACACAGTCTTGAAACAAGCAAAATGGAGAAGTCAGAATAGAATTAATCCCATCCTGCACAAGAAATACCATTAAATATTTATGCCATACTTACACCGTACTTATTACTTCTATATGAAAGCATATTATGTTTGCTTACTTGCAATAAAAAGTACATATATTTCACTTACACATGTAGAAACTGCCCAGAAATCCACAAGTTTGATCATAATGACTCACCTCAATAACTAGCATAACCACACTTGAAAGCAAGCATATGCTGCACTGTGTGGAAACTTCGAAGACTTTTTCCAAAATAGAAGAAATGTTTCTTTTGGAACACCAATTATTTTGTCAGAAATAAAACCATCATTAAACAAAAAGGTTCTATTTTGAATGTGTATGTGAAGTAACTTCTGCTTATGAGTATTTATCCTTTTAACAGTGATATTCCTTTGGCTAGATATTTAGCTTAGAACAAGGAAACACCCTCCTTTCCCAAACTTACAGTTGCTTTATCTAAAACTTTTACTGAGTTTTCATCTGCTACATTGTGCTTTCTAAGAGCTTCTTCCAAGGTCCAAAGAGGTAACGTCTCCCATTTTCCAAACACAACTAAGTCAATATCGCTGAAATGAAAACATAAATACA
Source organism: Coturnix japonica (assembly GCF_054131305.1). Lineage (NCBI taxonomy): Eukaryota > Metazoa > Chordata > Aves > Galliformes > Phasianidae > Coturnix > Coturnix japonica. The sequence goes on from NC_140668.1 coordinate 28,045,038, forward strand.
TTCAAATTAATACACCAAAAAAACAATTGATATCCACATGTAACTAGAAGTAAGCTGATGGAATGCAGCTTAGCCAAATACTTTATTCTTTATGTTCTTTGGAAAGGGGTCGGGGCGAACTCTTATGCTTGGGAAGATAAAGAGCATTTCAGATTATCAAGAGCAGAGGACTGATACATGTACAAATCAACCAACTTGCCAAAGTCAGACATGAGTCTCCTCACATCACACAGTCAGCAGAGAGGGATCAGTTTCTCCAGAATAATTCAAAGCAAGAAAGCAAATAATTGTGAATCATCTTTGGGCTGTATTCATCATTAAGGTCAACTTAACAGCTAGTCACTGAAAGGGAAAGCCCTGCTCCCCATCTTCCTCTCCCAGATGCATAGTCCTGTCTTCTTTACTCCAGGTCTGGTATTTGTCTAATCTACAGCAAATCAATTCATATACTAATGAACCTGGCAGAAACCGATACTCGCTCAGCCCCTCTCCCTCCACACACAAAAAAAGCCAAACCCAAAACAAAACACCACACTCTGGGGGTAATTTCCTGCCTCCTCACGACTCAAAGGGTGCTTTCTGGGTGATCCGCACACCAGAGTGGGTGCGTGGTAAGCAGCTGGCATGTACCGCTAACAACAGGGAGCAGGAAAGAAGAGAGAGAAATGTGGCAACTTTTCAGGAAGCAACAAGCTGTTAAATAAGATCAAACCTTCTAATTAACTTCACTCATTAACTCAGCTCCTTGAAGAAGTACCTCCATCCCTCTACACTTCCCGCCAACGCACGCTGACATTCATTTGGCTACGCAGGGAGCTGAAACCCTAATTACTCCTTTTTCCTCTTTGCTTCTCAACTTTTTTCTTGATTTCCTATGCAAAGAAGGCAAGCATATAACCCTGTAGTTAAGTGTAGCCAAGGTCACTTCAGAAATATGGAGAACTGCATAACAGAATATGGTTTAACAAAAAAAGAACATAAGAACACTACTCCCCCCATTCTTTCCCCCCTCACATAGGTTTTATAGGTTTGCTCACAACAATGCTTTAACATTCTCAAAGCATTCAAAGAAACGACATCTGAAACATCTCTTGACAACAACTACTGGTAGCAACAGGCAAGTTCAGCACCAGTTCAACTGCATACCATTTAGCTGACAAGGACAGGCAGCATTCAGCAAGTTTCTAAAAACCACATTAAAACCTGACTGGAGAGCAGGAAAAGGTGCTGAACACTTCTAATTTACGTTAACTAAACTAGTGTTTAACACACTGGTGATGCTGATGGTGGGAGTAGGAGACATCTTTCTGATGTACATTAAGAAAGAAAAGGCAGCTCTCATCACCTTGAATATACAAATTACCTGCGAGATAGTACAAAGATCCAGAAGCTGAACAACCACATACGCTGATACTGAAGATTTCGTGTAAGTAGAAGGAGATTAGAGAAATTCTAGCACAGAGTAACACAATTAAAAACACACCACAGGCCTCTTTGAGTTCAAGGACCTGAAATCTAGGCTGACTATTGAGTTACCAGTGAGAGGGAAAAAACAGCGCAAAGAGAAGCTCTGTTAGAATGCAACAGTGAATTAATTACCAACATGCGAATGTTGGCTATTTTGAAATTTAGGAAAGAACTGCCACAGGAAGATGTTCCATAAGTCTACACTGTTTTCAAAGTACCTGCATTTATCTCTGCCAAAAATTCATTTGAAACCAATAAGGAGAAAACAAAGTATATGGAATCAAGTAGAAAACAACAAACCTTTTTTTGTTATTGCATCAACTTCAAAACAATCAAGCAAACGCAGTACAGAACTATAGCTACCAGTCATGTGGATAGGAATCTCCTGCACTATCAGTGTACAATCAAGTTTAATTAAGCCCATTTAAAATCTATGTGAAAAGGCTGAGAATGAGGCCAAGCATGAAAACAAAATATATTGGTGGACCTTCTAACTTTTTAAACAAAAAAAAAGGACCAATTCAGGCTTTCTGCAATATCTTAGACTAAAACAGTCCAAGTAGAAGTCTCAGTCTGACATCAGGAGGTGAGATGACTCAGGTATCAATCACAGCCAGTACTGGATAATATTTACCCACGTTCCCAAAGAGTATTTTGGAATACCTACAGAACCGAATTAAAATCTCAAACTTTTGCTACAGAAATGTCTTTATTTACTGCAGCCATTTAAGCCCTTCATTCTGATTTTTTTAAATCTTCAATACTAACATTAACACGGTAGCCCTGCATGTTTTCATCTCTAGATGATGAAATTCAGCTTTTCTGTTAAAGCTGACTTCTTATTTTGGTTCAGTCTCTTAATAAAGTCAAATCACATTTTTCTTTTCTTTTAACAATGTAGTAATTCAGATCTTTTACTGATAATGTGAAGCCTACATAGATGCATTAGAGTTAATAGCATTAATTACTGTATTTCTGCACATTCTGCAGAGTATTAATAGCACAACGCTTTCTTAATAAAAGAAGTGTATGGACATATGTGCACCAGTAACAGATACTGGGATACTGGACAAATCACTACAGCAGTACAGATTCCACAGGATATCCTTACTGTATGAAATTTATACGACAAAACTACTAACCTTGTAGGTAAATATAAACCAGTTTTAAAACTTCCAAATATCTGCACCTGAAACACAAGAGCAAAGCGTAAGAAATCAGATTTGCAGGTTTCAGAAGACAAATTTATGCAGTTGTCTGTAAGGGTTGATTACTGCTACCCTCCATTGGTAGAATTTGGTACTGCTAGCTGGTACGTTGTAAAAGAAAACACACTTTTCTGTCAAAGCATTTACATATCTAATGTAGCATACATAGTTAATTATTACATAAGCACAGATAATAACAGTACTTCGACTTTTCTCCTACTAAACGTTCTCTGTAAAACTTCTGATGTTACCATAGCCAAGTTTGGCAAAAGCCATAAACCAGATGATTTTTAAACACTAATGACTGACAGAGCACACACAAAAGACAAAAATATTATTACATCAATTCAGTTTTTGCTCAAATTAAACCCTTCTGTTTTTAAACACATTGTCAGAATTTAGCTCTATATACTTTTGTTGCTTTGTATTCCTAAAAATAATAAAAATTAAACTCAATAGTTTTTGTTGTCATTGTGTTTGGTGTTTTTTTTCCTGAATTATAGATAGCACAACTCTCTCCTAAAATATCAACAAAATCACTTCAGGAATTCTCACATCATGCACATTCATTGTGCTGGATTTTTACTAGCACTGGAAGTTTATAACATTGTATTTGCTTAAAAAATGTATTGCAAGCTGTCCAAAACCTCAATCTTCTTAATGTACCCAAGCCTCACTGGGAGGTCAGACTCATAATCCAAGTCTCAGAGGGGACTGTAGAGACTTCAAAGGTAAGTTATCTACATGCTTGGACTAATTTTCAATTAGACTGTCTTCTGATGTGTTTCCTGGAGCCACCTTACAGTTGCATATTCTGCTTTAATGAGTCTCATGAAATAGCTTGATTTCCACCTATGTGCATGTCAAATGACCCACTTTTCATATTTTTTTCCCTTTGGGATAAGAAAAGAGGGAGATAGGAAAAAGATGATGTTCTGTAAATAAGTGCTTTTATACTTTAAAAGACTAAGAAGCAGTACACAAATGCTTCCTCTTGATTATTTTGCATCACTCATTCTTTAACCTTTCTCACTCCTAAAGCCAACAAAAAGCACACGACTACAGTAAACTTAATGTTCAAAGTCCACAGCTGCTCACACCACAAAGGATTGCAAGAGATGTTACTGCACCAGTGTCGATATTTTACTAGACCTTGACAAAAGCAGAAAGACAAGACACGATAAAGATAGAAATGTAACAAAAATAACAATAATTCTAAACTTATGATAATAGAAAAAGCACTCTCTCTCAAACTGTTTGGATCCAGCCAGATCAGGATTTATTCCACCACTAAAAACGTCTGAGAAGTACTTTTGCATAATAAAGCAAACACTGTGGATGGGTTAAGAAAGTCCAAACATGCTTTCACATTACTAAACAAAGGAGCGTGTTCCACTCGACAGCAAAGAAAGCTCTTATTGAATAAACAACCCTGAAAATATTCATAAACTTACTGATACAACATATATGACCTTTGCTGAAAGGAATGAGAGAACATCTGCTATTGTACAATTATTTGGAGTATGAGAAACTGAATTATTATAAAAGAAACCCACACCCACACTCCAATCCCTCTCTTATCCATCAGAACTACAGAGATGGAAAAGGAAGAATGGGGACAGCAGAACAGATATTGTAAAAAATTTTGGTTTACTATCAAAGTAGAATTTAATCCATTGTAGTTGTATAGCCATTTTCACATTAAAAGCACCCCAAATGCGGGATACTGTTATGAGAGATGTGTTGGTTTTTACACTCTGCCAATACTGTTCACTTTCTTTTTATTCTGTGTAGACAGAGGTAAGAATACACGTTCATAAGACAGCATTTCACAGTACTGTAATGGACTCCTAATGCCGTCAGTATTTATCTCCATAAACTTGTTCAAGTTAAATTCCCAGGTTCCTGAAGGAGCTCTAATAATGGTATGTGTCCAAATACATCCTCACTACGCAGAACAGAACTCGGAAACCCACAAAACATTGAGAAGTCTGTGCTATCCAAATCCCCACATCAGGACAAAGAACAAGTCTATCCACAGCCAATTTAAATTCCTCTTTCTGTTACATCATTAAGTTAAAATACTGAATTTTCTTAAGTCTATAAAAATAAATACAGTCCTACTATTTCCAATCGCAGTACTTTTATAACCAAAGTGCATGAGGTATGCAACACTACCTCAATGAGGCCAGACACTCAGACATAAAGTTGTGGGCATTATGACAAATGCATCCCAAACTCCATTGAAGTACTTGTTGAACTCTCCATTTTTCAGATTCAACTACTCAAAAACCATTGTGCCTTTGTTAAATGCCTTCATCTAATGTTTTGGGCTGTTCAGTTCCAGTGTAATTAAAGCCTTTCTTATGGTCAGAGCGTTGCTGATGCCAAGAACAGTTCTCACTTACTAGGAATGTTTCCTTCTAAGCACATTCCCTTGAGTAAGAGAGCAAATGACACAATTGCTAACTTCTATAAATAAAGTAACAGTTTAGGATACCTAGTTTTACCCCTCTCCATCTGTTTTTTTCAGCCTTTTCTGAAGCGGAACAAGAAAACAGTGTACACACATTCCACACTATCCCTATACGACTGGATTCATGCAGCCTGATTTTACTTCCCGTGGTATCAGATTTTTACAACATACACAAAGGTGAATGTGTATGTTTGAGAGTTGATTCTAGCTGGATTTGGATTTGCTGCACCTATCAGTCAAAGTGAACAGCTTAAACATTAACTTATCACTTTACACTACAGCTACTGCAGAGGACATTGGACCAGATACCGCTCACCTTCTCAGAGCATGTACTCAGTACTCAAACTTTGAAAGTACTAAACCAGTAAGATTTTCAAAAGGTTAGTGATTAACTGAAAAGACTGGAAAATTACAGATGGCCACCAAAGTTAAAATGGTTGAGTTCAGCAGTTAGTTCCCAAGCAGGTCTGTAAAGTATTAGAAAAATGACATGACCATAATAGGCAGGTTATAAGCTGGCAAAATTCCAGTTCTTAAAAAGATTATGGCTTCAAAAAAACCAGTATCATTATGTTAGATAAAAAATGTTTTCTCAATGGCCCAAAGTCATATACTTAAAAAATAATAATAATAAAAAATAAAAAAATATATATTTTTTACATATAAAACATCTGGCTCCCATAGGCCAAGTCTGTCCTACAAATGGTTGGAACACCTGGAAAGCAGTAAATTCTGGTGTACCACTCAAAATTCTAGCAGTAGCAAAGAAAGATCCCCAAGTAGTAAATCCACTCACCCCCATGACACTAGTAAGCCTACAGCACGTAAACTTGTCTCTGGGTAACAGTGGCATCTTTTCTAGGCTGAAAATGATGCGTTTCCTCAGTGAAAACCCTGACTACAAGACTTTGGCAAGATGCACCATAGTTAAGAGCTGCTCAAGGCCAGCACTGCTTCCTGTCACAGTGGCACCCCACCACTCCTGCTCTTGAACAGGGCCTACATACTTGTTTCCTCACGGTTACATGAGAGCTACGCAACACCACTGAGATATACTGAGTTCCATTAGAAAAACTACTGCTTTATCCTCAAAGAGAAAATCACTCAATGTATAGTACTGACTGCACCGATCCCCCAAAATTCTGCGACGAAGCCTTTGACTGATGGGAGTGTGCTCTATGCATGTTATAATCACTAACACACTGTAACACATGAACTACCTTGAAGACAGCAGTACATTTTACACATTAAAACAAACACATACACAGAGCTCATATTGAATTCCAGTAGTCATTCTGCCAGTCTCTAAAAACACTACCCAAAAAAACCCAAAAATGTTAGGAAGATCTGAAATGAATAGCAGGTTAAAGTCACTCATGTCACAACATTACCATCTACTGTGGCAGGATCAAAGTGCATTCCTTAAACTAAAGAGCCTGTTGTCTGAATTTGGTTTGTTGTTCTGCTTAGCAAGTCTTTATTTTGAGCTACTGTTATCTATATTTATCTGTAGATAAATGACTGAGGATACAAATCTGCATTCTGGAAACAAACACCATGTTAGTAGAGACAATTACGCTAAAAACCCAACAGTGTCTCCATAAAAATTTCTTGAGATGTAAAAGAAGCTTTTCTAGTTTCTTTTCAATCCATCATTTATCATAAACAATACAAACCATAAATACATAGCTCATAAATACAGAGGAGAAACTTGTTTCAGTTGAACAAAGCACTGGCAAAAACCTACCTTCAATGGAAAGTGGCATTAGAGATTTAAAGCTCAATACATAGTGAAAAAATCTGCAGACTTGGGTTTGTTTGGTGGGTTTTTTTTGTTTGTTTGTTTCTCCTGTAAGAAACCTGGATCATTTGTAAGATATTTCAATTCAGTTTAACTACCCGTTATGGTCTGCATAGCACAGCATCGTCAGCATTCCACCTTCAGAGACTTATTCAAGACTGCAGGTCTTTGCACTAGAAGCCCTGCTACAGACTCTTTCAGTCAAGCTATGAGTTTCAGATTTTTACTTTTTTTAACACAGTACTGTATAAGCATGTCTGCCTGCCTGATAAGTTTACCTTCATCTTAATATTAATGAGATTAAACATAACCTTGCCATACCTTACATCTTTTCTTTGACTACAGGTCTAGCTTGTCTTTGTTCTTTTTTGTTCTCAGGTGTGATATAAAACGTTGACCTATATTACCATAGAAATAAATATCACCTCTCTTATTTGACTAGAAAGCCTTTTTTTTTTTTTTTAATGAGAGAATAAACAGTTTTTTTCACTATTCAATACTTCAAAGACTGAACAGGCACAAAATGTTATCTTTCATATTTTAACAAACAGAACAGTGTCCTACTCACATCTGCATTAGGCCAGAGTTCCTTTATAACGTTTTCTATCCTGTTCACCACTTCCATCCGCATTCTCTCTTCTTCATGTCTGGGAGACATATACTTGTAAAAGTCAATGATTTCTTCATGAAGACTGGAAGAAAAAACAAACAAACTCCTAGTTAAGGACCAGTCTATGAGCATAATGCAATACTTCACAAGATTTAGTTTCTCATTAGTTTCCATACATTAACTTGCATCACAGGTACAGAAGCAAATCTATGCCAAAGTACCTTTGCATTGAAGTTGCACTGCGTAAAGTCAGCATTATACAGAACATTTCAGTCTTCAACTAAGTATGCAGCTGTAAGCTCAAAGCACACCCAGCTCAAAAGCTCCAAGAAGAGGTTTTCAGCCAGCACCTCCCAGCCCACCCCTGGCACCACTGGGGGAGTTCCAGGCATCAGTCTATGTCCAGCCCCAAGCTTTCAGAAAAGTTTATAGTAATTGTGCCAGTACTAGAGCTTGAAAAACTGCTTCTTTTACTGTTTAGACAAGACACAAACTGAATAAGCATTCTCTCCCCGTAACAAGCAAGTAAGTAGTACACACACACAGCAGCTGTGCTTCAGAAACTGCCTGACAAGCACACAACCAACTTGGCAGATGTGAGCTACCCTGTTACATGTGCTGCTCACAGTCAGCGAGCTACATTTACATCGCTTTCACTACAGCTGCAATAACAAAGTCTTCACACAGTGCCACCAATGTGGAGACTTCTGTAGTGTCATCATCAGCTTGACTTGTATTCAAAAAAGCAGACACAAAAAAAACCCTTAGTTCCATCAAAATACATCTGGCACACAGTAGTAAAATTAATTTCATTGTTCCTTGTAATGATCATTACAGTAACAGTTATTCTATTTAAATGTATTGTTTCTAGTTTCCAAGCACACACACACAGCCCTCCTTCAAGCTCCAAGGGCCCACCATTCACAAAAGCAAATCCTTAGATCAGACACAGAATCCAACACTTCCCCACTGCACACACGTATAAATCAATCACATGTTGATAACTGAAAACTGTATAAAGGTCAAAAGAACAGACAGAAACATCTGAAAGGTGCATTTAACAGAGCTGGAGTATGGACAGTACTCAGTCCATCACTTGTCTTGCATTCTTCAGCACTGCATGTTACAAACAACATAAGCTTATTTATGTAAGAGACTGAGGAATGAAATACCTATGTTACTTTTTATCCAGCTTTTATTGGAATTAGATCTAACATCTGCCTGACAACTGTACTAATAGCCCATTAGCCTGGGATGGCAAACACCACGGGCTCTCTATGGCTGATGCAAAAAGAAAAACGCCTCTGGAAAAGCTCCTCACAGGGATGCAGCCAGGATACCCTCAGAGGGAACCTCACCAAAGCCTCAAGTCCAGACTTGGGGCAGCCTGGCTACACCCACAGCACCATTTTGCCTACAGCGATGTTTTTAACAAGGCAGAACTGAGTGTGCACAGGCTGTCAGAGGGTACATGACGGCACAGGCCCAGCACAAGATAAAACTGAGGGACCTGGGGGTACATGAACATATTGCACAGCACAACCCTTCTGCCAGCTGCTCGTGGCCCCGGCTGCTACTGGGCTTCCAGGGCCGAGCTGCACTCTCAGCTCAACTTCAGAATACTGCCACCAGGAGGTTTAAATCCCTGAAGCCAAATGAAGTCTGTGCTATTCAGACACTGCAGGTCTCAGTGCCTCCTCTATTAATGCAGCCACACAATGCTCCTATAGAGATAAATACATAAGCTAGCACATCCTTTGGAAGCATGTAACTACTGAGGTGCTACACATAAGTATCATACATACCTACGTCTGGATCACTCTTATCCTTAGGTAGCCATGCAAGTTCTTATGGTGAAGAGAAGAAATTAAGCAGGACGCAAACACAGACACTGAACGCTGCTACACAGCATAGACACAGCAAGAATGAAATGGGAACTTTCTCAGCGATACAAGACCGGCTTTAAGAGCACTTTGCAGCCCTCAGTGTGCCAGGTGGAAACCTGCCGAGCCCCAGGAGCACCGTGCTGCAGAGCACAGCCCTCAGCTCCACCTGGAACTGCACTTCCCTGCCCACTACAACTGCTGCCAACAAGTGAGAGAATGATTAATCAAAGACAAGATAAACAGAAGCAGCAACATGCAGATTTCAGAGCAAGACAACACAACTCGGTAGCATGACTCCAATTAACGCAGAGTTAACTTGAGTTGTATTGAAAATTAAAACCCAAGGTTATTCACTGTCTTAATCAACATCTATAGCTGCTCTTTTTCTAAACAATTTGTTGAGATTAATGGAGCCTGTTGTCTAAAGTCTCTAGTGGAATTTTGTATCTTCAGCTGAAATGAAGATCAAAGAGACCAAGAAGTTATTTTTGGCATCATAACAGTATTTTGTTATTGAATGCCACTACGTTCATTAGTTATTTAAGATAAAAGTCCTTAAAAGGAGGTTTGTTTTTAAAAGGAAATTACACCGTAATAAACCTGATGACAGCACATAGGGCTATTCCACTTGGCTTTAGAATCACACTGAAGCTACTGACACCCTAGAGCTGCTTAGAATGCATGAAGAGAGTACTCTGCAATGCCTAAGTGCATTAGTTTACTTTACTTATTACAGTAAATAAATAAGCATGCCTTTGTCCTGTATTCAAGGAAGTCTTAACATGTGGAGAAAAATACACCTTTCAGTTGCTCTGAGTTTGCCTTAAAACCAAGTACCACCAGTATCGTGTCCTGCTTTCAAACCACATTGAGTTCACTACAATTTTACGGACCAAACAGAACTGAAGCTACAGAAAAAAAGATGCCACTGAATCCAATGGATTGTAGTGTTTGTTATGTTTACCTGACGGCAAAAATGAGGCATCAATAAAAAAGTAAACGGCGGTCACAGAAGTTGTAATGACAAAAAGGACATCACACGGCAACAGCCCCGAACAGTGAGGGACACAAAGCCTGAGACTCACACCAATAAGGCAGAAAGCTGCAAGTAATAGGGAATGCAGGACCTAACATCTCTCCATTTGATCACACCTTATTTCCTTTTGCAGTACAACTTGTGGGCTCTAAGATCACTACTCAAGGTTCTCCAACTACATGGCCAAGATGCTGTTATTCTGGAGGATGAACCTTATCACACCTTTGCCAATCAATTAAAAGCAGTCATGGCCATCAAAACGTGGTTTCTGCTTGAAATGCCCTGCACACAGACACAAACTCAGCTGCCTGATGTATGAAGCAGCACAACTCACTCCAACAAGTGTTTTAGTGCATTACCAATAGCCATGCTGCTCCGTGGAACTGCAGACATCCTGGTGCAGACCAAATGCTGAGAAGCAAGCTGCCATAATGCTAAGCAGAGCAGTGAGATGAGGGTAATAACAGAACAGCAGCTGCGTTGCCATTGTGTGCTAAAGTGAAGTTCTATGCTAACCAGAGAAATCAGTTGTAATTGAAAATTTTCTGCTTTTGTCATCTTAGAACAGTGCTATAAACCCACTTGCTCTGGCTCTTCTTCACCTTTCAGCAGGCACACACAGCTTATTTCCCTGGTAAGGGTGCTACCCACAGCTTCTGATCCAGAATCCCACAGAGCTCATGTGCTACGATTTATTCTACAGGATGTTCTGAAGGAAGCTCCATTTTCAAAGTGATGAAAATTTAAATTATTAAGAACCTCTGTGGACTGTGGGCAGAAGCAAGCAATGCACACACAGACAACTTCTGTCTCCCCAAGCTCTGTGCTTTAAGATGAATCACTTCTGATTTCAGAGCTTATTGATTTTATATCCACACCTGGATGGGATATTTACAATGTACTTCTGTATCACTGAACAAGTCTTTATATCTGAATTTTCTTTGGCTGAATCACTCCTGTACAACAGCATTCTGTTGCCCTCACCGTTCATTTACATCTACTCTGGAGAGAAAAAAAAACAACTCAGCAGCATCCATCCCTCCACTCCAGTTAGAAAACCAGGACTGCACAGGAGAACAACTACTTTGGTTTGAAGCTTCCCAGAATATTTTACTATGAAAAAAATGGTGCTGTTTCTGCAACTATAAAACAAACAAACGAACAGAATTATGGCAGAGATTTCTGACCCTTTAGACGTTTTGGGAAGCAAACGAAGCTTGGCCATCTCCCATTTGTGAGCTGTTTGGTCCTGAAGGAACTTTGAATAAAACTGAGGCAAAGGAAAAGCACTGGAAGCCCAAACCCCTCCCTCCTCCAGTATTTTTAAATATAGAACTAACACTGTACATTCTAGCAGCACCCCAAATTTGCTTTTTAGCTTTAAGGTTCATAACTTAAAAATATCTATTTCTAGATGATTATCACCATCTCCGTGCTTTCAGTAACAAAACAGGACAGAGCAGACAGCATCAAGACCACAAACCATTTTGCCTACCTTCAATCTTGAGCAAAACCAAGCATTAGAGCAGCAAAGGGAGCAGTAAATACACAGCATCTGCTGAGCTCCTGCCCCCACCACCTGTGTCTCTGCAGCAGACTAATTCTTTTAGTGTGTGCTAGTTTTTAAGCTACTGAAATAACAACTAAGTGCATCTGCAGGTGATTTAACAGGCAATTAAGCTTCATGACAACGGATACAATCGGTCCTCACAAGAAACTAAAATTGCATTGAACAAAGCAAACAACTTTCAAAACCCACAGAGACTTTGGCCATCGCTTTCTACCCTCAATCACTGAACTACATCAATGCACTACAGGTCACACAGTAACTGGATTTTGTGGCCACACATGCCCTATGGGAACTTCAAAATGAAAAATCCCTGAAGACTTCTCTGTTAGTAAGGTAACAGATAGGAAAGTGCAAGGAGGCGCGACTGGGCTGCTGAGCTGTACTGCTGGGAAGGGCAGCGCTCAGCATTCATCTACCAGATGAATACCAGACACCTCTGACCAGCACCCCCAGCTCACCAAGTGAGCCACAGAACTGCCTTTTCACACGGAGGGCAGGCAATGTTTTCCCAAACTAGTAAGAGAGGCAGGAGCCCAGACCCTGCTTTCAGGACCAACGTGTTTCAAGATCCATCTAAATACTCTGATGTTAAATTTGAAAATGTTTCCCTGAATGGAATTTGTTCTCTTTCAAAATTCATGGTTGACTGATTATCACATTTCTTCACATGCAGTGGAACAAAGAGAGATGTCACAAAAACCTATATTACAAGGCCTATAACATCTGCCCTGTGCAAGCATTTGAAATCATGCTGTGAAGCCCCTCCTCCTTCCTCCCAATAAACACCACTCCCCCGGGTCCTTCCAAAAAAATGCAGCTTTTCAGCAATGTCCCACATTAAACGTTAACTTATTGGTTCAACAGCATCATAAAAAGCATTAAAATAACACTGCACATTGGCAATGGCCAAGACGTACTAAAACACAGCAGGGAAAAGACAGCAACGTAGGCAGCTTTTTTCTATTACTGAAATTAAATGATCACCATTATTCCAGTCAAAAAATAACACAAGAGATTGCCTTTTCTGATGATATACGAGCGACCATTTTTTTTCCCTGTGTCAAAATGGCTTCAACTCATTGTAACAGTTAATGTCTTGAGAATCACCTCTCATTCCTCTAGTGAGCACATGTAAAATACTGCAAGGCTTTTCTCTTCAGCTCACTTGTAGAAAAGCATCAGACTATTCGAATATGATGAAATATATGCAGCAGCTCTGCATTTTGCAAACTCATAATTTATAAAACAGATTTATATTAAAAAGAGCCTTTAGCTGCAGTAAAAGTAATCATTCATTAGCAGTTCACTGTATATTAGCTGCACTTTCCCAAGTAATGCTGCAACAACACAGTGAGTCTGTATCAGTGTTAGTGCTGTGACAGAAGTCACCCTTGGGACATCCCCCCCAGGGCCTGCAATTAGGCCTGACACCTCCTGAATCAACACAACAGGTAAGAGAAGGAAGCTTAAAAGAAACAAAACAACAAAAAAACCCACAACCACACCAGATCAGTTCTGCAAATGTCAGCCACGGTGTTTACTATTAAAATAGAACAGAGGGATCTGCTAGGTCAGCTTATAGTCATTGCTGTTCATCTTCAGAAACATACACTATATCAGGTTCTTTACACATCTCTAACACACTGCTACTATTTTGTCAGCACAAGAAATATTATGGTGTAAGCACTCAATGTGAGGTGTGCCTGTAAGTGACACCACAAGCTGCCAGGACACAGGTGGGATGGCTGTACTCCCTGAAGGCTGTTGAGTATTTCTGACAGATAACAGCTCTCCACCTGGACACTACGATCCAAGCTACAACTCACGCCACAGGTCCCCCTCAGCACATAGATGGCTGCACACATGCCAGGCTGCCTCTGAGCCGAGAGCCAAGTCCATTGTGTGGCCAAGAAAGCCTGATGCAGACCCAGAACGGAGCTCTGGAACAGAAGGAAGCTGAGGAGAACCGTCTGCTCTCCCACACACAGCGGGTTCTGCCTGGAAACGCTCTCCTCGCTTATCACTCCATAACAGATTTCACTGGGAAGATCAATTAAACCAAGAGGAGAGTAACACAATTATTCACTTCAGCCTCCTTCCATCAGAGCTCCAGCCCAACTACACCCACAGCAGCCTCAGGATGAGCAGAGGCAATCCTGCATCCCCCTACACACACCAAGACAGCCAGAAAGCCGGGCCCAGTCTGAGCTCCCCCTCAGCTGCTGACACACCTGGCTGCAGAGCAGCAGCCACGATAAGCACACAGCTCCCTCAGGGCCACTTACATACAAGCACACTGCTCTGCTGCTCAACAGGAACCACCCAGAACGGAGCTCAACTCTAAGCAGCTCCATTTCAGTAACACAGCATTTGAGCGAACCTGCCATTAATTTAACGTAAGAACACTGCATCCAATAACAACTTACATCTGCGGTACAGGACTTCTCAGGTCCAGCACAAGAATATTTTCAAATAAAATCTGAAATCCGAGCGTACCACCTAGAAAGACAGTGCAGAACCACATAGCTGTCTAACACTCAGTCCTGGGTAGCTACTGGGGGATCAGGGAGGGCTGTGGGGACTGTATTTGGACACACTCAAAGAACACAGAAAAGAACCACAAGTCACACAGGTTGGATCTTCATGTTACAAGTCCTTTGTTTATTTTTTTAAATATAAAGATTTGATGTTAGTACTTACTACTTTGCACAAGGCTTTGAATTTGTACGTTAAATTTATATTCTTCAATTAAAATGGACAATGATCACAACTCACCTGCCTAGCACATGCTCAGAACCAGATCATCCCATTTAAGACCTGTTACTGAATTTCGGTGACTGTGATACAACAGCAGTGCAAAATCACTTGTGGGGAGGAGGCGGTAGAAGGCCCACACATGCTGTAGGCCTTCCTCGTCCCACGCAGGCTACCAGACACGTTCCTCACAGCACCTAGAAGAGTAAATCTCTGACTAAAGCTACAGATCAAATCACGGTTTTTGCCTTCTTCCCCTAAGATTGAGCTCGTACATCAGTCAGAAAGCTATCACTATGAGCCTGGAAAACACCCTTCACTGAGGATACTTTCCAAAACCATAAAATCTTAGAATTCATATAGATCATTATATGCTGAAGGATGACTTGCTAAGGATGTAATGTGACTGGACTGCAACAACTGCTGAATTCTGGTTAGACACAAGGACAAGAGAATCCATACATGGTGATAAAACAGGGCTCTTAGTGGTTGGAGGGTCAAAGCCACCCAATGGGCCCAGACATAACAGCAGGCAGCTGAACTCTGGGCCCCTCTGTAGGATGGGACATCCCCAGCACAGCATTAATTGTGTGCAGGCCCTGACAGAAGCAGAAATGGACATGAGGCTGCTCGGAGCTCTCACAACATGCACTCGAGATTCATCCAACTAATTTACTGAAACCACCATCTCAGAGTAATTCCGTTAATAAATCGAACATTAAGTGAATTTGTCCAGCACACCAAGGAGTGAGCACAAGATGCAGCAGAGGAGCCCAGCTGCCAGCTCTCAGGGAGTCACTGAGATCTCCACACACTGCCCAGTCAATTAAGGTTGTGGATGATGTGTTGCTGTGCCCCTGCAGCTGGTACATACCAGAGGAGCAGATGCTGAAGTGAACTATTCCAGCATCCAATGACTAAGTTAGTACCTACAGGCACATACTGCTTTACACAAGAAATGAGAGATTAAGTTTATTATTATACCATTTTACTGTTCATTTGCTTCAAGGTACTGTTATCCCAGGAACTGACACTGCTACTTACTGTCACTGAAAGAGCATCTTTTACAACCTACGGGTGCACTGTGGCATTTGGCCAAACTGTAACAAGAGCAGCTTCAGAAGATCAGTAGCTAATTCAAATTTATATAGGTTTTAGCTAAGAAAATGTTTACAGCTGATGTATAATACAATTACAAGACAGAAACAAAAGCAAGACAACATTCTTAATCTGATCTCAAAAAGTATCTACTAAGAGGTAAACCCAACAGCTCAGTGAGACAAACCTCTCATCTCTACAATGCTAGAAGCAGAAATAGGTATAAAGCTGTTAACCTCAGACAACCGGCTCTTCAAGGCAAAAACCAACATGACGATGTTCTCCTATGAGTACCTGCCAAGTATGACTCCAGCAAGGAGGAATCCTCGTGGATGAATGGGAATGAGACAGTGAGACCAAAACACAACCAGAAGGCCAAGTAAACAGAAGATCCTCAAACACTGACTGAATCACCCAGCTACAGCGTGACATAACCAAGCAAATAATAACAAAACCCATAAGGATCTCATTCTCTTAGCACAGCTCAGCCCTAACCCAAGCCTGCACGACCTGCGGCCACAGCCACTATTTGGGCCCAGACAGCTCCAACACTGTGCTGTTCAGCCCAGCTCCTGTACTAACAGCCGCTGGGCACCAGCAGGCCGGGAGTCCCTGACACAGAGCTGGCAGAGCCCTGAGCACAGGCTTTTTGGACTACATAGGAAAATACCAGCTGTTTCTGAAGTAACAGTGGAATTGAACAGTTTCGGAATTAACATAGTGAGAGAAAAACTTCCAGAAAGGGGCTGGCTGCATTACCACATCTTCAGCCTACGGCCACTAACAGACCAAGAAACCAGGCCAGGTCCGCTTTGACTGCACGCTGCTCCTCATTGCAACACTGGAGCAAAGCTCCCACTCTAATCACTGCAAGACACTTTGTGAAGGCTTATCTCTACACTGTACTTGTGACAAGGCAAGTTCTCTCAGCATTAACTGAGTCAGCACAACAACCTGTAAGAAAATAAGCATCATTTTACACACGTGCTCTCAAATCAAACCAGCAGAAAACCTACACTGAGCAAGGGCAGCAGGCCAAGCTCCTGCTGACCTGGAAGTGTAATCCTTCCTCCAGTACCCTCGTTTTCCCAATATGGAAGTTTGTGAAGGACTTTAACATTTGCATCTACCCATTATTACATCCCATTACTTGCAAGATCACAGCACCAGTTCC
The DNA here is from genome assembly GCF_054131305.1 of Coturnix japonica. Taxonomy (NCBI): domain Eukaryota; kingdom Metazoa; phylum Chordata; class Aves; order Galliformes; family Phasianidae; genus Coturnix; species Coturnix japonica. Next base: position 28,062,118 of record NC_140668.1, read on the forward strand.
TCTGTACTGCTCAACACTCACAGAGTAACTCCAGCTGCCTCATTCCTCCCTTCAACCCTGACCTCAAATCACGCCAATAAAACAGAAGAGTGGGTGTGCATAGGCACACTGTGTTCCTAAGCCACCTACTACCACCATTTTTCAGTAAAAATCCTCTACAAACCAAAGCAGAAGAAATAAAATGCAAGATTGGACAGAGCAGTGTAGTGATGGAGCATGCCATACTGTAAAGCCTTCTTCAAGCAATTGTAGCACGACTGTGCCTCTTTAGCTGCACACTGCTACTGAATAATTCAGATGTAGTTCCCATGCCAAGGAGGACATTACGAGACTGTCAGAGAGGCTGATCTGGAACGAGGTCTGCCAAATAATCTTAATTGTCACCATGGGAGGAAGGAAATTAACAGACGGTGCTGATGTACCAGCACAAGACATCCCCAGGTGCTGCCGTGGGGCACTTCGCCCTCGCTCTGACCTGCTGCTGCCTCCCAGCCACCACCAGCCCTAAGGCACACAGCAAGCACACAGTACCACATAGGTTTTGTGACACTGCTTTGAGGCTCAGAACAGTAACTGCCAGGGACAGCTGACTGCAAAAGACTTGGACTGAATGCAGCAATACTAATACATTAATTGCACGGTTATGGTACACAGTTATTCAAAAGGTAAACAGGCTCCAAAGACTCTGTAGGAAAGGTTTTAGGACAGCCTTACAAACAAGGACTCTGTTACCTAGATCCAATGTATCTTACTTTGACATCGAAGTCCATAGAATTCCTGGAAAAAAAAGTCCTGCTGCCTTATCTGTTCTGGGTTAAAGTTACAAAATGATTAAAGTTCAAATCACTTCTTCTGTAACGCTACCTGCAGCTTAGGGAAAATGTCTGAAGCCAACATCCAGCTTTACACTCTTTTTCTTCTGATAGGAATATTTACTGCAATTTCTAGGTTCAGGTTCAGAAAGCAATATCCAAATATAACCAGAACCACTCCTTGGCAGTTCATCTGCGTGGATAATTGAAAGGAATGAACTCTCATAATTTCAGAAATCACAGCATGTTCACATACTGAATTAGGATGCAAACAGCTCACCAAGAACAGCAGCAGCATTCATTTGCTTATAATATGCACTACGCAAGATTTCCACTTTATCTGCTGCAGACAGCCATCTCTCTGAGGAAGGTTCTCAGGCCACGTGTATGCGGGGATCTCTGCACAACATGTAACGTGCTACTGCTGCCACTGCCAGCATCCAGCAAAGAGAGTGCAACACTGTTATGCATCACATGCAATAGAAACAAAAGACCTGGGAGCAAAAGCCACCCCCGCAACTCTGGTGTATTTATTACTTTGGAGTACATGCTCTGTATTGAGAGATGGATTCTGAATTATCAAATCATGAAGTCAGTAAGAAGTAGTACAAAGTTTCACAGTACAGTTTTGATGGTGGTGTTACATATACAACTTGTCAAAATGGCATTTGAAAGCGTTAAGGATTTCCAAAGCAAAAACCAGATCTCATTCTCCAGCTTTACAGAAGTGAACACCCTGGAACAAAGTGTAACACTAAGATGGTTAAAAAACAACGAAGCAGAGAAAAATGCAATAATATGCTTTGATGACACGGCTCTAAGACCAACAAAACACTCTCAGGCTTCCTAAAACTGACCTCATACGAACAGCTTGCCAATTAAAAAAGAAGAGCTAGAACTCTAACACAGCTTAATGTGACTCCAGTGAAGATCCAGGGAGAGCAAATACTCTCTTCTCAACTGCACACGGCTGGGGAGAGCACACAGCAGCTTTTGGGAGGCAGCAAACACCCAAGGGGGAATGACACTCTCTTCCTATTACTTAATATAGACATCCCCGTCCACCAAAGAAGTCCACCAAACATCTGCTCCTTATATAGCCGCTCCAAGGTAAGAAGGTACCCGAGTCACAAACAGAATCAGAGCAAAGAGAACAGCTCACAAAAATACATTCAAATGCTCTTTCCCTGCCATGTGTAGAAACCGATAGGTCTCCAAAGTTCTCCTTAAATTGTTTAAACAAGACATGCTGAAATTTTGGCACTGGCACAAGATTCTACAAGCTAAACAATATTGTTATATAATATTTAAAGTGTGTTTCCTACATGTTTCCTCAAAATGCCTTTATTCTAATGCTCGCACCTCCTAGTAAACTCATTTTGCCCTCCCTCAAGGAGAATAACAGCCTGTCACTACCTGAGGCTGCAGGCAATAGCCAGCCCCACTCCCACGCAGCCCAGCTGCCCACCTTCCAGAACTGCACAAGCTGTCACGGGGGCACTGCCAGCACCCGGCTCAGCACAACGCTGACACTGACAGCAATCTCAGCTGGCAGACACAGGGAAATGATGAGTACTATACTCACATCCCTGGACTCCTACCTGAAGGCTTACACACGTGGGTACAAAGTGAGGAGACAGCACAGTTCTAAGCGACTGTTTCAGGGAGCAGATAGAACTTCTGTGCATATGTACACGGTGAATTCAAGTGCAACCCATGTTTTCATACACATCTTCATGAGGTCCATAACACATGCAACTACTCCAAGGATACATTAAGAAGCGTGCACACAGCTCACTGCTGTTTCACCAGCACTTCAGAACAACAAGCATTGGTTTATTTATGTGAAGTTGTGTAGGCGCCAAGCTAGTGCAAGCAGACCAAGTATCACCCATGCATTAGTTTCAAACACTGAAGAGTACACGATGAAAAGCAGCACAGCAAATGAGGATATCATTACACCTGCCCAGGTTGGGCACTGAGCCACACAAGTCAGCAGTACAGGTACACCAATTTGCTGTGCTCATGATACACTCAGCTGCTGTGCCCATGCTCCAGCCCACATGGCAATGCTGCTGCTGTGGCTGACAGCACACACAAGTGAGAGCTGTGAGACGTGGGGCTCAGGCTGCCCACTGCCCTGCTGCAGCCACACACTCACTGCTCAGCTCAGCGCACACACCTGCATGCTGAACTTCTGCCATAGAAGTCAATAAGAGGCCCAAAGAGCTGACAATGCCACATGAAAATAATAGATGAGAACTTCTCCAGCAAGCACACGCAGCTTTAAGCCACTTCTTCCTGAAGTATTATGGTTCTATTTCACAGCATCCCCTCCTCCTGCCTGACACACAGGGAAGCCCTGCACTGTGCCAGCCTGCTGCACCTCCATTGGGCCTGGGAGACTGTTATCACTGTGCTTTCAGTACTCCAAAACACTCAGTCTTCAACTTAACCCAGCCTCTCCCTCACTACTACACATAACATTTTCCTTCCTAAACTCACACATTAGCCAAGTTCTTCCTATTTGACTGTATGTTCTGGTAAAATTTATCCAGTTCCCTACAAAGTCCCCAAACCCACATCCCCGGAGCTGCTCGTGAGCTCTTCCCTTCAGTGCAAGCATCAGAGAAACAGGAGGGGACAGGCCAAAATGAACTGTGTGTGGTTTGCTTCTTTTTTTGGTTTTGTTGTTTCATATAAAGTTTCTGGCTTATGCAGTTCTTTTACCCCAGCTCAGCCTTAGCTCAGACAGAGCTGTAGGACACATTTTAGTTCCCTGGATCTTTTTGTGTCCTTACAGCTATGACACAGTGCTGTCAGCATTCACTGCTGTCCTTGGAGGGGAAGGAACAACTCAGAATCCCCCTAGGCCCCAAACCACGTATCCATCTACACCTTCTACCTTTAGTGCTAGGAGTACTGCATCCAGGTAAATTCAATCATGGCTTTAAAGGGACATATTACATTCAGAAACATCATCCAGGTCCTGCACAACTTTAGGTTCATTTTCTGTGCTATCGGCTCTTTGGAGCACCACTGCCTGCTGACAACGGCAGCAGAGGACACAAGACAGGCACCCAAGTCTGACAGCACAAAGCAACTCAGGCAGCACCAAACACGTGCTTTCCAGTGCTGCTTCCCATGCCACAAAGCTGAGAGTGCCAGCACAAAGCAAAGAGGAGTATGAGTAACACAGCATCTACATTATCAACAGAACTGGAGGTCTGAACACTTCTGTAAAGAATAGCTTTAAAGATATGCCAGAATAAGATGTCCACGCGTTGAACACAGCCAGTATTTCTGCATCAATGAATGCTCACAAACACTGTGCACAGTCTGTAAGATAAATGTCCTGATGTGAAATCCATGCAGTGGTGGGTTATGGCTGTTACTCGGTTACCACCTCACACACACTGCGTGAACTGAGGAAATGTTGTTTCTCAATAAAAATGAAAACAACTGAAAAGAAATGCCTCAAACATTGATCTAAAGCTTTAGGCAGCTCTAAAGCTTTAGGCAGCTCAGTAGTGAGACTTACATGATGTCACATGTTTACATAAACTGCCCAACAAGCTAGGAACTACCAGGCAGTTTTTCCAGGCAGCTCATCAGTAGAACTGTGCGCTCAGAGGCAATGGACGCTCAAGTGACATCCTTGCACTGGAAACAGGAATTCCACCATCTGCTCCCAGTGGTGTATGTGAGCAAGTCAGGCCCTGTCCTTTTGAAAACGGGACTGCTCAACAACATGGGGGCAGCCAACAGACTCAACATTTAAAGTGATCGACCTAAAAAAGGAATAAATAAGGGAAGGTATTCAAGGGAGAGTGGCAAGCCTTAATTACTTGTAACATTTGCACGGAAACAAGTACAGAGGGGAGAAAGGATACTTTGAACACCAGCATAAGGCTTGCAATACAACTACCATGTATTCCTTTACCCAGTCACTGCTAGGAAGAACCAACACACATTCCAGAACCAGTACTGGAAATGTGTAATCTGAGATACATACATTAGAAACAGTCTCGTTTTCTGGGTTACAGAGCTCTCTGCCCATCAGTGCCACGCGGTGCTCTAGGACATGGGGCAGACCACCAGCACCTGCTGGCAAAGAACACACAGCAGCAGCTCAGCACACAGCTGGGCAGTAACACGGAGCTCCACCATGCCCCACCTCAGCATCTCATAAATGCCCACCACAAACCTGACAGCCCAGCACACACCAACGTATCTCAGCACTTTTTGACACTAAAAGAAAAAATAAGTCTACACTGTGCAACCAACTTCAAGCATGAAAGCGATTCAACTGAGATTCTCCTACTGCAACAGTCACCACCTCCAACACTTGGGTCCAGTTATTACCTTGTGGCTCCTGATGAAGCTCAGCCCCTTTTTCTACTCCATCTCTTCAACGCAGAGAAAAGGTTTATAGATTTACAAGAAAGAAGAGCTTCTAAAAGTGATCCTCAACTACCAAGTAAATAAATGACAAGCTGGAAGGTAAACAGAGTCCAAAAACTAACTTTAAAAAGTTGGATTTAGTATGCTTAGAACGTGCTACTTGTAAGTCTTGTGAAGGACATTGTGGAGGCTCCAGCACAAAGAGTGACCACAGAACTCAGAACAGCACAATTCTGCAACGTCACTTTACAAACTACAGTAACCCCAGCAGTAAAGGTAACAGAGCGGCTGGCAAGAAAACAGGGAGCCTGGGGCTGTAAGAGTTTGTTTTCCAAAGCAACCAACAACTTTGAATATTTGTTCTGAAGCTTCTTACAGAAGAGTGGTTTTTGGGAGGCATGAGGTCAGCACCTCCCAGTGGGAGGCAGCAGAAGGACCCTCAGGCACAAGCTGGGCACACCAGCAGTGACCCACTCACATCAATATTGATTTCTAAACCAAGCCCTTCCCACTCCTCCTGTCACCACACACCTTGGCCAGCTGAACCCTGGGGCGAGGCCTGATGCTTTCTAAGCATGAAGGATTGGAAAGGGCGCTATGGCTGCTCACACTGCACTGCAAATCCACGCTTAACAAACACATGTCAGTGTGCTGCTGCTGGGGAGGACGGAGAAACGGGTCACAGCCAAAGGATGGACTCTGAGAGCGTGAACTTTAAAAATAAAAACTGAATCACAGAAACCATCAACGGATTTTAACCAGGGATTCACCCATACCAAAAGTCATCCACATGTTAAATAAAGGGGCGAGGAGGGGCTTTGGACAGCTTTCGGACAGAAGATTCATGTTTGCCTGCTGTCGATCTCTGCGGCCTCAACAACACCAAGGGATGAGACCTAGCTAACAGAAAAAACAATATGGACAAAATCCTCACATCAGCACTTGCATTCCACAGCCAGAGATCCATGAAAACCATTAATAAACCCAAACCAAAATCCATAACGCTCTATACACACACAGGTTTGTTGCTGAGGACGGGCACCAGCATATGAACGTGTCTTTTCTGTCACCTCTCTAGAAAACACACTGCCCCATATAAACGCTCTCTTTTGCCACCAGCAGATCTTTAGGTCCCAGCTCTGTGCCCGTTCCGCACGTCGTACAGAGCGTGCCCGTGGCACAGCCCGCTGCCCTCTCGCCCGCAGCTCCGTGCTACATCCTCGCAGCGTGCCGGGCTGCACCGGCAGCCGAGCGAAAAGCGAAACGGAGAACACACACAGCCGGAACGCAAAGGCTGCGGGCGGGCACGGCCACACCGAGAGCTGTGCGGCGGTGGGAGATCCGAGCACTCCACGAGCGATCCGTGTGTAGCACGCACCACGTGCACACGCACTGACAGCGAGACGAGAGGATCCCGTCCCCGCACCTAGGCGTGCCCGCTCCATTAACATGCACACAGACACCTCCCGGCCACTCGCGGAACGCGTCGCTTCGGCCTCGAGCGAACGCCACCTTCCTCCCCAGTACCAGCACCTGCACTGGAGCCGCCCCTCCGGGCCTGCTGTGCAGCACGGGCCTCGTCCCCGCACGGCGGCCCGGCCCGGCCCTGCCCGGCGGCCCCGCACCGCCCCGCACCGCCCCCCGGGCCTGTGCCGCGCCCCGCCGCCCGCCCCAGGTGCCGCGGCCCGGCGCCCCCCCGGCCTCCTCCTCCCGAGGCCCCGGGCCGGGTGCAGGCCCCGCTTCCCCGCCGCCCGCCCGGCGCTCACCCCACGACTCCCTGGCTGTAGTTCCTCTTCTTCCATGGGGTGCCGGTGTAGTGCGGCTCGGCCAGGCCGGACTGGGCCCTGGCGGCCGGCCCGTCGCCCAGGGCGGGGGCCCGGCCCTGCCCGGGCGGCCCCAGCAGGAGGCTGTAGTTGAGCCCGAAGGTGCTGGCCTTGTTGTCGCGCTTCCTCTTGTTGCTGGCGGCCGCGGCGGCGGCGGCGGCGGCTGCGGGCGGCACCCCCCGAGCGGGCCGGGCCCAGGCGGCGGCCCCCGGGGGCGGCGAGGCCTGTCGGTGTCCGCGGTTGTGCTGGTTGTTGGCGCTCTCGAGCGGCAGGAAGTCGGGCTGGGGGTCGGCGCGGGGGGCGCGGTACATGCCGGGCGGGGAGGCCGGGCCGGCCCCGGCGGGGGCGCTCTGCTGCTGCTGCTGCTGCTGCTGCTGCTCCTGCTGCTGCTGCTGGAAGTAGAGGTTGCGGACCCCCTGCGTGGTCTCCCAGATCTGCATCCACAGGCGGTTCGAGGGGCCGAGCTGCTCTGGCTGGAACCAGGCGATCCGGGGATCCATCAAACGGGGGACCCACCCCGGCCGCCTCCGCTCCCCGCGCCGGCCGCCGCCGCCGAGACCCTGTCAGCGGGTCCCAGCGTTAATGGCGGCTCCTATGGAAGGGCAGCTCCGCGCCTGCCTGCTCGCCGCCGTCGCTCCACAGCCCCCGCCCCTCCTGGCGAGCGCGGCGAGGCGGGGCCCGGCCGGGCCGGCGGCACACGGGCCGCGCGCAATAAAGGGGGGCGGCGGCGGCCGGGCCGGAGCTGTCGGAGCTGTCAGCGCTGAAGCTCCGCTCCGCTCCCGTCTCTCCGCCGCTCTCTGGTCTCTCCGAAGCGAGGCGGCCGCTGCTGCTCCGGGGCTCGGTCCCCGCGCTGAGGGGCGCCGGCTCCCGGCGGGCAGCAGGTGCGCGGGGCCGCCCCGGGGCAGCGGCCGCTTCGGTTCCCTCCCGCGAGGTGCGGGGTCGGTAACTGCCGCCCCGTCCCTCTGCTCAGCCGTGCGCTGCCCTGCAGCTGGGTGAGCTGCTGGGGGGACCCGCCTGCACCGCGTGCGGCACCGAGGGATGGAAACGGAGCGCCCGGCTGCCATTGCTTGTACGGACAGATGGAGAAACACAGTGCACACCGTGCAGCAAACGGCAAAATGGAGTAGTACGGCTTCTAGTCAGGCTGTTTTATTTCTGTAGTGCTTTCATACTACAGCCTTAAAACGTGTTCCGTATGATAACAGCTACAAAGGTTCCAGCGCTAGGTGGGACAGGATTCCTCTTCAGGCAGCAGGAGCTAATACAGTGTTTGGAACTAGAAAGGTGTGCTTCAGCTCCAAGTATTCCATGAGGTGGAAAGTTTACAACGTGTCCCAGCAGCGTTTGGTGCTGACAGCCACAGACCGACAGTGCAGCTTCACCCTGTGTCCCACATGGCCAGGAGCAGGGCTGGGGGACACTGAGCCCTCTGCTTCTGAGGTTCTGCCTTTGTCCGACTGATCTGCACAGCCCGAGAGACACCAACCCCAGTGAGAATCTCAGGGGCTGGACACAGCTGTTGAGGTGACAGATTTGATTAATTGCTTTGAAAATCACCTGCAATTACCACCAACACCAAGTGGACAGTGGTGGGACTTGAGCACAGCTCAGGAACAAAGATACAAATCAGAAGGCTTCAATTCATAAACTTTGTACTTAAACAGCACAGAAAAGGGGGAGCAACAGTAATAAAAGCTCACGTTACAATTAAGGAGATAACAGTCACAAAATATCTGGCCTAGGAAAGCAGTCTGATACCACAAGCACATGAGATCAGGGTACGAGCCTGGAAAGAGAGGCAAAAAGTTGCCATGCTTGAATACAGTTGACATGACTTTTTTAGTCACGACTTTGAACTTTAACTTCTCCTTACTAAAGAGGCAATTCCTCAGAAAAAAAGGCTGTTTAGAAACACCACAGAGTTTTTAGCTGTCAGCCATTCCACAGTTAGATTCTTGAAGTGCCCTTTACTCTCCATCAGCAGCGGGGGGTGCGAAAAGGCCAAGACCATTTCCCTTAAAGGTAAAAAAAAAAATAACAGCAATCACACCAGAAGGGGAAGGAAACAATTCCAGATGAGATTTTTGTTACAAGAAAAGGAGCACAAAGCCCAGAGGACATTTATCGAGTCCCAACACAGCTTCAGAAGTGGGACAGGCATTGACATGACACTCAGGGTCTCTCCCAATGCTGGGGCTGCACCAGGACCCTCCTGTGTGCCAACAGCCATGCAGCAGCCACAACGCTTCCAACAGCACAGACCATTGCAGCAATACCTTATTTCAGCCCCCCTGCGTTTTGATTTAAGTCCTTAATACAACAGCGAGGACACTGGGATTTGAAAGAAAAAAGACAAACGTTTATCATGTTCTTTGTGTACAAGTCTCAAGCTGTGTTTATGTGGTCACTGAATTACGTCTGACGGAACGTTATGTCTGTGCCTCTCACAGAAACAAGGAACTTAGGAAAATAATACTGAAACAAATGAAGTAAGAGTGATTTAAATATGTGCTATTCTTCCGGGAAGGTACAGAAGTTAAACAGTCTGAACTGACTTGGAGAACAGACAGGAACTCGGCAGCACTCAGTGAGAGCTCCACCGCACAGAGCACTTCAGCCCTTGTGGGAAACTTCAGATTCTTTCCTCTGCTGCCACTGTCCGAGTTCTCAGTTTTTGCCAATTATCTGAGTGTTACGTATCCTAAGAGCACATCCAAAGAGACTATATTTAGACTGCCTGCTCAATTCATCTGTGCCAGAAAAGAACCATTAGTTTTCTTTCAATTACAATTACTATCGCCTGAATTTGAATTTGAAACAGTAAATGTAAGACTCCAAGACTAGGCAGCTCTTTCCAGTCCTCTGGGAATGCTTTTACTGAAAATTACTGATTAAGGAAACAGAACTGAAGTTTATAAGCACTTTTGGTTGGTTGGTCAATGTTACTATACCACAAGATACGCGTTTCATTTATAATACTTAAACTACAGACTGATTTTAATGTGTTCTCAGATTACAGGTCTCATTTTGTAACTTTACTGTGCTCTGATTTTTTTTTTTTCCTTCCACATTCAAAATACACACATAGAACCAAGCCAAGTAGTACCGGTTATGAGTATTCTTCATCTACAGAGAACATCCTTACAACACACTGCACAAAAAATACCCTCAACATACAGCGCAAACCTCGAGTAGTTAATAGTAAACCACAAAGTTACAGACATCTTCTGAATGCTTTGTCACAACAAATACTTACTGAAATCTTGCCACTTGTTTCTCTTCATAAAGAGTAAAAACAAGCCAGGTAGCAATGATAATTCCTTATCTATGCAGCTGTGGAGTCAATGTTTTGCAGGCTGCAGAGGCCAAAGCAGCAGCCACCACCACCCGTCCCACTGCTTCTGAGCAGGAGGAGGCCAGCAGCCCCTCTTCCTTCACTGTACTTCACACCTCAGACTAGCAGTTTTTACACTGCAGCATAGACAGATGCTTTAGGGACAAGGATAAGCAAACAAATTCAGTCTAAGATACCTGCTTTGATAACAGCCTTATCTGTGTGACTACACGAACTGATGAAGATCACATATGTCTTTAGCACCTGCTTAATTAGGCTGCCCACTGGATAATCAGGGCAGTACTTCCCACCCTCAAAGCATCTCCAAGATCTGCCTTTGTCTTTATAAGCTGTCAAGGATCTCTTTGTCTCGCCTACTCTAAAACTACTCAAATAAATCAGTGCCAGAAGAGCCCATCAAACATTTAGCTTGAGCCACATCATCTTCTCTTCCACTGCCTTAATTTTCCTCAATTGTGTTAGAACAACTTTTATAGCCCAAACCTTACAGCTGAGCCTTTCTGTACCTATAAATCTCTTCTGTTTTTAGGCCATGATCTGACACTTCTTTAAATCACAGACAATTTGCCTTTTCATTGTCTTCCATAGTTGTCATATTATCTTCTATCTCACCCCTTACAAGAACACGCTCTCTATGTTAACATAAAAAAAATTACTCTTTCATATTCACTCACAAGCAATTCATTAGACACCAAGAGCAAGTTACACTACGTTAGGAGTTAGGTGGGTAATACAGTGAGATTTTCCTCATTCAACAGAGAAATGAAAGTGTGCACATCAAAATATGCAGGAAGATATTGGCTCCATTTTGCTACGGACCACAGATGAGGGCAACAGGCTGCTCACAACCATACAACACCAGCTGCCAAGAAATCACTTACAGAAGTTTCCTTAAAATCTGCAGTGAGCCAAGAAAACAACAACAAAATCCTCCTAAGAGCTACAACTTCCCCCTAAACCAATGGGAACCTACCTGAGAAGCAGCAGACAGAAAAGCCAGCCTGCCCCTTTTTTCATACCCTCAGCCCAACAGCCCCGCTGAAGTGCTTCAATCTGCTCAGGTGAAACAAAGCTGAACAAGGGACTATTTCAGCTTTCATACATGAGTTTTAGTACAAACTCGCATGAAATTGTCTTCGTATGTCCTCATTACCTGCATAACAAAGTATACCAAAAGACAGAAGCAAATACTGCAAGCACTAAAACACGTCTGCAAATGATACAGTCTATACTGTGAACCTACCTTACAATAAAATAAAGGAAGATTTTCCAAGGCATCTAACTGGTTAGTGCACAGCAACCAACCAAAAGAAAATAATTGCTACTGCTGGAATAGCTTCAGATGTAAGTGACAGTCCTTGCTTTCATTAGCAGGAAAAAAAATGGAGTATGTCAAATTATAATAAGAAATAGGCTTTCTAGCAGAGACTTTTATCTGCAACTTTCAGATTTGTATTTTAAGAGAAAACCTTTTGTTTTCTTGTTAGTAACAACCCCTGCTCCACACACACACAATTGTTCTAACAGTCTCCAGGAAGCAGGTCCGACTGCCCTACTTGATGCAAGATGTGAAGTCCTATACTTGGAACAGAGCAGTACCAAAAATCAAGCAGGCTCCTCACTGAATGAGAGCAACTCTGCAAAGAAGAACCTCAGGGTCACAGCGGGCAAGTTGAGAAGTCAGCAGTGCAGCCTCGCAGTGAATGAAGGCTAATGAATACTGCACAGCATTGACAGGAACAAGGCCAGCAAGTGCAGCAAATGACACTTACCTCTCTTCAGTACTCATGAAATCACATTGGGAATACTGTGCCCAGCTTTGGCCCCCAGCACAAGATGCACTGAGGCAGGTGAGGCTGAAGGCCACCAAAGCAGCTGGAGACTGAAGGAGCCAGGTCTGTTCAGCCTGGAGAAAAGGGCAATGCAATTGCTATTTTCAGCTACAAAATGGGGAGTGTAAGGGAAGATGGAGCCAGACACTTCTTGGTGGCATCCAAAGGACAAGAAGCCCAGTTTGCAGTATGAGGAGTTCCTATTAGGTAAGAGGCAGAGGTGGGGGAGTGTTCTCAATAAAGGCAGTCAAGCAAATGAAAGGTTTCCCCCAGAGCTGTGAGACTCCCACTCCTGGAGATGCTCAAAGCCCAGCATGACCCCAAATGAAGCCTTGCCTTGAGCAGGGGGATGAACTTGGGGACCTGTGTCGATTGTGATCACCCAGCAACTCAATGGAGCGCTCTCTAAATGAAAACATGGAAGTTCTTCTAAAATGCTTCAAACTAGTATTAATGCCTTTTCTCAGGTTTAAGTTATACTCATTCTCAGCATACAGCACATGTTACTAACATTGGGATTAAAATCTGCACTGTGCAGCCTTATCCCCTAATCCACCCAGCTTCTAGCCCTGCCAACCCCCAGGACAAGGTGTCCAACAGCTCCAATTCCTCAGGACTTCTCCTGGACTTCTGAGGGCCAGGCCAACTGCCCTAGATACTCCCCAGTTGTTCACATACCCTCACTCATTTCATTAGCAGGCAACACATCACACATTCAATTGAACTTCTATAAAGGAACAGCAACAACGGGACTTTCAGGCACTTTCTCACTCCCTCTTACTTGCACTTGGCCAAATACTGTGTGTCAGAATTCTGTAAAATCAATTTTCAAGTTATCCATCCAGCTCCAGAGCTTTCCGGTCTCACAGACTGAAATCTAACAAGCTGAGCAAATCTTGTCTTTGCAGTTCCTTGTTTAACACCATGGGGAAAATTCTGTCAAAATCCAGATGCTTGTGCTAACAAAAGAGAGGGGGGAGAAAAAGTCCCTTTTCAAAAATCAGCACAACAAAATGCTTTCCTAAAAAAGTAGACAGAAAAAGAAGCGTCTGAGGGTATCCTGTACACAGAAACAGAATCAAAACTTTCGATATATATATGGGAGTGCACAAAAACCTTTCATGAATCAGTGACAGCTTTTAAGAACAGTTTCAGTATTTTACAGCTTAAAAACATCACAAATACCTTAAAATATTTTCAGTAAATGTAAAATTACTCTGGATAATACTTCAGTATAAAAAAATATTTTATTAGGTTTATTACTTCCCTGAATTCAAATTCATCCAGATGCAGAATTACAAGGGAGAATGTAAACTGGGAGGCTTGATTCTCAGAAATAGCATTCAGATCACAAAGATGGAGCTGCATCCTCTCCAGACTGATTTCTAGAGTAAAAAGCCGTAATACCAAATTTGTCATAAATGTATCTGAAACAGTTTCCTCTGTGACAAACTTCAAGAAGTAACAGGTCCAAGTGCCCACAGCAATCTACACACTTATCATACGCTGTTCTTGGGAAGCTTGCCATAACTGCCTGTGCAAAGCTACAAACAGGTAAGAACAAACAGCAAATACCAACATCCTGTCACTGCTTAATTCCCTTAAAATACCTTGAGCTTCCCTGCCTTGATCTGGCACATAAAAGAATATTCTTTAAATTACTTTGTCATGCAACTGTAGTTTTCTGCCAGGATACATGAGGGTTTCTAACAATGACAGCAGTGCTATTTGCTGGTCTCAGGACTGCAAGAGCACATTATCATCGCTGCTAACATTCAAACCCAAAGTATGCTATACATGTGACTTCCACATTGCATCAACCCAGAAGTATAAAATACTGAATGTTAAAAACCCAAATATTAACACGAAAGCCAAACTGCTTTTCTCAGTACATTTAGAAGTTCAACATGGTTACACTTTTGGAAAACATTTTTTGATACAGAAACCTTAAAGTTCCTTGATGTTTCAAGTGGAGTTTTTGCCCAGTGTCTCCTGGTATGCAATGAATCTTCTCAAATTCATCTTCACGTTGTCAAGAACACAAAGCTGATCTGTACTATATTGTCCTTTGCCTTCTTTTCGTATCTGAAAAACCAAAACACACATACTTTCACTAATGGAGATGCTTTTCCTATTAGATCGCTAGAAGCTGGTAACGTTTAGAGGTTCTCTAGCAAGCCATGCTCTACATGCCTTTTGACAACAACACGTTAACGTGCGCACATTCACCACTAGGAAATATTTCTGCAAGTCACTTTACTCCAGTACAACATTTCAACTTAAAACTAGGCTCCCACTGGCATCCTGTTTCACTCCTAAATCTAAAACATACATTTACTAACTGCAGCTTTTCAAACTAAAGATCTTACATACCAAACTGACCAAACGACTGCAGCACTGTCAAATATCTGTATGTGCTTACTGATAGGACAATGAAAGTCACTCCTCACACCTCATCCAACTAAGAAATAATGCACTGAAGGCCATTCTCTATTTAAAGTCAAAGCTATTCTTAAAATTACAGCATACATTTTTGGCTGTACAGTTCTTGGAAATACAGGATAATTAACTAACAACAGAACAAAAACCCAATGCAAGTTAAAACCAGAACGTGAATGTAAATTCAGAGGGGACTTTTCCCAACAGAGACATCTGAAGGATTATTTTCACAAGAGTTTCAGAAAAAATAATCATTTGCACACCAACGATGCTGACAGTATTGCATGAATGTTGCAATGCAATTCTGTGCTGCCACCTTAATGGTTCTGTAAACTACAAGGGGAATGCATTTGGTTTCTCTAAAGCAGAATAGCACTAATTTAATTATTTGCTTTCATTTTTTCCACCCCATCATCTTATAAAGTCATGCATTCCTGCTTAATTATCTCTCCTAGCAGACACAAATCACAAACCTGAACCCACTCAGTAAATTGAGATACCAAGCTGGCTGCATCTGATGCCTACCCTCATTTTGAACACCGGCTGAAATTCTTTCAGTGCTGGAAGCAACTTCATCTGTACTGCTGCTTTTTCTGCTTCTTTACCATCTGCAAACACATCAAAAAGGGCATCCAAGGCTTCCCCTGCTACCACAAGAGAAGACTCCTTCATAGCCACCTCCAGAAGAAATTTTCCAATCATCTAAATATAAGAAAGAAAAATTGATTTTTTTCAAACATGGCATAAGAAAAATTTTAAATGCATCAGAAGTTTCAGGCTTGCTGCACAAAATTGGCTTTTTCACCTTTAGTGTTTCAGCTGTATCTTGTACTTTGGCCAAGACGCTGCCAGAAATCCCAAGGATGCTCACTACGTTCACTCTCACACTGGCATTGCTGCTGTGAATACTTGCTTCGCATAAAGCCAGGAGCTGCTCAGGAGTCATACACTGCTCAGCAAGGGAGAAAAAAAAAAAAAAAGGAAAAAAAAAAAAAGAAATATGTATTAACATTTCCAGAGAACCTTTTAAATATGAAATTTAAGTAATGCGCTTCTATGCAACACTCAGGGGAATCTGTAATAGAAAAACCAAAAATTCCTGTATTATGAAAAATACATGAATTCTTTAAAGTGTAATCAATAAGAGAACAGTAAAACTTTCCCTTTCAAATTCACAAGGTGTTTCTTTCAGAACTTAACTAAAGCTTTGTGAAGCTGAAGGAAAAAAGTTCTGTGCCAGAAGGGATTTTCAGAAATCTACCTATCTCATTAGCTATCCAGCTCGTTACGACTTATAGAAGCTCATATTTCAGTTTAAAGCCAGAAAGGACCAGCAGCCCACCTAGTATTACATCTTGTATAACAAATCACTAGGCTTCGTTTCTATATTTAACTCATGCCCAATGCTGGACATTTAATTAAAGTCTAGTAAACATTCTAGAAAGACCAGCTTCAACTGGGTGACATCAGGAAATACAGAATCCATATGCCCAGGTGGTAAGTTAGTAGATAACATACCTGTCATCATAACCATCTCACCCAAGGCTTTTATTGCTATTTTAATTTTTAAACATGTTTCACCTGTTTACATAGAAAAGTATTCCTGTAAGGTCTATGAATCTACCAAAACATTTGAGCTTAATATCTCTTACCTGGGAGATATTCTTTGATGCCATTGTTTGTAAGAGAGCCCTCAGAGCACTGGTTATGGCTTCCAGAAACTCCATGTCTTCAGGAAGTTCTGTTAAAGAATTGCACCCAAAGCCAAAGGTTAAATGAGAAGACGAGGATACAAGAAGCAAAGAAACATTAATTCCTTAATCTTTAACCTTTTCCTTCAGGTACTACCACAAACAGGAAAAAGCTAGATTTTCAGTAACAGATTTTTGTAGGTTGTAACCACAGTGATTTTTTAAATTCAGTAGTAATTCTATCTGGAAATTAGATACATTGTTCTTTAATGGCACTTACTTTCATAGAATCGTTTGTGTTAGAAGGGACCCTTAAAGGCCACGTAGTCCAACTCCCCTGCAATGCACAGAGACAACTACAGCTCCATGAGGTGCTCTGAGCCCCATCCATTCTGACCCCATGTGCCTCCAGAAGTGGAGCATCCACCACTTCCCTGGGCAACCTGTGCCAGTGCTTCACTGCTCCTTTCGTAAAAACATTTTTCTTGTATCCAATCTAAAACTTGTGCAGAGCAGAGGGGCAGGATCCCCTCCCTTGCCTGCTGGCCACGCTTCTTTTGATGCAGCGCACGTTGGCTTTCTGGCCTGTGAGGGAACATTGCTGGCTCATGTCCAGCTTCACATCCACCCAAGTCTTTTTCTGCAGGGCTGTGCCCCACCTTTACACCCTCCAGCCTGTACTGACAGCAGGGGTTGCCATGACTCAGGTACAAGACCTTGCACTTGGATTCGTTGAAGCTCACAGGGTTCACCTGGGCACACTGTTCAAGCCTGTCCAGGTTCCTCTGATGGCATCTCGCCCCTCGGGCAGGTCAGCTGTACCACACAGCCTGGTGTCATCCACACACTTACTGAGGGTGCAAAAGTGTGTTTCAGGACATCCTGGTTAAAACGCTTGCTAAGACTGTTCTGACACCAGTCAGAACAGAACTTGGAAACTGTGTGTCGCATGTGGCCATATCAGAGGAACTGAGAAAATTACAGAAGCTGACTGAGGTCTTTAACTCCTTTCTTCTAAACAGGCTCAGACTCAGAACACTGGGCTCTTTCCCACTCATCTAAAGAGCTCACTTTCCAGTGGTTTATAACCTTTCAGAAAAGAACTAATCCAACAGTGTATTATTCCTGTTTAACTACCAATTCACCAGTAGGAGCCATCACCTTCAGTGCACATCCTGTCTTCTTCAAAGCCTTTTATTTTTTCTTAAAGGTGTTGCAATTTTCTGGACTATTCCAGACACAGAACCTGTCACTAACTTAACACACACCTCCACCTTTCCCACCTAAGAAACTCACTCTTTATTTCCTTTCTTCAACCTGTAAGCCACAAAATTCCTTCTAAACACTTGATGACTTATCAGCTCTAACAGTTTCCAATAGATAGCATTTAATTACTAAAAAAATGTTTAAACTAATTGCAGACCCTCTGTCTTCAGCTTGTCATTTCTCCAGTTTCACCCAAGAACTTCTTGACTATTCCAAAGTATAAGTTGAAATCTTGCTTATGTTTTCACATTTATTTTCATTTCCTGCATTTGTTTTTTTTCAAGCACTGTAACCATATCACATGCTTTAAACATGACATTTTAAAATGTTTTAATATGACATTTAATGAAAAAAAAAGTGTGTTTTGGAGACAGACGCATCCTCAAGCAACAATGCAGAGTCATACTACACAACAAATAAGGGCTGCATACACCATATTTGTGGTTACAAATGAAGTCACTTGAAGGAAGGGAGGAAAACTGATCCTCTCAAGCTTTCAAATGACAAGGAATGACAAAGCTGTGCACACGCGAGACTTCAACAGATCCATCATCCATCTTAAGAAATACATTTTCTGTCAGTTTGGAGAATTGGCAGGTTCCTCCAGTCTCTAAGAACATCTCTGATTTATTGATGAGCCCTATCACTGACCTTAAAACAAACACATTAGTAGAACAGTTTGAATGAAGCAGTTTATCAGGGAACCAGATCACCGAGTTGGAACCAGCTGTTTTTTAAAAGTCGTGGTTCAGCTTCTCTACTACTAGTAACAGAGATCATACAATAAATGGTCCAGCAGTACTATTTGAATGACTGTGATCTGATCTAAGGGATTGCAAGAGGTAGCTGGAAATGCCAACTGCCACATACCTACACTAGGCCATCCATTATGGATACTAGCAGACCTACAGGGAAACCATCACAGTATCTCTATGAAATAATGTGTTTGGAGGAATTACGCTGGATGCACAATAGTGTTCACCAGGATATATCTGATACTCTAAACCAGCATCATTTCTAGAAAAATTAAATTATCCAATTTATTGACTTCTCCCTTCAAACTGAACCACCATCATAACACAAAGTAGTTATCTTAAGCAGTTAAGACTTTGCATGCTTCCTTACTATACAAATGTTTTCAATAAAGCTGTGCAATCACATGCATAATGCATGTCCTGGAGACAAGAAGGCTGCCATCTTTCCTACTGCAATATACACATGCATTCTGCAGATCTTTGCAACAACCACTTTTACCATTATTTCAAAAAATTCCTAGAAAAAAATGATGCGACAGTCTGTCCTGGATACTCTCTTTGTGTTGTTTTTTTCACCCCTTACATGAGTGTTTCCACATTTAAAGAGAATAGGACCCATCTTCTTCATGACACGGCTGATTGATGAACAGCTGCTATTATCGCTAATATATTCAAGCAAACAGTTTTGGTCTCACAGCAAGGCAGGATTCATCTGCTAACTTAGCAACTTTCTTCTTGCACACAAAGACATAATACAGTCTTGCAATAGAAGCATAATTGCTCAAGATTCAATTTGAGTAAACACACTACACTGCTGCACACTGTTCTGTCAGCATGTTTCTGACACTCAGTATCCTTATTTGAAAGACTAATAGAATACAAGTATTAATAAAATGACAATAAAACCTAACATGTGTAGTAGCTACCTTAGACCTATATGATGGGCCAGCAAGCCTCTGAACACCTTACCTTTCTTAGAAAAGATCAGCTGTGAGAGATGATGTGCAAGTGACTGAAGCGCTGAGGCTCCTCCAAGGCAATCCACATCCGACACCAACAAAATGCTATGAAGGCACGTTAAAGCTCTACACTGCACTGTGTTCAGTCTGAAACGAAAACAAAAGATGCACTTAGCAGACCTTTGTAAATAAATGCAGAAATACAGAGAAGGATCTTGAGTTAAGTAAGGGTGTGATCTGGTGTGTGGTTTACCCAAAGACTTGAATCCCTTCATTGAAAAATGAAGCATCAAGATCTGCCATTTTCCAGATCTTAAAAGTAACCCAAAGATGACCAGACCCTCTAAGTGCCCTAAAACAACTGAGTATATATGAAAAATAGTAAGAGAGACAATGAAATTCCTACTTTTTAATTAACGGCTTCCAAGACGGATTGTGCATACAGATGTCTAGAGCAACACTGTTCGGAAAAGCAGTTTTTTCAAGAATCTGGGGAGGCGAAAAAGAAAGGTTTAGCAAGAAGGCTTTTGTTTTTCTTCTCTAAAGCATGGGGATGGGAAGACTAAATTTTTAGCTTAATGTCAAACAGATACCTCGAGTAAATGTATTTCATACTTGACTGTCCTCAAAACAAAGTCTTACATGCTAAAATTGTCAGAATCTTCCTCAATCACTCAAAAGTGAAGCAGTCAAACACAGGTTTAGCGCAGTGTTTTTTAAGTGAGTAACTGTGCTGTGCATCAGGTGATTTCCTTCATCTCTACTATTCTTCCTCATTTTGTTTTTTCTAAATCTTTCTTCTCACAGACTCCATTACAGAATTTTCAGATAGTTACAAATCTAAACGACCTTAACATGAAGCTTAGGCTGCCTGCTATTGAGTACAAAAAGCCCTGAATGTTTTCACCTCAAGCGAATGCTGAATCACCCTAATAACTGGGTTGAGATAGGGAAATTTATCTTTACAACCCCAATTAGCAATGACCAAAATGATTCTGCAACAAGAACAACTTAATTCTTGTCAATGTCAGATATTGTACTTCAGACACCATATATTAAGCAGGGTAAAAGAGGAACGTGCTTTTTTTCAGTGCTGACTACTGTCATTCACACAGATTACTTCCAGTTCTCTCAACTAACATGGTCAATTGGCAGCCAAGCTTCTAATCAAGGTTCCCTCTCTTGTTGCAGGTCATCCCTTTCAGAACCAAATCAAGAAATAACCTTTGTACTTTGAAAAAGCCACATTAATTATAGCAAAACAAAATAACCAAAAAACAAACAAGAAACAACAAAGCACAAGGTTTCTGAAACATAAGAATCTTCTATTCCAACTTATGTTATTTATACAAAGACAACCCATGAGATGTTGCTACATCTCTAGGAGAAAACAAAAACCAAAACAAAAGCTAAACTGTTTTTATTTAAAGTTCATCATCTCCAGATGGACTGATTTGTTTGCCTAAGATAGGATACGAATCGGACATAAATGAGAGAACGTAGCACATGTTGGAAACAAAAGAAAATACCTTCTTTGGAATGAGGTTGTTCAGAAATGCTGAGTGAACCTCAGCAGAGAGGCACAGGGGTGACATCAGCAGCCCACTGCCCTCACTGTATGAGTTTTCCATAAACAGGTCACTCTCATCACTGCTGGAGAGCTCTTCCCACTCATCATCAGAGGGATCTGAAAACAAGAAAAAATCGTAAATGTGACCCCACTATTGAATTATACCTGGCTCCAGCTCTTGGTTTAACTCTTAAGTTCCATTGCCCTAATGAAATCCATATAACCCAAGATCCATTAAGCCACAGTTTACAAAGTGGTATCACTTTTGTTTAAACTGTCTCATTAAAAAAATACTTATTTTATATTCACTTGTGGAACATGTACGTGGAACGTGTACTTGTGGAACATGAAAGAGATTCTCCAAGTGCAGACACCTCATCATCTAGCATTAACTATGCTTTATTTAAAGATACCAGATAAGGCATAAAAGAAGCATTTCTTGAGAAAGATTAAACATTTACTAAGATTTTACCTTGGACAACACCCATTTGCTTTTTGAGATAGATTCAAGCATGCAAACACATTCATTTAACCTATTTAATACCTCTGACCAGCTTAAGGCAACTGTTTTGTCTAACAATGCTGAAGTCCCAGAGATACCTCTTCTAACTGGGCACTAATGGGGTTGGATGAAGGTGCTGCTGTTTTCACAGAAAGCTGGTGAAAAGGAAATCATGACAACAAAGCCAGACAAAGCAATTTAAGTTACTTCTGTCAGATCTTTCAGGCAACATATTTTAAGTAAATTAGAAGTATAAGTATGTAAGTTAAACTAGGTTGATACTTTCTGTAAGGACAGCTGTGGGGAGAGGTGTTGAAGTAAGGATATCAATGGGCTACAGCTACAGCAAAGTAATAATGTGTCCTTGCCTAAAAGTTGCCTTGGCCTGATGAGCGTAAGTCCATCACCTACATTTAAACTGATATTTCTACATCCACAGGATTTACACTAAGCTGTCTGATGTTTCAGATCTAGTTACGTTCTAACTGGTGCACAACTGGTATTTACACAACTTCTAAGTCTACAAGTAGCAATAATTCTCCTCACTGACAGATGAAATTTCTACCTCTGTTAAAAGGTCAAGTTATTTAACTGATGTGACAAAATTATACATACTAGTATCCACCTCCATGTAATTCTGTCTGACAAAAGATTCACGTGTCATCTAGTTCCTATAGAGACTACTGTGACAGCCATGCACTTCTGTGGCAAAAGGTAAAGTCATTCACTTAAAATACATTCATTTACTCTCTTATTGTATCATAATTATTCCACCTGCACTGTAAGCCTGCATTCAATAACTTCTAATAATTTACTTAAAAGGTGATGACTACCGTCTACGTGATGCAAAGTAATTTGTTAGGCCATGACCACCCAATCACATGGTCAAATTCTTTTGCTTACAGTAACACACCCAATTAATTCTATCCCTACAATGCACTGGTGTTACTATCTTCTGCATGAGGAAACATGCCACCTTTCATGTTCTACCAACCAAAGCCCTGCCCCACTGCAAGAACAAACATGCAAATAAAGCTGACACCTCCCTTTCAGTATGTTTCTTGCAGATGGAAGCTTTTTTATTTTTATTTTCTTTAGAAGCAGCATCTTCAAGCAAAGAAAGAAAAAACCTCTGAAAATTAAATGACCTCTGTACTAGCAGGCCTAGAAATTCAGCAACAAAGACAACAGCAGGAGTATCACAGCTCAGAAAGCAGAAACTGGATCGGCCCACAACTAAGATCAGGTTTCTTGCAATGTTCCTGGAAATCCAGGAGCATTTCTGATGGCAATCCTATCCTAACAAGGGCTGGCAAACTGAACTACAAATTGGACAACAATGCTGATTCCTGACTCCTTCCTCCACGCCTGCTGAGGATGAGAATACTGCTTCTCCTCCCAGATCCCAGCCAGTAGTCAGCTAAAAAACACCTATTTGCCAGCCTGATTATTTCCCTTAGTCGTGTGGCAAACTGAGTGTTTTCATCAAGTCAGCATAATGGCAAAAGCTATTTTAGTCATCAAATAACTTGAAAATTAAATCAACAGCTGCCTCTGGATTCCTCTTAATTTCTACTGACTACAATTTTGTCTGCCCATGAATGGGTGAAGTACTGCAGTGAAATACAACACCATCAATCTGATGTTACACTGAGAGAATGGTAGAATATGCAGTTTACCCACAAGAGATTTTCCAATTAAAGAGGGAAGCTCATGAATTACAGCTCATTAGATGAGAAATGCAGTTATGAGAAAAGCTTCACATATTAGGTGCAGAATTTCCTTCTGCCATAAGAGAAAAAAAAATCACCAACAGGAATACCTGGGTATCGCTGTGGATTTTATTGGGATGTGAAAAGATTTACCTCCAAAGTTATCTCCTATATGATTACTTTTGCATCTGCCTCACAAATTGCATTAGTGACTAAAATGCACAGTTGTTTTTTTTTTGTTTTTAAACAGAATTTGTGAATCACTTGTTTGTCTCGCTGTGGATTTGGAGAAAAGCCATCAATGCATTCGATGCAATAGTTATCAGAGTTCAAAGCAGATACCCTATATATTTTTCCTACTCCCCCTCCACCATTTTTCTTAAAAAGAAAAAAAGCTCATCAAGGCACAACTCTCAACAGCCTACATCTGCTCTGTTGCTGCTTGAGTTTCACGCAAAAGCCATCTCTACTTCTTTTGCAACACAAGCAGCACCTAAATGTAAGCTGTGTAGCAATTCAGTCAAAACTACAATAATTTTCTCCTTAAGAAAACAAACAAAAAACAGATTCCCCATCCCTGTACCAGGATTCACTTCAATACTGTATCAGATTAACACTCAAACTGAACTCTCACTGAACATAGAATTTGTTGCCAGAGTGATTTAGGAACAAAGCCTTCCCCTTTAAATCACACAGTATTTGCAGCAATATGCAAAAATTTGTAAGCAGTATAAGTTATTTAAATGAGAAAAATACTTAAATAAGTAATATAATTAATGACTGTGATTCTCAACCAAGTGAGGGCATCAGGCAGGAATGACAATTCCACGCAAGTTACCTGTAAAGGCTCAGATCACCAAATGGAAAACTAAACACAACTTATTCCAGAAGAAAAGCCACACCACCACTTGCAATGGAGGGAGAAATTCCTACCAACCTTCGCTGCAGCACATATTAACAATGATTTCCAGAGCTGTCTGCTGAGCCATCAGTAAGGCTGTCACTTCTTTCAGTTCCCATTTATCAGACTAAAGGAAAAAAGGTGCAAAATTTAATTTTGGAAAACAACATTTCAGTGCAGTTTAACGCATCTGGACTGTCAGTGAAAAATACAACCCAGCCATTCCTCTTCTCAACCCTCACATCAAGATCCATCTATGTATCATCACTCTGACAGATAGTTCAGATGACCACCTCTACTAGGGGGATCAAATTTTACTTTTAAAAATGTCATCTGAACTCAAGTTGTAACAGAAAAGATTACTAAGGTGTTACCTAAAGTCCAGCAGAAACAGTTATTTCTACTTTTTCACACAAAGAACAGTGAATGCATTTGTTATCTCTCTGCAATCTCCACTTGCAACTGAATACTTACAGCCATCAAACATCACACTCACCTTAGGCAGGGCTCAGGACTTCCTGCACTAGCTAGAGGTAAAAGAGTCAGATAAGCCTACACTTCCCACTAGCCGACAAAATGGAAATGTGCTTTCCTTATGTGTTGCTCAACTTGACCACATTTGAACAACTTGTGCTGAAATTCTCCATGCTCAGCTCTGAAGTTTTAGCTAAAACAGACAAGCCGTTTGGGAGTTGAGATTAGTGACTGTAGCAGTTAGTTACTCCGGCAAACACAAGACAACAACAGCCAGTCAAACGCACAAAGCTCCCAGAGCCAGCCAGCCACACTTACTGGAAGCAGGTCTGACAAGTCCTGTTCTCCACTGCCTTTTCCTTTAGATACTTCTTCCATGCCATCATCTTCACTTATAGCACAGTTGTCTGTAACATCAATCAAGTTTTCCTCGGTTTCTGCTTCTGCAGATTTTAATCTGTTTTTTTCAGCTTCATTCATACGAATAACTGTTTCACCAGCATCTATTGCTAATGATTCTGAGAAAATCTTCAGGATTGCATTAACCATGTTTCCCAGGCTGCCTGGTGGAATGGTTTCCTTGATATTCCAGATGGTGCCTATATATGAAATAGTTGAAACATAAAAATGCATTAAGATATCAAATCAAAGGAGTCATCTTGGCATTTTAACTTTAGGAAAAAACAAAACAAAACAAAAAAAAAAACCCAACATTAAAATCCACAAGATAATCATTTTCTGAGGATTCTCAAAATTAAACTCATTTATTGCACTCCAGTACTAAAAGTCATCATAATTGAGGTAGAGAGGGGAGCACGAGGCAGAAAATCTGAGGTAAAAAAAAAGCACCTGGTAAGATCAGAACAATTCCCATACTACTTGTTACTGACTCATTTGACTTGTGAAAACCAAATGAATATTTAAAATGGATGACGACCAACACACTGAGAATCAAGCATTTGAGAAGATTCTTTACAGACGTTCGGGTCTGCATTTCACTTCAGAACTCTGCAAAGCACAATCCTAAGAAGAAATAGCTTCATGAATCAACTGTGCAAGCACTGCTTACAGCTACTGTCAGGACAACACAATTAGATGTGAAAGTGAGAAGAAGAAGATGAGAAGAGGAAGCCTCCCAGCTCTCCTGCCCTCCTTTATCTCTTGTGCCACCCAAAACAACAGAAGGAATGCCCCAGACACTCTACCTGCTATCAGTGTTCTCAAAAGGATGTGCTTCATTGTGCTCTCTGGACACAACATCACTGTTTCCAGTACTTGCTGCACAGAGGCACTGAATGAAGGAAGGAGATCTGGATTATCTTCCGTCACTGCCTGTAAGCAATTTGCTGCAGCAAAGGAAAAAAACAATAATTAATTAACAAAGCCAATAGTAGATTTCAGTCTCCTAACAAGAAAGCACTGTACTCCCAAATGTTGAAATAATTAAATGTGGGGGAAAAACACGCGATGCAGCTTCATACTGTAGCAGCATGACACCACCCTTCACAGTTTGTGGGTGAGGTTAACAGACATACTTCAGCAAACACTCCGCAGGTAGGGCAGTGAGGCCAGTGCTGCGCTGGGCTTGGGACTTGTATCAGTTTCAGCTACATGAAATTCAATTTCTGCACTATATAATGATCCACCAAGGCTCCATTCCCCCTTTGGATTTCTGAACACTGTATATGGAAAGGAATTCAAAGTCTTGTATTCAGTGTGCAGTTTAAGCAACACTAAGGCAGGTGCATTATGCAGTGGGTTTGATATCAGTGTGACATTGAGAAAGTAAAGAAAAAAAAAATCTTTAGATCCCATCTCCTCTTTTCACAACTTACCTACTGAAATAGCCAGATCCACATTCGTGGAATACTTCTTAATGTAATGTAGTACAGCCTCCAAACATCCTTCTTTATTGAATATGGAGACTGCTGTACTGTTGCATTCACTAATGCATAAAAAAAAAACAGGATGAATAAAACACTTTACCCAAGGGAGGAAAAAAAACCAAATAGTTATTGTAACAAAATGTTAAGTAACACATACTTGGTATTTCTCACATTAAGAAATTATGCCTACTTAAGAATGACTTATTAGCCAAAGAGCCTATCACAGTTATGGTCAACCCTACAAAACATAGAAAAAGGGGCTGGGAGACCCTGGATACCTCCAAAGAAAGCTGCCCTGCATCAGCTGCTTCCTCTCACACATTATTTAGGAGTTTATCTGTGAGCAGGGCCAGCCTGAGCACAGCAGGCAGCACACAGCCATGGGCCTTCCGCCAGCCCACGTGGATGACTTCACCCTCACATCCCGACAGAGGCTGGGCCTCTCCTATCACCGCAGTCATTTACTCTGCAAAATGACCGCTGCCTGACATCCAGACATGTACATCAAACCAATGCTAAATGTGTTGTTTCTTTCTGTTATCAACTGTGGGATGCACACCTCTTCAAGTTCTCACAGCTACTTCAATTTTTCAACTCAAATATTAATACAAAACAAATTCCAACTAAAAAAAGGCACAGGACGGACTGCAGTTCGTCTTCCAAAGCACTGGTGTCTACAAAAGCTATCATTAAAAGAAAGAACACCAAAAATTGGCCATGTGCTCCATGCAAGGTGCTGAGCAAGAAGTTTCTGCACTGCTCTAGATTTCAACCCCTTAAAAAAACACTTTACAAATAAGGCTTCAAGTCAGCAGCCAATGAGACAGACAGGGAACTCCTCTGCGATACTGCATTGTACAAAACTCTGTATGGACCAGAAATGTGCAGCTGTTACAAAATGAAGTGAAAACAAAATTCGAGAAGAATTTTCAGAAGACTTTGCATCATTTAGATATGCATTTACTCTCCTTTTATTTAGTGGTTCCAGTGCCGATTACTAACTAAGTTACTCATTCTTTTCTCACATAATTGTGCAGATCTGATCTATTAGTGCTTCAATCACCACAGGGCAGTTTGTTCCAACACTTAATATTAACTTTTGCGAAGACCTGCAGAGGGAGTAAGCTGTAAGCAAAGCAAACCAAAGCTCAAACATCTATTTTGATATTTAATATTATTTAATATTTCCTCTATTACAGCAGGGACCGACAAGGCTGCATGCATCACCACCCAGCCCAAACTGCACAAGTGTATCCAAAGAGCCTATGACAGAACACATTCAGGAAACAGCATCCCAGCTTAGGGTGATCAATGGAAAGAAACTAACGACCACCTTCATATATTTTTTAAATCCTTCACTTACAAGCTGATTTTCTACTGTGGATTACTTTTGTATTTCAGATGTGGATCCGCCATACAACTAAGCAGGAGCTACAGGCAGAAATCAGGTGGGCAAATGAATACAGCTGCATCATACATCTGCTTCCTTTCTGCCTCAGCCACCGTGCTCTTTCAGCAGCAATTTCATTTAGCTTTTCTAAGAGGCCAGTGCTAATGCAGAACTCACCACACATTCCACAGCAAGTTGATGGCCTCATTGGCTATATCTTCAATGTAATTTTTGCTCATCTCTTTGCGTTTCTTCGGGGAGAGCTGGTTAGCATCCAGCCCACTGCTACACTACAACCAAATAAGAGAAACGAAGTTGGAAAGCAAGCTGAGAGAAAAGCCGAGACTTGAAATGTGCAAAGCAGAGGGAATTGAGAAATCTCTCATCAAGTGTTTAATATCAGAAAACCTGACTAATTTTCTGTTCTCTGTGAACACTGGGTCACAGCAGGATTGAATGATTGATTTGTTTCCTCCTGTAGAAACAGACTCCTACAGTACTACCTTTGTATTCAGACTTCAGAAACACTCTTTTCTAACAAAGAAATACTTAACAATTTTAGAAACTGAAAAGCCATTTCTTGCTATTAGAGCTTGTAAGCAATTTTCAGCAGTTCTAATCACAAAGACTTGTTCAGCTAGATTTACATATATCAAGAGCTGTAGTAGTGCAGGTTTACTAACAAATCCTAACGATGAAAAAAAACAACATATTCTGTATCACACGAGTGATACTCAAAATGTACAGCAAAGAACACACCTAAAAACAAGGAGAGACTATTAGATCTACTGAAAGACTCTTAAAAACTTCTTGCAAATATCTATCTTGAAAATGCTACCAAAAAATGGAACTACTTTGGAAAGGAAGATAGATAAAAGGTTAGATCAGTTTAAAAACAGACTAAGAATAAACACACCTCTTTGAGAAGTGCCACAAGGGGCGTCATGATGTCCTGGGTCACCATGTCATCACAAACTTCAAATCCTCCACAAGCACTCAGATTTCTAGGAAAAAAATACATTTGTTTGAATCAGATAAGAGACTTTCTAGAAATGTTTAATAATATTATTTCCTGACCACGTCAGGAATCCCTCACCGTAGCACTGAACGCTGAGTAGAGCTTACCGGAGGGCACCTGCCGCTGTCTCACGCACAGCCAGGCTGCAGTCCAGCAGCATGGGACCCAGGCAGCGGACGACATCTCTCTGCAGGAAGGCTGGGATGACGTGCTGCTGTTGCAGCAGCCGCGAGATGCTGGCACAGGCGAACTCCCTCACCTCGGCGCTGGGGTGCTGCAGCTGTGGAGACACAGAGTCAAGGGAGCGGGCATACAGCTGGTCTGTATAGTGCAGATGTGGCCTTTTGGCTGCAGATCACAGCCTCTGAGGAGAATCAAGGGCCCTCAGCTCCTGAGCAAGTGTATAAATCTCTGCCTGAGTTATGAGGTTATACCTATGAGCAGACAAACCCTATTTCAGGTGTGTAATGGGAGGGCAGCAGCACAGTCACGGACCTGATGCCAGCTGGCATCAGTGGGACCTCTGACCTACTGGTGTTAAAAGCACACACAGAAGTGGGGGGAAAACATTACCTGGAACAATGTCATAAAAAACGACACCAAGAAGAAAAGCTGCAGAAGCCAAAGCAACACAAGTGCATTAGGCCAGAAACATCTGCCTTGGGACAACAGGAGCAGCCTTACTCTGTGCCCACAGCCCTGCTGCTGGGTGGGTGTCAGGGCTGCACTCCAAAGGAACAACAGAGCAGCTGCAAGGGGAACAGGGATGGCTGAGATATAACAGAGAATACAACACCTGCCAAACAACAGCGTGGAAGAGCAGAGAATTCCCACACCAAAACTGATGGGCTCTCTCAGCTTTTTCATCTGGCATGGGCGTATCTGTGCACTTTATCTTTAAATAGTGGATAAGTCAGTCTAGAAAAATAATCAAGCAGCACTTTGCTCAATTGGTGACATGGGTGAAGTGAACAAAGGGACTTATTTACTTAAAGGAAAGCAGGCTTTAACTTCCAATATTAAAGCAACCCACACAAGAAGGTTCCAACTACACTTTCCATCTGCAACGCTTAAACCCAGAACTAGTGAGTGTGGTACGATGGGCTGCCACCAGCCCTTCCAGCACCGTGTCTCACTGCACGTAACACTGCCGGGCAGGCAGGCAGCAGGGCAGGGCGCAGGGCACCGGCCGGGCAGGGCCGTGCCACCTTCCCAGGCCGCGAGCGGGCGGCTGCGGAGAGCGGCTCAACCCCGGCCCCTCGGCCGGCTGACAGCGTGCAGCACCGAGCCCTCGCCTCCCTTCCTTCCCCCTACCCACCATCCCCCCGCTCCACAAACCCGAGCGCGGCCTCCGCGGCTCCTCCGGACCGGGCCCGCCCCGCGCTCTCCCCCGCACCTTCTGCAGCAGTTCCGCCGCCGGCTCCTCCTCGGGGCCGTCCTCCTCCTCCTCACATCGCGGCTCGGGGCCGGTCGGAGAGAAGGGGACCCTCCGGAACCGCCGCACTCTGCTCTTCCCCATGGCTCCGCGGCTCCGCGCCGCTCGGCGCCGGCGCACCCACGTGTGAGACGCGGCGCAGGCGCAGCGCCGACCCGGGAGCCGCCTCCGGTGGGGCCCCGCGTCCTGCGGAGCTGCCGGGTTCGGAGCCCGGAACGCATCGATTGCAGACTGAAAACGATGCCCCCAGCAGCACCCGCACCACGGGCTGTTACAGACGGCAGCTGTAACTTCGGCTGCTCCCTGTGCTCAGGAGACCTGCGCCCGCGCGGTACAAAGGAGATACCGTCTGTTTATACAAAGCATTTATTTTATACACGTTTACCTACAAAATATACAACGGTTAAAAACGATGGACGGGCGGAAGAATTGCTGGAAGGATCGCGGTGGACCGATGTTGATGGTCACTTTGTCCATAGGCTGCCTCGAGCCAGCCCAGCCCGCAGGCAGGGGCTACAGAAGCTGCAACTACTGAATAGTTTTAGTCAACAGAGAGCTTGGGAATTTAAAAGGAATTTAAAAGGCACCTGGAACAACTTCAGCTCTTAACATTCTTTGCCAGTCGAGCTATCCAAAAAGTTACAGTTTATGCAGGTAACATCCACACCCTGCATATAACACTTGGAACAACACGTTGTTATTGTATTGTGGCACTGTTTTCTTCAACAAGTCTGAAGTTACACATTTGCAATACCGGTTCCGTATTCAGACTAATCGCAGCCTAAAATCCACTCAGCGTGGCCTTGTGAATCAAGTTACAGTACAGTCTTACAATCAGGAAGATGCAAGCGTATTTAAGACAGTGTTATAAAGATTAAAGTCTTCTTCGAATTGCAGTGCTGTGAACCAGATCAACGAGCTACGGGTGACCACAAGGAAAGTGGCTGGTGCACTATACATATATACACACGCAATTTGACAAATGCGATCCTCAACACAGTTGCAAAGTTCTTAAATATTAAGACCAGTTTTCTCCAGCACAGACAGTCTCTCTGCAAGTCTCTTAACCAGTTCCAGAAACAGCGACCAGATGAGGACAGCTGTAATGAGTAAGTGTGCTAATAAAACATCCCGGGAATGGCATGTGCTCTTTTCAATACTGTTCATGAGACAACAAAACTCCAATAGTGATTGTTTTTGTCCTGAACGTCGGTGTTAATCTGCTATTTACAATAGCTTACAAATACACAACACAAATGAGGTTCGGTTTCCAGGTTCAACTCCATAACCAATTCACATACTTTGCCTGTATGTTCTCTTCTAGCTGAAGTAAAAAAGTGACATTAATACTGAAAAAGAGGTAATCAGAAGTAGCAAAAGCACTGATATGATAACAAAGAATTTGGATAAATAGTCAAAGTAATATTGCACACTTTCACTGTCAACTGTATAAGACTTTCATTACTAGGCAGTGACAACCAGTCCTGTTTGGTGGTGGTGGGGTTTTTTTTTGCTGTCATGCTACCATAAACTAACCAAAAAAGGTCATTTTTGGTTTCCATGGCAGTGGAAAAAACTGAAGGAAGACAGCCCTTATTGAACATGAGGCCTAGGTTTCAAAATTAATTTTCCAGTCTGCAAGACAGAAAACAATGAACAAGTTAAGACCTTGAAGGCTGAGCCTAATTGCACTTCAATTTCACAGGTAAGTTCAAAATGACACAACACTAAATATCCTGTAT
Source organism: Coturnix japonica (assembly GCF_054131305.1). NCBI lineage: Eukaryota > Metazoa > Chordata > Aves > Galliformes > Phasianidae > Coturnix > Coturnix japonica. Next base: position 28,094,084 of record NC_140668.1, read on the forward strand.
TCCACTTCTACACGCATCCATGCAATTTGATCAGGCGTATACAAGCGCTGCTCAGAGAAATACAATGTTTCACATTTATTTTTGAAATATTTGTATCTTTAAAAAAAGGTATAGAGAATGAACCACTGACACTTACATCATCACAGGACATATTATATTCTGCCAAAACTGTTCGACATCGAGCTGCTATACTGCGTGCACCGTGTCAAGGAAAGCAGCCAGCATTTGGACACTAACAGCTCACTGGAGACACAGCAGTAGCATACACCAACACAGTAACTAACGACTAAAGCACCTAACTTGTAAAAACACGACCAAAGGATACATTGATGGTGCCACCACTCTTTTATGTATTCCAGCAAAGAACAAGCCTATTAGAGTAATACAGCTAATTGTGAAAAACGGGTGATTCCAAAGTGATGTGAAAAACGACACCTAGGAAATAAATCTCATTAGTTTTAGCATAGACGTGCTCCACGCAGACAGAAAGCTGCTGTCTAGTTCACCGTATTAAACATACTGCTCTAAATCATTTCCACATACTTGTGGACAATTCTTTAGATACACCTTACGCAGCAGTATCTTGGCACTGTGCGAGGACATAGTACATAAATAGCCCAGATGGCTTGAGAGCTACAAGTGATCTCTGAGATCCTTGGGAGAATAATCTTCAGCCTTTTGACTTTCAAGATACTACAGCACTTAAGTGCAACACCAGGCTATGAGGCAGATTGCACACAGGACTAGCGTGACCTTTACCTTTTGTGTCTCTGGGTCTATTAACCAGTTCCAAGCACCAGTTGCCGTGCAGACTGATACCACTATCAGAATCACTGATAAAAAAGAAAGAACAAGAACGTGAGCATCATATTTTATTCCTATCAAAAGCAGTATTTTTTCCCCAACAGAGGCTCTTAAGCACTTATTTCTTCTCCCATATCGAAGGGAGGAAAAACCTCACCTTGGAAGTTAGAAATGAAAATATGTAAACAAACTTCTACTCTTTTTTAACAGCAGAGACTCTGTACAGGATTCTTGTGTAGGCACAAAAACACAATTCCTTTCAAGTAAAAGCATCCTGATGCTTTGAAGAAACAACACTTTCTAAAACAACACAGCTAGCAAAACTAGGAGCTGGAGTTAAGAGTTGCACCAACTATTCAGTTTCTATCCTGCTAGCTCCTCTCTGCAGGAAAAAGCCTGGAGAATTAGCAGCAACAGTTTCATTGGCACAACTAAGTTGTATTATACTCCCCTCCAACCACAACCAACACACTTTGCAAGGAAAGTGGACACAGAAAGGAAAAAAAGAAAAAGAAAAGAACCAACAAACTTAAATTGGAGCCAGGAAACAAAACAAATACAAAATGGCTTCAGAATGATCAACTCACTGTGAATGAAAAAGGCTAAACACAAACAACAGCAATACAAGACAGTAGTTTGATTTTCAGAGACTATAAAGGGCTGGAGAGCAGCGAGTGACTAAAAAAAGAAGGAACACAGTAGAGAAAGCTTGTGTTCTACTGCACATTCATAAAGCTTTGAGGCTTTCACTGGCAGCTTTGCAGATCTGAGTATTTTTTGTTGAATGTGAAGCTTAAATGGATGCAAACAGACTTTTACCTTGATAAAAAAAACAAAGAGAACAAAAAACAACGCACAAAGACACAACCTGGAGTTGCACATTCCTTGCTGAGAATAAAAAGTTAAAACACAAAACACCACAAAGATAGTAACAAATTAATTCTTTAAAAGAAAGTTGGAGAAGATCTACCTAAGGCATAAACTTCTTTTTCTGTATGAGTACTTCTTTTCTGGGGTAAAAGGAGAAAAAAATGTAGTGCTGAGATAAATACCCTCATCACAAAAAGTCCCATGTACATATGAATTATAAAACTAACAAAATAGTTCCTGAGTATGGAAACTTCAGCAGAATCTTTGAAGCAAAAAGCAGCCTATTTCTACCACAGACTACTGAGCTGAAAGTTGGCAGCACATCTCGGGTACATTCTGCTTCCCTCCTCTGCCACTTCAAACTTTCCTGTTAGAACAGATGAAGATTCATTCTGCTCTTAGTTCTTTCTGCTTCAGGACCCACTGCTATGATTTCTTCACCTTCGCTTTGAAGGGATATCTAACCTAGTCTTGTTTGATTCCAGAACCTGCAGTGAGCAGTAAGAGCTGTCAGAAAACAAACAAAAAAGCAGAACAATAAAAAGCAGCCCAGCAACAAGCAAAAACAAAACAGACAAAAAACCTACAACACATTAATATCCCAACTCTCTGCAGAATAATTCAGCCTGGAGCTCATTCTATCTTGAGTATTGGTTTTAAGAACACAACTATCCAAGCCATTGTTTGTATCTGATACAAACTCAATCCTTTAATTCATACATTTTTTATTGGTCAAATTCATGTTCAGTAGTGGCAGGACATTGCTTCTGCTTCCAGGCAAGTATTACACTTTAATCTGAGATGAACACGTTACTGCCCTGTAGCAGAGCATGTGAGTGCATGCACACCACTGAAACTGTGTGCATGCACTCACAGTTCAGTAAGTAGATCAGTAAGTAGGGACTGTTGTTTGGGCAAGAATAAATCAATTCACACCGGTAAATCTAAAAAGCACATAAAAGAGAATCCAATGTATCCCTTGAAACATCAAACTTACTTCTCCAACGTCCTGTAGCTGGTTGCAAACACGCAATATATTCAGTTAGCCTTCTTTCAAAAGCCTTGAGATCTGAGGAAGATACATTGTAAGTGTAATTAGATCTTCACCTGCTTAGACATACCATGATGTAAAAGATAAAAGGAACTTGCTTCCTTCCCCAGCACACACCACTTTCTTAAGCAGGAAGAAGAAAGCAGATGTACTCATCTCACAGATGAAATGAAAGCAAAGTCAGAATAACTCCACCCAACTCCAAATGAAAAGTGAAACGATGCTGTTACATTATACACAAGAAACACTCTTGCTTATAGAAAACAGAAATGATTAAGAACTCAAAGTATTTCAGACAGCTTTAAAAATACCCAGGTTTAGAATAGCTTAAGCAGCCCCTTCACACACAAATAGATAATGTATTTTAGAGATTAACTGTATCAAAGAAGCCTTTAAGTCCTATTGCTGATAGTGATGGGAAAAAAAAAAGAGGTTGCCTATTTGCCAGATGTTCAGCTATGTTGCAGCACAGCTTTAATGACATTATTTTGTAGAACACTTAATGCCATTTTTCATACAGAGAGAGATACATATATATACAGCAAGCACTAATTCAGTAATCTTAATACAGTTCTTCCCACCCCTTCTAAATAGACACTTCTCCTTATTTCCAATATCTTTCCATTTAAACTGCTGCTAAGAGAAGAACAGCACTTCAAGTTCATACTAACTTGTATAAAATCCTCACCAACCACCACTTGTCAAGGAGTTGTTTCACCCCAAGTCAGTTAGATTCAATCCTCTGTCGAACAAGGCCAATATTTGACAACATTCAAAGCCAGAATCCCACCCAGAGTTAAAAAGCTTTTTAATAACACATAGATTGTCAGCTGAAGTGTTTCAGTTAACATCACTCTGATGTTATACATATTATATTATATACATAATCATCCCCTTCAACTTACAGCCATTGCTAAGTTATTTAAGCTATCATAAAGCAATTAGATTATAAGGAGAAAAGAACAAGTAATGTAATCGTTCCTAATGCACTTTTCCAAGTCCAAACTACTCCCCAGCAGCGAGTTGGCAGCAGCAGCTGACAGCGCCCTGTCTGCAGGCACACAACTGCTAACGGCACTAATTGATGCCAACAGCTACAGCCAGTCCGGCAATTACAGCCAACGACCGGGGCAGCACCGAGCCCTGCACAGGGCACTACAGCATGGAGGGCATCACAGGAATCCCGATCCAAGCTGTCAGCAAGAGCTTTACGGGGAGCATCCCATAGGTATAGGGGCGACAGGCCCCTCTGTCCCCAAGAAAACAGCTGTGTTACGTAGACAAAGTGAGAATAACAACAGAAAGCCACCGAGCTTTCAAGAAATGGAAACTTAACGTTACAGCTCCGCTTATTTGGGTGCCCGTGCCGTAAGAGCAGCCCCTGATGGGGCCACGTATCCCGACGGCCCTTATGGGCATCCCCACACTGCGGCACCTCACCGCATACAAAGCACTGCTACCGCCGCCCCCGAGCAGGGCCTACCTACGGGATCCGCTAAGCCCAAGGGCAGCAGGGAAGGGCCGCAGCACAGCTACACCCAAAGCGGAGTGCAGAGAATCAGTGTTATTGTACTCACCCTCCGCCTGCTCCAGTGAGTTCATAGCGGGCGGGCGCAGGGCGGAAGGCACGTCCCGCCACCCGGCCCTGCTCGCACCTCACCCCGCCGCCACCGGCACTGCAGGCCCGGCCCGAGCCGCTCTGAGCCACACCCCCAGAACAACGCCGCGCCTTATTGGCCTGTCTGCCACTCTCGACGCCATCCTCAGCAAGCGCGGTTCTCATTAGTTTCCGGGGAAGCAAGGGGAGGGGTTTGGCCGTGTGTGGTAATTAATGGCACGGCGGGGATGTGCTGGACTGTACCTCAGTACGGCTGTACCACAGCAGAGATGTACCTCAGTACGGCTGTACCACAGCAGAGATGTACCTCAGTACGGCTGTACCTCAATAGAGATGTACCTCAGTACGGCTGTACCTCAACAGAGATGTACCTCAGTACGGCTGTACCTCAATAGAGATGCACCTCAGTACGGCTGTACCTCAATAGAGATGTAACTCAGTACGGCTGTACCACAGCAGAGATGTACCTCAGTACGGCTGTACCTCAACAGAGATGTACCTCAGTACGGCTGTACCTCAACAGAGATGTACCTCAGTACGGCTGTATCACAGCAGAGATGTACCTCAGTACAGCTGTCCCTCAAGGCGGCTGTCCCACAGCAGAATGTTCCCTCAGCAGGGCTGTCCCTCAGCACAGCGTCTGCCGCCGTTCTGCTCCGTCCCCTCCTACCGGCGCGGTGCCGTATCGCGCTGCTGTGTGTTGTTATCTGTGCTCTCTGAGCGGTACGTAGTGCTCACGGCACTGTTTTATGTTTTTAGTACGTTGTAAACGTCCCTTTCGAAGTACCGAGATCAGCGGTCACGATCGCTATGTCCATGCAGCTGCTGCCTCCCGCTGCCTTAGCCGGGATGCTGAGGTAACTGAAGTCAATTTCCCGAAATAAGAGCTTTTCACGTTTAAACGACCAGATTAGCGACTCGTCCGGAGCTGCGATCCCTGCACTCGACTCCTGCCGCGGAGCTCCGTCCCCGCTCGGCTGCCACCTGCCGTCCGGCTGCTGCCTTGCAGGTCCTCACCGCGCAGCTCCAGCTCCCGTTGTGTTCCGCTGGTTTTCGTTTTTATTTGGAAGGTTGGTCGTCGTATAAAAGCAGCTCGATTCGATTCAAGGCGATCCATCTTTGGTAAACTGCGCTTTTGTTTGTAAAACACAAATTGCTTGTTTGTTTATCTTGGAAGTCTGCTATTGAAACCTGACCTAGGGAACATTGTTTCCCCGTTGCAAAATGTGCAGCTGTGAAGGTGCTGGAGGCAGCCAGGCGAGCTGCTGGTGTCAGGCCTGCCCAGGCCGGACATTATTACAAAGGCTGCTTTTTCAGTTGGTTTGCACAGCTGTAGATGAATTGAGTTTGTATGTTCTCTGTAGAAGCTACCAAATCTCTGGCCTTGCTTCTCTCTGTTGGGGGTCCTGATGGATGAAAAGCTGGGCATGAGCCAGCAATGTGCACTGCAAGGCCAATTGTATCAAAAACTGTAAAAAAAGACTGCAGCAAAAAAGGGGTGGCAGCAGGCAAGGGAGGTGATTGTCTCCTCATGAGGCCCTTTGAAGTACTGTTGTCCAGCCCAGGGGCCTCCAGTACACGAAGGATGTGAAGATGCTGGAGTGGGTCTAGAACAGGGCTACAGACATGATCAAAGGGCTGGAACACCTCTCCTGTGCTGAAACATTGAGGCAGCTGAGATAGTTTAGCTTGAAGAAGAGAAGGCTCTGGAGAGACCTCGTTGTGGCCTTCCAGTACTTGAAGGGAGTTTTACAAGGAGGATGGGGGCTTTTTACATGGTCTGATAGGACAAGGGGAAAGGGCTTTAACTAGAAGAGGGGCGATTCTGGTTAGAATTAGGAACAATTTTTTTTTTACTCAGAAGGTGGTAGGGCCCTGGAATGTGTTGCCCACAGAGACTGTGGAAGACTTGTCCCTGAAGGCATTCAAGGCCAGGCTGGATGGGGGCCCTGGGCAGCATGATCTAGTGGCTGGCAGCCCTATCCATGGCAGGGATTGGAACTGGATGGTCTTTAAAGTTCCTTTTAATCCTTTTAACCTTAGCCATTCTATGATTCTCTGTCCTGGATGCCAATGGCAATAGGTATTGAGTGCACAAGGAAGAAAACGTGCGATGCTTGTGAGTGCAAATGCTTCTCTGTGGTGCATTCTGTAGTGATAGTTAACACTGTGCTGCTCCCATCTGTTCTGCTTATAGTAACGTTTATATGAGTGGGCCAGCAGGACTGGCTGTTGGTCTGTAGGACTGAGCCTCTGAAGTTACTGGAGGAATCTGAAATAAAGGACAAGGAGAGTGTAGTAACAATTGCACTGGAGAGTGATGGCTATCAGCAATTCAGAATTAATCTGCTCTAGAATTTATCTTTATAGCTCTTTCTACAGATTCCAAAGAGAAGTTTGAACAGATGTAAGAGGGTAACAGCCCAAGACTGCAGACAATTGAAGTGTAGTAATTAGGAGCTTATTATAAGCAGCTGCAGCACTGCTCTTTTTTTTACAATGGGGAAAGGAGACTTTGTTCTGCTAATAGATTATTGTTTATGTGTTTTGGGTGGTATTTATTTCAAGGAGGTTCTGTCTTTGCTTTGAGGTGCTTGACAAACCTGAATGACTCAGGGTGTTCTCAAGCACTAAAACATGCACCTTCCAGCCCTGCTGCCTCCTGGGGTCACAGTTTGTTACCTGCTGTAGGTGTGGCTGTTTCAGCTTCAGTTACCTGTAGTAACACTTGGGTTTTGAAGGTGAAATGCACTGAGATTTAGAAAACTTCCAGGGGTCAAATCTGAAAGCTTATTGATGGCAGAAGGTGCTGTAAACTACCTGAAGCAGTTTCGAGATGGTTTCTTTTCACCCTTATAGAATTTTCTATGGATGTGAAGGTTGTCGTGTAAATATGATTTGTGGACATTTTGTTGTCATTGTTCTCAGGTTTCATCGCAATAGAAAAAGAATGATTATTTTTGAAAATGTTTTTGTATAAGGCTACAAGAAAGATAAGCTCTTACATTATGTTTTGGTTGAATGGACTCAGAGATGAATTGCACTTGTTCAGAAAAAATAAACATTATCTGAATGAGTTGAGTAGTCCAGTTGGCTGAGTTATAGAAAGAAACAGATGTCCAAAATTAGATGTGCATAAAATCGGGCTCCTTTTGATACAGTTATGTAGCCCAAGAAGACTTGTAGCATCCTGAAAGCATCAGGAAGTTGTAATGTGCCGAATTACTTATAGTTCCATATGTTTGTTGATGTGCAGCTCTCCTGCTGATCTCTCTGATCTTCCTCCAGCCATTAGGTTTACATCTGAACAGATACAGACTTCTTACAACTGTTTTTATTGTAATTAGGCACACAAACTACGCCTACAGCAGGGAAGAAGTTTCAAGAGCAATGAGTTTCACACCCCTTAGTCAACTGTAATACTTCTATTTGTAATAAAGAGCATTTCAAAATGCTTTTATTGCTCTGTTTTTTTCTTTTTCCAAGTAGCTTTTACTCTTTTTTGTTTCTTTACAATCCCATTGGTTGGAGGCTCGCTGAGGTAACTGAGAGTCAAGACAGTAATTGTCATCATACTACAATTATAACTTGAATGAACTATTACTCAGGGTTAGTACACCTGTTAGCAAATCCTGATATCTTTTTCTGACAACACTTGTGAAGCCTTGAAATTAACTGCCTAAACAAAAGGAGTGAGTGTACGTTTGAATTACTTCATAGTGCAGAGGTGATTGGGAGAAATGTGCTTTGTCAGCCTAGAGTGAGATCTGAGGTATCTCCTTTTGAGATGCAGGGGATACATCTTTGAGCTTAGCATCTTTCGTATCTATTTCTGGTTCTCACAGCTGTACTTTCAGCACAATGAGAGAGCATCTGTTAGCAGCATCTGCTATCAGAGATAATTAGGATGGGTCACTTGTTTCTTACTTTGCTTGTGTTTCCAGCTTTCTTCTGCACATTTTCCTCTATGCAATCTCTTCTGCTTATTTTTTCTCAAACAATCCATCCCTCTTGAGGCATCGTGTTATTTCAGAGATTCTCTGTTAACACCATGTTTTTGAATATGCCTGTCTAGTATTTTTAACATGAGTTTATTGTAGGAAATGTCTCTCAAGCTTGGTGGTTATTATCCTAACTTACACTTAGATATGAGGATAGTGTTTATATGCTTTATATTCCCTTTTTAATTATGTTTTTGGAAGCATAAAATCTTGCCATTAAATTGTCCCTTTTTCCTTCATTTGATCCCATCTTCTATGAGAAATGTTATACATACAGAGATTTATATTTTTATTAGGGAATCCATATTCAGAATTTCTTGGCTCGGTCAACAAATAAATTCTGCTCAGAATAATTTTATTCTTCATTACCTTCCAAAGTTTCTCCTGGAAGAACAACTTGGTCAACTTGCAGCAGCTTCAGTAGAAAAGAGGAAGCCTTTTTGTTGGACATCTGGGCGTAATCAAAGGATTCTTTCTACAAAATGTGCCAATTACAAACATGTGATTTGTGACATGATATAATAGAAAACTCATTTTTAATTCTTAGAATTATACTTTGAGACTTGAACATGGGAAGTTTTCACTTGAAATGCTAAACAATGCTTGAATTGCAGTTCTCTATAAAGCCGTTACATCTTTTTCTAGAGCAGAAATGACTGAGGTTCTTATGTACTTTTGGGTATTACAACAGTAGTACAGCTTCCTTTCTCATCTCCTGTGGTGTTTCAGACAGAAAACCCCTTACATCCAAGATAACTTTTATCATCTCTTAACACATATAGTAGTTTGGAAGGATGATGTGTAAGTACCGTTCTCTAATTAGCACAGTGTTTTAGTGAGCTATGCTGTCTTTTCTTTGCTGTTTTTCTTCAACATTATCTAATCCCCATACTTTCTTGGCTTTCAGTCCAGATACAGATCCAGGTGAATTCTGCATGTTCTGGAGTAAATATGTAACGGAATTGATGCTATGAAGATGTGTATAAAATACTGAATCTATGGATATTAGGCATTTAATATCAGATTAAACAAAGTTCCCTCAGCAGCTCCAAGAAGCTTTTTTTGTCTTGTTTTTGTACCATGACTGTTCAGTCTTGAATAATATTTATTCATTTTTTCAGTTCCTACCCCCCTCATTTAATAATTCCCTAATGCTTTTTCCTTACCTTGTGATCTCCCACAATTTTGTTTGGTTTTCTAAAACAAATAAGCAAAAAACAGTGACCAGAAGTCAGCTAACAGAAGAGCCACCTGTTTATCTGCTTTTTCCCTTTTTGAGGGGTACCTTAGATCTTTGAGTGTCTTTCCTCATAGTAGCAGAGTTGTGTTCTTACCAACTTTCAGCTTTGAAGAGTGTTTAGAATAAGGGTAGTTTATTTAAACATATTAATTTGTGACAGAGATATTACACCATAATAAAGACTCATGGGAAAACCAAACCCTTCTTGTCAAAGTCGAGTTTCTGAGGCTGTACTGAAGTTATTCTAGAGAAGTAGGAGATAATTTCTCTCGAGGCCTTCAGTCAATCATCTTTTGATAATAATATAAAGTTCCTAGAAGCTAAATGGATTCTTTGAATTATTTGTGCTCAGTTAGGCTAGCAGGCCTTCTTTAAAACAAACAAGCAAACAAAAAAAACCTGACAACACCCTGCCACATTTGCTTGTGTTAATACTTGCATTAGATCATCTTTTGCATCACTTTCTGTATATCACTTATCCTAGAACACTGGATCTTTGGGATGTCCAATATTATATTAGTACAAATAGAGCACAACAGAGCTCTGTTGTGGAGAATCCCCATAATTACTGCAATGGAAATATAGAAAGAGGAAAAAGCAGAAAGATAGAACTGTTACTTTTTTCCACGTGAAGCTGTGCTTGTGGACAGCATCTCATAGTACAGGCAAGTCTGTGCTTGAGGTCTTACAGCAAGTTAAGAATGCAGCTTTTCAGTAAGATCCAACTAAGATACTGTAATTCCAAAAGCACACTTATTTTAGAGCATATAAGTGATGTACAAGTGCCACATCTTATTTTGGGAAGCAAATAGAGGGAAATATGATCCTTCAGGTTGCTGATGAAGGAGCTTCCAAATGCAAACTGTTCAGTAGCTCTTTACTCGTGGGAAAAGAAACGAAGCAAAAGCTTTAGAAGGATCTTGTGTAAGCAGAATTCCTGGCTTTAAACGTCCCATTGGGGTTGCATTCTTTTGTAATGATTGATGTGATGTCAATATACTTTTTTAGACTTTCGTTAAACAGCATCAGGAGGAACTGACTGAACTGTGTCGTAGTGTATCATGAGGCATTCCACAGATTAGAGGAACAAGACCTATTCACTTTTCCCTGGAGCCATTTAATTAAAGGGAGGCAAGGGAGTAATAGTACACCACTTGTGTTCATTTTTAAAATATATAATTTTTAAAGAATAAATTTTGAAAGTCTGTTGTGTGTTTTTTATCAAAGATAAATTAATATTTTGGATTATTTTAATTTTTAAAAGACTTTTCTGGTGACACGTATCTAACGTCATATTCTTACTTCTTTTAGAATAAATCCTTACATGTCGTGTCAGAAGTCTTTCATCTTCCCAAGATGATTATTCAAAGGATTTTGAAGATCTGAATAGGTAAGAAATATTCAGTACTTCTTCGGTTTTGTAAACATCCTAAATATTTGATAGAAGACTATTTTTAGTGCTATAGGAGGAACTTATATTAATTTTAGTATTCACCTGGGTATATGCAATAATATTGTGTTATGTGTAATATTAATAGGGAAGGAAAATATTTTGTCCCTTGAAGCCTACCAGTTTCTAGGCTCTGCTCTTCAGAGACTGAATTCCAGAGCACCGTCTCTTGTGGGTGTCTGGCCCCTGAGTTCTCATTAAGTCTGTGGGAAGAGTGAATGTTCTTCAGCTAGTCCTGATGGAGCTTTTGTAGTGATTTAATTGCCAGATTTTGTGGTGTACAGGCTTCATTCTAGACATTTAATTTCTGAAATGGTTGTATTTCTCCACATTATGCTTTGTTTCAAGAGCAAACAGGGCTTTTCTCCTGTTCTTCCCTTCCTCCTTCCCTCCTCAAATATACATGTACATGCTCTATCTGTTCAGGAGTAATCCTGCACATTTTGAGGATTTATAAATTTAGTTGTCTGTTTCCTTAAGTGGTATTTTATTTCTGTTAGCTATAAGGGAAACTGAGTCTGAACCTTGCTGAGCGGGAAAAAAAAGTGTGCAGAATCAAGCTACCTGAAAATGATTATTTTCTAACATTTTGGTTCTCAAGCTTGAGGAAAATTTCTCAACATTTTCACCACTAATCATTTCACCAGATAATCCGTGAAATTCATGTTATTAATTTTGTGTTCATCCAGTTAGAAAGACACTGGAATGGGACTCGATGGCATGGTCCTTTAAGAACTGTTGTGGTTATAGCAGCTCTTGTAGGAAGATAACAATGAGACTTTTTTAATGAACTACCATGGAGTTATTTAAAAGAATATATGAAAAAGATGCTCAGCTTGACAGGAATACCATTGTACTGAGCACAAAACTAACATTGCATTTGACCTGATTTTAACAGGTTGGCCTTCCATTTGCAACTTGAACTCTCACCTGCAATGAAAAGTGTTTTTCTTTTGACTTTACATCTTTACATGGGTTTCCTTGGATCAAACTGTCACTTAAAATTTGACTTAAAATGTAATAATAGCCATCTAAATTGAAATACTTGTCCATTCTTTGACAATCTATAATGCTATGAACAGATAGCTATTCAATTAAAGCTGATTATTGTACAGCCTGTAATATAGGGAAAAAAATAAATAATGTAAAGCTTTATTTTGCCCATTTTTCATCTTATCTGCTTACCAAAGCATTTTTGAGTATTTATGATCTGAAATGTGATAGTGGTTTTCAAAATAGGGTATTTTTTGAGATCAAAAGTATATATTCTCTAGCAGTTTAACTGAGTAGTACATGGAATTCTGAATATGTAGTTGGGAATGTTCTGTTATACTTCGACAAATGTTTTAATTTTATTTTTCTGTGGCTTACAATAAAGAATGGCTGCGTCTTACTATCCAAGAAAGTGCATCTGATCTACGGAATGTGCTGCTTTTTGTTTTTATACCTCACAACACTGAGCATGATATTTGTGGCTTGCAGAACATATAAGAAAGTGACAACAGTGCAAGGCTGGCAACAGTTTGAATATAAACAGCTTCTCTTCTTTGATTCATGGGAGTGTGCTGCAGTTATAGGCAATCACCTGCTATGAGTCAGGTCTTGCACAAGCATCTTCAAGAAGTTAAAAATGATGGGTTTGTGTTCTTGAAAAGTTGTGTGTGGTGCTTTGTTCTTACGCTGAAATCACGCTTCAAGATTCTATCAGAAGTAAATTTAGTTTGGTTTAGAGATGTCTCTAAAATAGTCCCTATTCAGAACTGCAGTTAAAATTTTAATGTGTTGAAAGAAATGTAAAACATTGATTCACTACACTTGATAACAAAATTTGACCTAGTTAAAATGAGAGAGCTTTGAAATTGTTCACTAAATTAAATTCTAATAATTCATAGTACTTGGAGTGATTAAACATCTGTCCTGGATTTCTTCTTCCTGAATGACATGACACACATTCAACTAAAGCAGTCGGATATAGTAACTACTGGTAGGAAGTTGTATTGAAACTGCATAATTGATGTTTCTTACCTGGATTTTATGCTGTTCCTCTTACACAGAATACAAGTGTGTGTGTGTAGGAGGGGTGTTAAGGGAGGTGTCTGTTTTTGTTTGAGAACTCTTTATTGTTCACTTAAATTGTGCATCTTTTCTTGTATCACAAGCACATTAATAAAAAGGTATTTTCTGCTGGCTGGAAAGTAGCTGCCTTGTTTAACAATCAGGAAAAAAGTAATGTGAATTTAAATGAATTCTGTGGTAATATACTCATTTCAAGTGTAGTCATTTGTGAAAGTTTTTATGGAATTTGAAATCTTTATCTCAAATTTAGCTTTAAATCGTAAGTGACCAGTCATGCTCTGACAGTGGGAAGGGGAAAATACAACTTTTCATTTATACTTCCAGTGCAGTTCATATACCTGTGCTAAATCAAAGTGACCTCTTCAGCTGCAGGGATGTTGTATCAATACTCCACTGAAGGTTTTAAAAATCTGTCTTATTACATACAGAGCTAACAGCTGTATTTTTTTATCCTTTTGCAAATGTGTGAAGTAGATGAAAACACAAGCTTGATAAAGCCAGCATGCTTTCTGCTCTGTAGTAAATCATGGTATGCCCATGGAGGATCACTGACTATCATAGTTACAGCATATGGGAATATAGTTGCTGCGTGTGATCTCACACAAGGCAGTGGATATGGTGGATGGCTACCTAGCATAGAAACTCCATGAGGGTTACAGTGGCCTCCAGCCATTGGGCATTTTTCTGTTGAGTGAGGAAAGATACTTGAATTGGGAGGATTTGGGCTTGGTAAGTGGCTATACAAAGACCAGGAAAAGTATGATTGAAGGTATTTTTTTTTTTTCCCCCTGAAATACAACTTCAAGCATCTTTTGAATCTGATACAAGTCTGTGTACATTCCATGTAAGTAAACTGTAAATAAATTAGAGCAGTAAAGATAAAGCGTGTGAGGAGTATGCCAGTGTGAATATTCATAGTCGTGTACATCCTGAAATAGGATGCATATATTTCTTCAGAAAACTGGAAGAACTGTAAGAACATACACAGGTGCCCTAATCTACAGTCGCTCTTGCAGGTATTTCATCATCTGCTTATGTTATTGAGCTGAAATTTTAAAAGCACTGTACACACTTTTGTATTTAAGCCACTGATATCCAACAGTCCATTAAACAGAATGAAACACCTGCTCTAATAGTATTCAGTAACTGAAAGGTGTACACATTTATTTGTGAAGTTTAGAGTTCTACAGAACATCTCCAAAAGATAAAATATAACCAGCTACGTTGTACATTTATTATAGACTTAAAATATCTGTGCTATTTTTACCTTAAGAGCTACTTTATGGAAACTTCCTGGATCCCTTTGTGACAAGGGATTGGTGAGATTCTTGGAAGTATCTTCTTGTGCTCTTAATGTATTCTGAAGAATTGCTTACCTCTTGATCATATAAATTATGCCTTGTTGAACAAACTGGTCCTTCAATTTAAACAAGAATTCTCACAGATATGAAAGGCCACATGCAAAGACTGCCGCTCATACCTTAGGCAAAATTACGTCCCTTCTTCCACTGCCAAGCAAGAATGCTGCTTTAAGCCAGTCACCCCTTTCTCAGCTTAAACCTGCATTGCTGAGTGTTAGGCCGTTAGGGGGTGGTCTTCCAACACCACTGAACCTTTGTATTTCCAAGTGTTTCATTCTCTGTTTTCACGACTAACATGATGTTTGATTGTAAAAGTAGAACAATACATGGTTGATACTATGTGAATTACATCAAGTAGATAAGTGGGACTTGGAAAAATCTGAACTTGCAAATACTTAGCAGTGATCAAATAATAGTTGAAAGACTGGAACTCAGCCATGCTATTTTTCAGAGCAAACTTTATGTGAAAGGATAGGAGAGTAGGGGAGTATACTATTCTTCATCTAAAAATGAATTCGTTCCAACATTATGAAAGCATAAGAATATAAAGCTTACCTTTTATGTCCTTAGTCTGAAATCAGATTCAACTACTGTCCTTGCATCTGTTTGAAGTTGGTATGGGTTGAGGTGAACACCTGGCTATTTTAGAAAGGCTTTTTTTCTTCTCCCGTTGTGAACTTTCCCATTCCACAAAGCTTTCTTTTTCAGTTACCAAGTTGGTTGCAATTCTTTTGAGTTACTGAAGCTCATTGAAAGCCAAAAGCGTGGCAGAAACAGTGAGGGCGGTTCAGATTTTAAACATGAATATTCTTAGATGCATAGGATTAGGGTATGGTGCTTTGTTGTAAATTAAATACTGCTCTCATGATTTAAATAAATAGGTAAATCAGTTTTTTAAGAAGTTGTGAAATCTTCCTAATTGGACTATATTCTTTTATTAAATGGTAGTGTAAAAAGAAACAGCATGTGCACTCTTGACAGCTATTGATATTACTGCTGAGTCTGGCTCCTTGGCATGAATACTGAATTGGATCTTGTGACCTACATTATGGTCATAGACTAAAACCTTGCTTAGAACAAGCCACAGATGTCATCTAAAATGTTTGTCTCGAACAATCAGTAAGAAATAAAATCTGACTCTAACTTTCCATGACAACTGTATTAATTTGTAATTTTGTTTCAACTTGTGTGCAAGGTTAACATTAGTATCAGGGTGAGATTTACTTTGTAGTACGCTTGTGCTAAGTTTAGTAACACTGCAGGCCAGTGTGCTCTGTGTTATATGCACCCAGGAAGGCTGTATCGCAGCTCGGTACTTGTATGTCTTTTGAAGTAGGACACTGTGGATGATAACTGCTAAGGCACTCCTTGCTGGGCGTGGGGTGAAGCTGCTTTGTCTGCAGTGCTGGTTTCTGTGTGGTTCAGGCAGGTGATGGGCATTGCTAAGGCCCGGTGTTTTCACATACTCATAGTTAAGAGCATCCTGTGCAAATAAAGCAGGTTGCACTGTTGTGCTTTTTTGTTTGTTTTTAAATAAATTCAGTTTTCTCTGCAGATCTTTTCTCCAGCAGGTCATCCCCTAACATGTACTGATGCATACGGTTATTCCACTCCAGATAATACATTTCTGCATGTAGTAAATAGTGAAGAACTGCCTGACGTGTGCTTATCAGAATATCAGAATAATGGTTTTGTTCATTTGTTTTTGCAAGACAGGCTGTCTGATGCTTTCACAGTGTGTTCTGTAGTGAGGAACTTCATTTAGGTTATACAGTGACTTCAGTGTTACGTTTTTCTGATACCGTTTGCTTGATTGCTCTATCATTGTGTACATTGGCAGATGAACTTGCTTTTTGGGATTTGCTCATTTTATGAATTAAATCAATCTATAAAATTATTTTTTTTTTCCAAGAAATGATACCTATTACAGGATTTAACAGAGCAAAATTTCTCTGCAGTGCAAACTGTCAAAGACAGCCCTCTGCTTGAGAATGAAGTGTCTTTCTGCAAGGCCTTCAATTTGTTTTATCTTGCTGCTTTTTTCACTCATCAAATACATTAGCTAAAACTGTCAGGAGCGATCTGTCAGCCCAGAAGTGAGTAAAAATGGAACTTATTCTTTGTTAAGACTGCTCCTGATGTCAGTTTTTCAAAAATATAAATTTGGCTTGTTGGGTGATAAATGGCAGCACCCTGTAGACTGATCTCAGAATGATTCTAGCTCACTATCTTTGTATTTACTTGGCTGTTGGTACTGCACCATCTGAAGGCTGCAAGCACTTACAAATTACCTTGCCAGTGTCCATGTGAGTAGGAGAGAGCAAGAGCCTTTCCCATGGGATCCTGGGAGCTTGTTTCAGAGCCGGAATTGAACTAATTCTCCTGAGCCCCATAGTAGGTCCTTAATCACAAAATCATTCCCCACTTTCCCCAAAGGGTTTAAATGTAATAACTTGTATCATTTAAGGTTTTTTTCTTATTTTTAACACCTCAAGTTGAGATTTTGAGGTGAACTTTGCTGAAGAGTTCTTTGTCATAGTGTAAAATCTCCTCTGGCAAGCAGGGAGTGAGATGCTGAGCGCTGTTGTGTTGTGTCCAGGGTCGATGAGGGCCATCCTTCCCCAGCCCTGCAACGTGTATAACCCTGGCTCAGGAGAGCTGGCACATGGGCACAGAAAGCCTGATCCCTCTGGGCCACTGGGGAGAGGGTAAATCTAAACATCCTCAGAGAACAGAAGGTGAAAGTGGTGTGTATACCTGCACCCTGTGGGGAACATGAGCATAAAAGAAAGGGAAAAATAGTGTTACCTTACTATTTTAGGAACCATTCTGAGCGTCCAACTTTAAGAATGAAAAAGAAATTTAAGGAAGCTAACTAAGGTGAACGCAGTTTACATCTGTGCTTGGAGACAAATGGAGAGGCTGGCATTGCAAGAGAATTAAGTTTAAATTAACAACTTTAGTGATATAATCGGATGGAATGAAACAGCAGTGAAAAAATCTAAACTCTGCATACCTGTGCATGGAACACATAGCATTTGAAACATAAAAACTGTGTGGGGGGGGGGAAGCAAGGAAAACACATGCATAAACTACCAACTCCCAAAAAAGAAAACAAAACCAAAACCACAGACTCTTATCTGCCTTGCAGGACATCACTGTGTCTGAAGAGTATGAAATTTGATTTTCTTTTTCTAAGAAAACTTCTGAGCAACTTAGGGTAGCTCAGATTCTTTCACCTACTGTTTTACACTTTCACACTCAAAAGTGGTCTTAAACTTTATTGTAACCTAAAATGCTTGTTTGTCTTTAAATGAGATGTTTGCTTATTTGGTGTTTGCTTATTTATAAGTCAAGTAATCAGCTCAGAAACAGACTAAAAGGCAAGCGGTCCTTAACAAGCATTCACAGTACTGTGGGGTGTGTAAGAGCAGAATGATTTGCAGCATATCAAACCATACAGGTGACTGAGGGGGAAAAAGAAAACAAAACAAAACAAAAAACCTAAACTTCAACCACATTTTAAAACAGCTGTTATTGCTTTCCTTATGGAAGAAGAGGTGTGATGAAACGTGGTGCAGGAGAGCCAGTGGGTTTTCTGTCTCTGTATTAAACTTAAGAAATCACACGGAGCTGTACTTTGGCAAAGACAAATGCCATCTGACTCCTCTAAACAGTGAAGGGAGGAAGGGAGGTAGTTCATCAAAAGTGTGCTTTTGGATCCTACAGTGCAAATGATATTAGGCCACGTGTTATGTAAAGAGAAGCTCCCAAATTGCAATTTGCCTTCTTACAATGTTTTTTTGATCCCACACGGGTTTCTGGAGATTCTCATATTTGCAAGATAAATAAGTTAAAAAGAAGGTACAAGTTGTGCAGCTCTGTGACACATCCACCTCACTGAAGCCACCTGGAGGGAGAAGCTTGAAACATTATCAGTTGTCTACCTCCTGTTCTTTAAAGCTTCATATTAAACCTGAAGATGAGAGTAAACAAACCATGACCCTTATCAAAGGCCTGTGGAAGATGTATTACGGACACCTAATCATTCTTAGAGCATCATTTGTTCAAGCTTTTGTTCAGACTTTTCGTACTTCCAGAAAATGCTGTTTATTTTCTGAACTGCTTAGTTTTGTAATAGTCACTTGAGACCTAGGCCATGTTTTACAAAGAAGAAACACACCAGATGAGATTTTAACCAGAACCTCGCTCTAGTGATCAAGTGGAAAAACAGGAAAGATAACTTTCATGTGTAGTTAAAGCTGACTTATGGCCCAGGGTGCCTGAATTATTGAATGCTTTTCATATTACCAGTATTGCGGTTGATTTAGCTGTCCTTGGAGCACCCATGGTGACAGATTTTAAATGCATTGTATTTTTTATCTTATGCTTCTGCATTTTTAGCTGGATTTACTTTTCTGACAGCTTAGATTTGAAGTACTTCTCAGACAAATACCAGCACTGATCTGACCTGTCTTTAAACTTGAGGTTTTGGGATTAAAAAACAAAAATGATGTCTATATTCAGATGATTTTGCATAGGATTCCTGTGATCTAGCAAAGTTTGAGAAATCAAAGCTGGAGAAAATGACCTCCTAATTTAAGACATGTATTTTATGGTCCATAACTTTTTTGCAGTGCACCACCATCCTGCCCCATAGACTGCACATCAGTCTGCTGCTCTCTGTGCCACCCCTGAGTTTGTAGAGGAGGGGAGCGCTGGGGAGAGGGAAAGTACCATGTCCCATGGTGGCAGCTGCTCTGTGTCTTGCTGGTTAGAGCTGCTGAGGGAGGGAAAAGCACAATTGTGCTTAGCAGCCATTTCACCAGGAATCTGGGGAATTTGCATTAGCTTTGCCTTGAATTTCCATATGGACAAACTTCCAGCACAGAAAAAATGAGTGCGGTGTTTCTTATGCCTGTATTTGCTTTTATTCTGTTGCTTCACCAGTTGGCAGCTAGTGATGGGCCAGGGAGCCTTGTGCCAAGATGGGCATCCCACCACCTACACGCTGCCACCCGTCTCTGGGATGAAAGTCTTGCTATAGGTAAAGGCTTCTTCATGATATGCATGTCTGAAGTAATTTCTGAGTTGCAAGAGCAGCTCAACATTGATGAAGTTTTACTTGGGTATGTTTTTAAAGCTCTGCTTTGTGAAACTACTTATGGTGTTACATAAAGCAAAGCACTCAGCAGCACACAGGACCTCCTCACTGGGCACACCACATCCTCTGGTTCTTATGATCTCAATGACAAGAGACAAACATGAGAGAAAAGTCCAAGGAAACAGGAGGCTGTGAGTGGTGACTGAAGGTACTCCCTTAGTTCTCTGTTCTTGATAACAGTAAAAATGCAACAATAATAAAGCAAGTGAATGGTAAAACAAATGACACACTGCTCCTTATCAGCTAGACGATTATGGAAGAGCTGTGTGTCTATTGAAATATGCAGTCTCATAATCAGAGGCTGTGCCATGCTGCTGTGGTGCTGGAGGCTCATGGTGCTGGGCCACATGCCTCCAGCTCAGGAGTGTCTTGATGCCTGGATGAATGCTTGCACCTGGAAAGCACTTCTCACACAGTTTGTATGAGGTTTCCTGGGATATGAAAACCAAACAGAAGCACCGTTTTGTTGCTTTACATCAGTTTTATTTTATTTATTAGCAATTTCTTATGCAGTTCAGTGCAAGCCAGCAATTGAATAGATTATTAACATCTGCTTGGGTCTTCAGACTGACTTCTGGAGGGAAGAGTAGTGCTAGTCTGTGTGATTTATGTAATGTAATTAGATGTGCTGAAGCAAGACAAACATGATACAAATGGAATGAGTGGAAGTAGAAATTACTGGAAGTGTATCTGCTGCCTCTTGTGAGCTTCACTGAAACTGCAGCAGCAGATAGTGTGTATCTTATGGAAGCTGTGAGTTTCCAGTCTTCATCTTTCACTGTGAGCTGTTAAGTCCTTGGTTCAAATCTTACTAAAATTTCTGCCACTGACAGCTGTATAGGCTGTATAAAGGTCTGATACAGACACAAGTTGTGGACAGAATGTGTTGGTCTGCCACAGGTTGAGCACAGCCTGTGTGCTGTAGGTTGGGCACTTCTTGCTGACAGAAACCCTTCTTCTGGTAAAACTTCCAAGCAGCAAAGCTCAGAGGTAGTAAATAACTAAGGCTTTGCTTCTGTCTGGCTCAGCAGACTCGCTTTGCTAGTGTGGCTGTCTTAGGAGCTGGCTCCTGCTGCGTGTCTGAGTACAAAGCAGGCAAGTTGTGTTTCAGGTGGGAGATGCTGCTTTGGAGATGTGGCTTCGAGTCTGAGTGCTGTGTTGCAGTGAACGAAAAATATGATCCTTGTCTGTCTTTTGTTTGGTTCCATTAGCAGAAGAGAGAATGTTTTTATTAGTGCTGTTTTCAGAGAAAAAATAGAATTGCCTGTTTTGAGTCCATATTTCAGGGAGGATTTGGGAATATATTGGGAGCCTATTAGGGCCTGCAGAGTTGAGCTTTGGCTGTGAGAACAAGCTTTGTGCTGTTAAGTTTTAAGAGATTGATCTTTCTCATTGGAAGGTGATTGGATGCTATACGAGTGCCCAGATACACTGGCAGAAGAGAGACATCTAATAACTGGGAAGCTTCTTACCCTAGCTGACAAGGGTGCGACATACCCCAGGTTACAGGCTTTTACCCAGTGAATTGACAACTCTTTTTTCATATGTCCTTGTGGGGACTTGCTGAAACCACCATTGATACATTGATTCCTCTTGTGCTTTTTCTATAGGCTATAGGGTCCAAGGAGTTAAGTGCTTGACAGAAATCATCCAGATGAGTGGACAGATTAGAAAATCCAATTATTCGGACTTATATGTGGTGATAGCTGGTGTGGTGCAATTAATTTCTTGCTGGTTAGTGGTCACATCTTGTGCCTGCATCTCCCTGCCTCTCCTATCAGATATTTCTCCTCCTGTCCTGAGCTTACTGAACAGTTGGTTCCATTTATTGTCTCCTGCAGCCCTGAGCCTTTCCTTCACAATGGTGCTTTGTGTAGAATCCATCCATAGTGCAACTTCAGTGCCCCACTGACCTTTAAAGGGCCGTGTATGTGCAGATGTGCAGGGCCAGGTGGAGACACCATTTTATCAGGAAAGTCATTTGGGTCTCTGCTTTGAGAGCAACACCGCCAAAAAGAAAAAAAGCGCTTGAAGACTTCAGAGGGAGGAGTGTGTTGGTTCAGGTCAATGTAATCTAATTTCTTTGCTTCTGTGTTCTAAATAAATGCTTTCATAATTTAGTTACAGGGAGCATCTAACAGGTGGGAAGGGAAAAATAAAAGGTGGTATAACAGAAAGCAGTGTAAGGCAATGAAATATTGAAGCTGGTTGTTAAAAGATGGGTGATATCTGAGCAGTTAAAGATAGAAGATAGAGATGGAATTAGAGGCTTCGAGCACTGGATCAGAGGAACAGTGTGACTGCTGGAAAGTCCAGCAGCTATAAGTACTGTTGTTCTATGCCTTATCTTAAAGGAAATGATGGGTTTATAGGAAACTTCATCTGGAAATTTGTTTCACCTTAAAACTGGAGGTTTCAGGTTCTCAAAAATAATTATCTCCTACATAGCTCACTTGGTTCCCAGAAAGGATTGGGTGTGGCTGAGGCTGCTGGTTTTGAGACCAAACATCCCAAGAGCAGACCCATGGGCAGTGTGGCACAGTGGGGCTTGGATGCTTATGGCTATCCAGGCATCACTGCACACCAGAGCTTCAGCTGGCTCCTAGTGGGATAAGTACACTGCCAAAATGGCTCTTGTCACTATTGCTCAGCATGATGGCGAAGGGCCGTGGCCAGCATCTTTGTGCTGGCACTTATTGTCCTCACAGAGGGAGTGGGCTGAAACCCACAGCAGTGTCTGTATGAGGGCAGACAGTGTGAGCTGATAGGAGGAGTTTAGCACACTGACTTTAGCAGATCTTGTTCACATATTTGACAAATACTCAACTGAGTCTCATCAAGATTGTAGGGGGGTACACCTTAATTCTTCATGAACATTGTGTGCTGGATTTGTGGGAGTATGCATGCAAACTGATGTACAAGGAGCATGGATCCTGGTTTACCTGTGCTGTTCCATTTGTTCGTGCATAGGCTTTTAAAATGAGCATCATCTTGGTAAGAACCAAGAATAGAAGGCTGTGTGCTTTTGTCTTATGACATCTTTATGCACATTTTAACATGCTGTGTAGATTCCTGGGTTTAATTTTGAATTACATAGAATATGGTAGAACAGTCTTGTCCAAGACGCCAGTATCATTCAGCTGCCCTGAACATTTCTTCCTACCAGCCTTGAATGTATTTCTGAACCTGTGAGTCTGTGCAGTGGTGGGAGGCATTTGGGCAGGCTCATGATGGAGGTGCCCAGAAACACTACCAAATTATTTGCTCCACATAGCTTTGATTTTGCACCCAACAAGAGTAATGATAGGAAAGTGTAATTTGCATTGGTTTCCTACATATTCAGTGTGTTTTAAAGTTTGCTTTGCAGAAAAGCAGCATCGATCTTTTTTATGCAGTTATGGATCCTGGCTGCGTCAATGCAAGGTACCCAGCGATTTCTTTGTGTATTTCTTTCGCTATTAATAGTAATTAGTATGTAGTAAGTGGTTTAGTAAAAGCTATTTGGAGGCCAAATTTTCTAGGGAGTTCTTGTGGTTTTGCAGTATCATTATTAATGGACTGAATTTCAAATAAATTCAGATTTGATTAATATTCAGCAACCTGAAGTTTGTGAACATCAATTCTGGTGTGCCTGCTGTAAATGGTGTGTGTGTTCAGAAATGTTTGTCACTGAATTTGCTTTAATAGAAAAGCACTTAAAATAAATAAATGCAATGGCAACACTTTGCCAAACTGTGTTCCAGACAAAATCCTTTTCCCCCTTTCATTCACCTCTAATTACTGCTGAAAGCCCCTCCGATAACAGCTTTTGCATGGCTTTCGTCTCGGCATTTGTGTGGCTCTCTGAAGCTGTTGATTGGAGGAGAACCACAATGGGGAAAAGAAAGTCAGGGCCCAATGTATGACAGGAGTAATGGTTTTGCTTTGTACATCTGTCAACTAATGCTTAACTAATGCAGAATTACTGTCAGACTCCCGCCGAGCTCACTTTCCTCTCCACCTGAATGCGTAATGACTTCGTGGCAAGGAATTCAAAACAAATGCAAAATGGCTGGACATTTAGGAAAAATTAGGAGGGCAGCAGAAGCTTGCCCCAGCTGCTGACTTCTTGCAGATCCCCTGCAGTGCTGGGTGAATCCGGGCACCTTGTACCTGTTGGGTACCAACCGTGCCGATGCCCAGGAGATGCTGATGTGGCCAGCAGCTGTGTCCCTGCAGGGGCACCTCCATCCCCAGTGCCCAGTCTCTGGCTGGCACAGCTATGTCCCTGATCAGCGCTGTTGTGTGGGGACCCTGCACCACAGCAATGCTTCACCCAGGAGAGAACAGCAGTCCCCACTGGGTGTGCTCATGGCTCAGCTTGCACACCCCTTGGGAAGTGTGTGGGAGGAAATGTATTTTCTAAATTTTCTTCATTACTGACTAATAGCGATGTGAACGAACAGGGAGCTTGGTGTAGATGGGGGTGGCGAGGCAGGAGTGCTGTGCTGCCATGAGTTTTCTTTGGGCAGTACCCCAAAGAAAGAGCTGGTGCCTCCCAGAGTGTCTGCTGGGAATGGCAAGCTGCAGGTTAGTGGAGTGGGGGATGAGTCCCAGGTAACATCTGCTTGTGGGGGTGATGTGCTGTTCCCCCACGTTCCCTTGGAGTGGTCCTGCTGGCAGATCAGTGTATGCGTTCTCTGTGCTCACCCTGCCTGGCTGAGCTTCCATCATCCTGGGCTGGCCTGTGTGGGCGATGAGGGAACCATGTAGCTGGGAGCCTGCCCTAGTGGCAGCAGCAACCAGCCGAGGCTGGTTGTGTTTTGTTGCAGGCACTGCTGGTGGAATCAGGGGTGGCTGATCAACCAATGTTCCTGTTACTTGCACCAGAATGATCTCAGGTTGTGCATCCAGCTACCCCACCTCAACAGGAGAATGACATCACCCTCCATGCTTTGGGGAGGAACTCAGAGTGCACAGGAAAATGCTGAGGGAAGGGAAGCGTTTCCATAATTGCTGCTGGCACAGTTGGGCACCACCTTCTTCAGGGGGTTGTACAGTTGTACATCCACCTGATTCTGCAGTGATGTTTGACTGAGAGGAGAGGGCTGGGCCAGGAAATCTGCTGGAGTGGGTGGCTGTGAGCTGCTGGGCACTGGGGAGAGTGCTCTGCCATGCAGGAAGTGCACAGTAACCTCTGCCAGCAGTGTTCTGCATTTTTTTCTGATTTTCCCTCCATATACTACTTTTCATCTAGCAGGAAGCATTCAGGAAAATATTTGTATTGGAAGAATTGAAATCTAATGTAGTTTTCTGGTATAGCCACCAGGGAAAATACTGTCCCACATATAAATGTAGGGAGAGGCTTTAAAAACAAGCAGCATCAGAGGTGACCAGTGTTTTGTCTTTGAAATGCTGCATGAAATGTATATTTGAAAACGAAAACATGAGCTGAGATCACAGAGCGAAGTTTGAAGCTGCAAGGGTGGGAGCTGGGGAGAAGGAAATAAGTGGGCACCAGAGCTCAGTGTTTCTGCACTCTCTTGTTTGCTGAGATAATGCAAATGATGAGTAATTCAAACAATTAGCTCAATGTAGGGTTACACTTTTTGAAAACGGATTGGAAAGCTGTGTCTGAAAGTCTGTCTTTTGAGAGCGTGTTGCATATGGTGTCTGTACAGAGAGCCTTGAGGCTGGTGTTGGCCAGACTGGTCTGCAAAGCTGACCTTGCTGAGTTTCTGTAGTGGTAAATTGCAAAGACGTTAATTTGCCATGCACTCATGGTTTGCTTCTCCCCACTGCACCTAATTGCAACCTTGTGAAGTTGTCCTGGTGAGGACTGTGCTGAAGGGCTCTGGTACCTCCAGCTGCTGTAGGGCAGCATGGCTGGAGTGCAGGGAGCACTTTTGGTTGGGCTGGTTGGAGCTGTGCATCCACACTGTCTGCCTTGGCACTGCTGTGGGTCATGCTTAAATTGGGGATGGAAAAGGGGAGGGGAAAAACAAAACCAAACAAAATGTAAAAGCCAGGGATAACCAGAGACAGGAAAATGTGCTGTGAATCCTTCAATACCCTGCAGTCTTACTCAGCTGCTGCAAGTAAGTGGGTTTGTCACCCTGCTCCCTGCGCCTTACTAAATGCCCTATAGCCTGGCAACCTTTGTCCCACAGGGAATTCTTGGCTTCATAGAGGTGACCCAGACAGCTTTGGGAGATATTCCCAGAGAACACTTCCACAGAACTCCTGGCACTCAACTACTTAAATCCACAGGAAGAGCTCCAGATCCCTTGTTAACTGCCAGATCACCATTGAAGAGATGCTTTTCCTCAACTGGAGCACTTATCAGCTAGACTGGGACAAGTACTTTTTTGGCATTGCCACTTGAGCAAAGACATTTCTGTCCACATTAGACCCTGGAGACAATTGTGCCAGTGCTGCTGAGACACATGCATGCCTCCAGCTGTTGTCAGCATGGCCAGAGGGACTCTGTTCCCTGGAGCTTCTGCATTGGTGCTGCATCATCATGTATGTGTACCGCCAGGGTTCCCTGTAGCCTCTCTGCTCGTCCCCTGCCAGCCATGGCTCTGTTTTGTTACATTTTGCATGCAGTTTGTCCCATCTGTCATCTTTTTTGCATCCTCCCTTTAGAAGGGAGGCTTCATGTGAGACTGTTGGATGGTTCCAGCAGATCTGAAAAGTCAGCTGTCCCCCTCCTTGATATGGCACTGTCCACAGAAATCAGAGCATGAACACAGAGCTAGAAAGGGCAGTGACAGGAGCAGAAGAAAGCAGTGTGCCTGTGAGAAGAATATGAAGAGAAAAAGAGAGTCTCTTCTTTGATGTATTTGTTTCCTCTTATTAGTATCCATCTAGTGGTGCTCAGGCTGAGACGGCTGACCTGTCCGAAAGTTAGTGATCCACACACAATCCACTCCCAATAGTGCCAAAGTACAGACATCACAGGACAAAAATAGCAGCAGTTGAGATGAAGGAGGAAGCCATGGGCTGCCAGATATGAGTGGGAATAACCTAAGTTCACCCAAGTGGCAGAGGTACTGTCTTAGTTTGTGGAGTGCGAGGAGGAAAAATGTCTTAACAATCTCGTTCTCCTGCCTATGCGCACATCTCCACTATTTTCTGTACTGTGCTGATAGACTGCCTGCGCTTGAAAGGGCCCGGCAGGCTTGAGGTCAGCTGCAGACGAACTCTCTAATTGCATGGGTCTGGCTGACCTCCGTGTTGCGGAGCGAGTAGGGATCATAGCAGACAGAGGACAAGGGAAAAGGTGGAGGAAATGTTCCTACCATGATGGCAGCCAGCTTAAAACTTGATTCGGATTGCTCCCCAGAGACAGTGCCCATGCTGTGAGGAGCTCAGTTGGAAGGAGGCAAGAAGACATTTTGCCCAGACAGTAAGTCAATATCAGCACTTGTAGATATCACTTCACAATAATGCTTTTTGACAGACTGCTGTCAGTGCTCTGGAAACTGGTATCAAGAAGGCAGAAAATGAGAACTTGTGGCAAGTTGTTGTTGCCTCTGCTTCGTATAGTCACCCAGCTTGCACTGTCTCCTGACTGGTTGCATGTGTTACTGAGAAGGTTCAAATAGATGAGCAGTGGAAACATGCCACTGGGCTCTTAAAACTGTGGAAAAGAGTATCGCAGAGAGTAAGTACTTACAACCACAAAACAGTTCTGTAAAGAGAAAATATGCTTTAAGAGTAATTAATAGCGGTGAGAAAAAAAGAAATCAGCCTGAGAAGCAGCATGCCATGTCAAGAGCCATGACGATATCGTACCCTCTCCAGCAGCAGGACTGTGGTTGTGGTATACAGCCATGTCACCTCTTTGGCAGGGTTGGGAGCTCCAGCCGTCAGGGAGCCCTCTGTGCTCACTATGTGTGTCTCACCAGGCTGCAACACACTTTAAAGTGTGTATGGACTCTCCTCTCAGCTTCCTTGTTAACTTCTTGCCCTGGCAGCAGAAAAGGTAAAGCACCTTCCAAGTGTGGAAGAGCCACATGCCCGCAGCTGCCAATGACCTTCATGGGAGCTCTGGATGCTCAACTCATTTGGGATGATCCTCACAAAAATGCAGACCAATTTGGACTGCATGGGAGAAGCACTGATTTGTAGCTTCCAAATACAACACAGAACATGAGGCTACCTGCACAGAGGAGACTTTATTGGTGCTGTTGCAGATGTTTCATTGGTCAGTAGCATGTACAACACTTGTCCCAAGTGGCCTTAGGGCTCATCCCTGCTGAAACCACCTAGGCAGCAGAGGAACCTGCTGGTACCACATGCTGCAGGATGAGTATCCTGAAACTCACTGAAATGGGCTGCCTGGCCTGGAAGCTCTGAGTGGATTATCCAGTGGAAGCTCATGCAGTTGTAGATGAACTTAGACACAAAAAGATCTGGGAAGCTTTAGGGCCAGGTAAACACAGAAGTGTGGATATGGAAGCAGTTTCAGGAGTGGCTCAGTCCCCCTCCTGCTATGAAATGGGGTCATCATATCCATACTTTCACTAGCTCTTTGCTTAACTGATAGGAAAAACAAAACAAAACAAAACAAAACAAAACAAAACAAACAAAAAAGGGCAAAAGCGAGCCCTTTGGAATAAGATCCTGCCTCCATCTTAGAAATTCACCTTATTTGCAAGGCAGCTGGCTCCAGGAAGGCTCAGAATGAGCCACTCTGCCTCTTGCTTCTGGTCAGCGCAAATTGGGCCTCAGTGACCAGCAGGTCAAAGAAACAAAACTCAAAGGCTACGCACAGTGACAGCTGCTGTAAGTGATGATGTTTAGTCTGTATGCAACCCTCGCTGTTTTCCAGGGGTCCATTATTTCGGGGACATAGAAGGTTTCCAAAAAAACATGACAACCATCTATTACTGTATGATGCAATAACCATTCATTTTAGGTTTTATATTTGTGTTGCATGCATTTCTGGTTGCCCTATTCTATATAATCATAATTTGCCTCTGACTTGCTTAAAAGTTATGGTGACATCAAAAGCGATGCTATTTAATGCTACGTGTGCTTGAAGGCTGATGTTTGCTCGCTGTTCTCAGGCTGTCACTGCACAGGGGTCTGGCTGCTGGTTTGTGCAGCTGAATGAGCTCTACAAGGAACTGGAAACCTGCGTGGAACACAGGGATGTGGCAGGTGCTGGAGATCACTGAGATTCCCCTTGCGTGGGCTGCTGTTGTGGGTGCTCTCTGTATAGAGATCACAAACCAAACTGGTTTAAATTTCTGTCTTTAAAGAAAGCCCAGCTCTTCCTCACAGCTCGCAGCGCTGTCACGTGAGGAGGCACAGTGCGGTGATCTGCTTTCCGAGGGGCTGTTGCCATGCGGTTTTGCACCGTGCCGGCGGCACAACGGCTGCTGTAATTAACGTGTCAGAGTCTGGCTTCTGGTGGGAGTGGTAATAGCATGGCTCTGGTGGAGCTCCTGCTGCCAGGCTCTCGCTGGGCTGCTGTGCTAAAGTTTCGGGCTGGATCTTTCTGGATTTTCATTTTGCTTCTCAAATAGCTCTGTGTCTTTTCAGCACCTCGAGAATCACCCAACATGTATTTTCCACCAGTGTTTTTCGTTTGTGTTCAGTCCCTTGGGATCTACAGCACCATCACTCCCAGGACTGGCTTGTAGTGGGGCAGTAGGCTGCCAGCAGTCCATAACGGAGTGATACACAAGCTGTTGTGCTGTTATATTTTGCTACCTGTCACTCTAATGTCACTCCTAATGCAGGAATTATGCCCCCATTGTGTATAATTACATTTCTTCTCCCAGCCCTGCTCAAGGAGCAGTGAAACGATGGAGCTGTTAATATTAAGAACAGCACATCTCCCTCAAAAAAAGTCAGAGGTCACACCTTAATTCCTAGTGCATGAGGGTGGTTAATCAAGGGGCGACTGGGCTAGAATAAGTATGGGGACAGAAATATCCTGCACAATTTCTGGTGTAATTTAATTAGAAACAAAGTATTAATAGCATCTGAACGTGCAATGCTGTTTTGCCTTGCAATGTGTATAGACTTACTTGAAGCTAGTCTGATGGAAAACCCATTGAATTTCTGTTTCCTCTTTTTTCTTTTTTTAATAAAGGAAAATAATAAACTATAATCAATAATAATAGTACTTAAAAGCAATGAGCCCTGGCAGGAATCAGCCTTCTACTAGCTCTCCTTAGAGTTTCTCTTTCAGGTCAAGATGATGCTAATTAATTAGGTGTTTGGCAAAAGTTTGTGCTCTACTTGTCCCAGTAATGAACTTCCATCCTTTAATTTTCTCAGTAGCACAGAGTTCTTCAGTGGGAAAGCAACCACGGGGCTGCTGTGTTGGGATTTGTGCTCACTGGGGACTTGGGCTTCCTGGCACAGCCCTGGGTTGCCCTGTGCTGTCCCAACCCCATGGGCTGGGTGCTGCCTGTGGAGCTCTGCGCCCCTCCAAGAACTGTGCTGGGTTTCTCCAGGGCAGGGTCCTGGGCCTGGGTTCATGTTCATGGGGTGCCTCTCCTGAATGGCACAACTAGAAAGTCTTAGTGGAAATAGAGCTTATTGCAGCCACAAAGTGGATTTCCTTTCCTTCCCACTCAAAATAGATTGACTTTTAATACTTCTTTTTAATACTTCTTTTCACCAAAAAAAAAAAAAAAAAAAAAAAAAAAGTTAATATAGTCAGTGTCTTATAAATTGATTTCAATTATGAGATCCTAAAGCAGTCTGGGCTTCTTAATGAATTAAGAAATAAAGGCTATGATAATTGAATTCAGCATGGCTTGCAAAATGCTTTGTTCAGATGAAAACGCCTCTGCTAATGCCAAGTGTTTTCATTGCTGGTGACTTGTGTGCCTTCCTGCTGTGGTTTCCGTGAGCTGGGCTGCCCTGCTTTGCTGCTCTGGGCACTTGTGGACCAGGGGAGGGGACAGAGTGGAGTGGGACAGGGACATCCCTAGGGATCCCGCATGCTGTTCCCAGTTCTGCCTTAGTGAAGGCTGTGTGTATCCTATGTATAAAAAAATTATATATATATATATATATTGAGTCACCAGCTCTGCCCATACACTCGTTTTTGACAAAGAACATTTGCACCCCCAGGGCTGGGATGTTCTCATTGTCCCTGCTGCTGGCTGCACCGCAGGGAGGTGGAAGCCCTGAGGAGCCCAAGCATCCTTCCTTTACAGAACCTTTTGTTCTGGAAGTGAGCCGGTGGCTGCAAGGCAAGCAGAGGGGAGGGTGTGCATCAACTCCTCTCAGCAGCACAGGCACGTTCGGGCACTGGGGCTGCTGCTGGGGGCTGAGGATTTCCAGCAAGTGCTAGCTCCAGGCTCACAACGGCGCTTGGGCTCCAATTATAGTGATATCTTGCTCTCAGACCAATTAAAATTTCATAATCTCTCCACCAGACGGAGTGGACAGTGTTATGCTGGGTCAAGAAATATCTTCTAGCTCTAGTCATTCTCCTGGAAGTTTTTGGCTCCGTGAGGAATAGTACCTATACAGGACTTATGAAGAGGGGCTGTGAAAGCACAGAAATTGCAGCTTTCTTGCAGCCATTTTTGCAAGCTATTCTATTCTATGTTTAGGGGCAGGAAGATTAAGCTTTGAAACACGGGTTGTAGATAAGGCTGTAAGGAAGTTTAGGATCACAGCCTTAGGTGAAAATGAAGCTGTAATACATAAAGCATTAGAAAGGTGAAGTATAATGGCCTCCCCCAAAGACATCTGAACAGATGCAAGGAAGTCTGCCTTATTGCTGCAATTTGAACATGAATTACATTGCAGTAGGAAAGACCTGTCTCTGATCAGAGATGTGACCGTGCAGCCATTTCTGTTTCAGTCAAAGGTAGCTGCATTTCTGTTAATGGTGTTGTCGATTACAGCGAGCCTCCAGGCAGTCTGCAGAGCCAGGAAAAGCCCCTGGACCAGAGCTGCTGTGTTTGTTCTACCATGAAGTGTATCTTGAGGCTGGCACCATCCTTCCTCCTGGCCAGGGCTTGCTCCGTCAAAGGGAGCTCCATGCCAGCAGTGGGAGCGTCTCCCCCTGGGTGCATGGAGCCGTGGGCTTGTTACCTGCCCACATCCCTCACCACAGCTTTGCATCAGAAGCCATTGCACTGGGAGGTGCGCTCATCTGCAGGAT
This sequence comes from Coturnix japonica, assembly GCF_054131305.1. NCBI lineage: Eukaryota > Metazoa > Chordata > Aves > Galliformes > Phasianidae > Coturnix > Coturnix japonica. Next base: position 28,125,846 of record NC_140668.1, read on the forward strand.
GGCGCTGGGAGCATCTCAGCTGAGCAAGGCCAGTAAATCTGAATCCGGGTGGGGAACAGAAGCTGTCTCCTGCCATGGGTGTGGTGTGACGGCAGCGGTGCTGCTACCATCTATTGGTGGGCAGCAGAAAGGGAGCAATCACAAAGCTGCCTGCAGCTTGCATACCACGGGGCACTTGGGCAAATACAGAAAGGAATGCCTTTTTTGCTAGGACAAACTGCTTGGCTAGGCCTTCCAAATCTTAAATAACAAGAGAACCACTACAGTGGGGGCTGAGTTGCTGCAAATGGTGGTTTAAAGAAGGTGATGGCATGTGTTAACATCCAAGAGGTGTTTGTAGAAAGCCGAACCTGCCTGTGCAGGTGCTGCAGGCCACAGGCAGAGGGTTATGTCTCTGGAGGTTTGGTCATTGCAGAAGGGGATGCAGCAGTGCTCTGAGGTGGCAAACAGCCTTCAGCACATCCCCAGCTCCCCACAGAGCTGGGCTCCCATAGGGCCATACTGGGAAGGTTGTAAAGCTCTTTTTGTATTTTTAATAACGAGGCGGACAATAACTCTATTTACGAAGAAATCTTCCTTCTGCAGGATTGTGGCGTATACCTGTTCCTACAACCCTCTCACAAATGGGCAATTCTTGTTCTGGTTTTTTTCTGGCAGGGATGTTTTGTTTTCCTGTTGGCTGATGCTGTCTGCTCAGTCTGTGGAGGATTAACCTATGTGCTGTTGCTAGGTGGCCTTAAGCAAAGAAATAACACAGATCACAGGCTCCTGCATTCCTACAGTGTGTAACTCCCTTGTTCAGCAAGATTTCTCTTTCTCTGTCCTTCTGTTTTGTGTTTATGGCTGTGGAGATGTATATATTAGAGAATGCACATATAATTTGCACAAGAATAATGGATTAGACCCCCTATAAAACATTGGTTTTATTTGGACTCGCAACATGTAGCAACTCACTCTTTGCCAGCCTTCCATGTTTTGCTTTCTGTTGGTGTCTAAGCCTCATCCATCATTTCCAGATGTGTTTCTGCCCAGTGTGAGGTCTCGGACTTAGCAGGGACATGCGGCTTGTCACATCCTGGAGGGACCTGTGCCTGCAGCATGTGGAACCCATCAGGGAAGCAGCACTTGCCTTTAAGATTTTCAAGCTTATTTTCTTGAGAGTTCATTTCATGACATTTTCAGAAATGTGGTTATTCAGAACTCAGTTACTTCTGATGCTGTACACTGGGTGACTGAATATTTTGCACCACTGCCACCGTGGCTAGATAGCAACAGCCAGGTAAATCCCGTCAGTTTTCAATTGAATACAGAAACATTGCCTGCAGTTGCCACCAATCATTTCCATATCCAAAGTGTGTTACCTGTAACATGTTTTGCTCATGGCATTGGAACAGGTGTCGTAGGTTGATCCAGCACAGGTGCAAGCAGAGCTAGCAGGATTCACTGTCATTTGCCCCCTTCTGGCCCAGCTCTGAGTAGGGACCACATAGATGTATTGTTCCATCTCAGCCTCCTGCATCAGGTATGCTCATGCTGAATACGTTGCTCTGCATTAATGATGTGCATTTGGCTGAAATGCCAACAGGATTTTTTTCACTCTGATATAAAAAATACATATTTCTGCAAAGCTTGTGTTCCTCCTCACACAGCGCCTGCATGGAGCAGCACTGGCACACAGGGCAGGGGCACAGCTGTGCTGCCAGCACACCTCCAAGCAGCCATGTGCCCTTAGAAGAGTGATGCTGGTGTGGGCTTGAAGTGTGGCTCAGCCACTTGGGGCTGCTGCCAGGCAGCGCTGCCATAGGCTCATGGCTTCACCAGCTTGCTTCGGGAACATGTGGGAAACATTTGGGTTTTGCTAACATGGGGCATGTGTAATGCTTGAAACCCTGAGCCTTTGTGCTTGGAGCATGAATCAAAGCAGTGGACGCATGGCCTGGTGCAGCCCATGTGAGCTCCCTCCCACTGGCTGCAAAGCTAAGCTGCCAGCACTGTGTGCTCCTCACCCCCTGCCATGCCACTGCTTTCTCACAGCTCCTGCTGCTTCATTTTCCTCCCTTGGCTCCCGTTGCCATGACCCGCTGGGCTGGCCGCTGGCAGGAATTCATGCCCCTCCGGCTGCTCCTTGCTGTGCTTGTGCTGGCCCTGAAGCAGCCCCCCTTTCCTCCCCCAGCTGCCCTGGAAGGCTCAAAACAGAAATGCACCAGAAGGAGCTCCCATCCTGAGGCCTGTGATACATTTTTCCTCTTTCAAAAGGAGGTACTGCTCAGTCATGTGCTGGTCCCTAGTGGAGGTGGCTCCCATCATGAGACTAGGGCTACTCTGGGCTTGGCCACCAATGCTGGCTGGAGCCTCACTGCACCCATGCACTGGGGAGGGGTGGGATGGCTTTCAGACAGGCCCTGTGCAGCTGTGCTATGCTGTGTCAGGCTGTGCTGTGCCACACTGGCACCTGGCAAGGACCCTTTGACATGTTCTCACAGTGCCTCCTGCTTCCCACCACAAGCTCATTGCTGCTATCACACCAATTCAGAGGGGGAACCATAAAAACCTTAACGTTAAAGAACTAACTTTCTTTAAAGTGCCTGGGGGTCTTCCAGTGCAGCTGTGGGCTGTGTTCATCAGTAGCACTGGGCAGTGTGCTGCTCCTTTCAGCATAACTAGAGTGGAAGCAGATGCAGGAAAGAAGTGAGTGGAAACTATTAATTTTGTAGAATGAGACTTGATTTGTGTTTCAGTTTTCTTTTTCTTTTTTTTTTTTTTTTTTTTTTTTTGGTGCAGATTGAAGGGACAGCAGCAGTTTGTCAGCCCATCTTCAAGTCACTCAGTGCAGCACAGGGCTGTGACATGGGCTTGGCCTTGGCCTTCATCCTTTAGGGCAGCTGTGATGGGGCAGAAGCAGGGGAGGGACACAGCCCAGCCCTGGTTGGGATGGGGCTGAGCTCACAGCCCAGCACTGGGATGTGCCATAGTATGGGGTGAGTACTGGCACCACACTGTTGTGGTTAACCATGAGCAATTGTCCAAAGCTCTTTGGTGATGGTTTTCACAGCAGAGATGGTATCAGTGGTGAGAAGGATTTGGTACAGCAGTTCGCTGTCCTGTGTGCACAGGAGCTGCAGCCCTTTTCATAAACCCAAACTGTGGGGTGTTTTCTGTTCCTTAGAAAAGTCCTTTGAGAAGGACTGCAGACCCACGTCTAACTGTAATGAATGGGACCCAGAGTAGGTAGATGATAGAGAGGATAGTTTCTCTGCATCGTGATAAGCACATGGAAACACAAAGCAGTATTTTTTTATAATAGGCATCATAAGTTGTTAAGCAACATTATAATGCTATTAATTGTCTTAGTGAGAACATTCACAGGCAGATAGACGTAAAGCCTGGGAAATCCTTAGACCTGAAGGCAACTTGGTCATGCAGTGCAGATCCTCTGTCTGACTCCCACTCTGCTTCCTGGGGCACTTAACTGGAAGAGGCTGCAATGAACAGTTTGCTCAGTGAGTGCTGGAAAGGACAAAATAGCTGTTTGTGTTTGCAGGGTACTGCACGGCCTGTGTCTTTAGCCCAGTTATCAGTAATGATTGTTTTCCTGGAACTGTGCAGGGGTGTGTGTGTGTGATTCCTCTCCAGATGGGTATTTTGTGATATTTGAGCTAAATTCAGCTCTGGTGTATGATAGTGTTTTACAGAAAGTGTCACTAACTGCACCACTTACTCTGTCTTGATTTTAGGCTATTTTTTTAAATAGAGGGAAAGATGATTGATAGAAGTAGGTTCTGTACACAAGTAGATGATAGGAAAAAAACCTGAAATCACTGTTGTCATTAGAGATGTGTGAATGCTAACATGGTGCACGCAGCAAATGTAATTCTGTGCACGGCCAAATAGATTTTGCAGTGGAACTTTCTCTTTGTCAGTGCTCTGGGACAGCAGCTCGATCCTTTTTTGCTGTAAGCTCCCAGAGCACAACATGGCATGACTGCTCTCGCTGGGTCCTGCCTGCAGCCACCCCTCATGTGCAGCCTCTCCTCTGTGTGCAGCGTTCCTGCCTTGCAGCTCCTGGCGGCCTGAATTCAGGCTGTGGCTGCCCTCTGCTAGGGCTAAAACAGGGGATGCCTGTTATTTATTTATGTAAAATGTTCGGAGGCATTAACTCACAAACACCACAGAAACTGGGCTGGTATTGTAGCTGGGGCTTTTATTCAGGTTGTCTGATGCGCTGCGGATGCCGCCTGCCTTTGTGTGCTCCAATCCAGCGTTTATCCCGACGATGCCTTTGTGTTCCCCATTTGACATATTTTACTGTAAATAAAGAGCGACACTGTCTTGCAGCTGTATCCACGGTGACATTTGACTCTCAACTGAATGAGTGCATTGTGCCATGTGTTTTGGAAACATTATCTCTTTTAAGAACTAATCCAGCCTTTAACAGCTTCCCAGTGCCTGCCTGCCTTTGCCATGGAGAGCACAGGTGCTTGCCCACCTCCGTGCAGCCTCTGCCCGCTGCCTCCTTCCCCTCATGCTGCTGGGGCCTGAGCTGGGCTCCGGCTCCCTCTGCTCAGTCTTTTTGTCTGTGTGTAGACCCTTTGATGGAATGTGCTGCAGGGCATCTCCTGGGTTGTCAGCATTTTGCCACATTTCTCATAGGCATTATGAGCATCTCCTATGTCTATGTGTACGATATGTACTTTAAGGTAGATTCTGTGCTCCATGATGAAGATGATCCCTGTGTGGCTGACTCATTGAGCGTCCAGCTGATTGGTTCTTTTATGTGTCAAAACCTGTTCTCTTTTTAACTTCAGCAAGTTTAGATCCTGGTAGGGGCCAAATTTCCTGCAGCAGGATCTGTCTCTTGGGTGCCAAACCCCACGACCAGCAGGATCAAGGTCCGCTATGAAAACCCCAGCATCCAGGAAGCTTCTATTTTTTCTTTCAAATAGCTGTTCTGCTTTTATGCAACTTGTAATTTCAAGCTAATTCTGACACACTTTAAAATCAGTTATGCCTATGTATAGAAATGTGTATGTTTTCGCACTCAGTGCTGAATGCCAATAAATCCACACACCATTGAGGTGCTGTTGGTACCACCTGCATTCTCCCACTGTAAGGCTGTGCCAGGGTTGAACAATTTGAGCTAACGTTCTCTCAGCCTTAAACATAATCACTTTGAGAAAGTGTAAGTCAAAGTGCAAATATTCTGGACGCTGTCTGCCAGGTGTGTATGGAATTAACATCCTGATACAGCGCCATAGCATAAAGGCCCTCCAAAGAGAAGAGAGCTCATATTCACTACTGCAGGGCAGAGCATAGTCCTGAAAACATCATCAGATTTTAAAACTTAGGAGACACACTGTGCTTGCACACCACGTTACAGTAGAACCCCACAGGGGTTTCAAGTGAGAATTGTGGTACCCATAGTGCCCCAGCCACCCAGTGAGCTGCAGGACAGTGCAAGGTTGTGTCTCAGGCAGCAGCTCTGCACTGTGCGCTTCCATGTAACTTCTAAGAGTAAGGAGAAAAGGCATCTGTGGGGAAACAAGGTTGATAAAGTGTTCAAAATATATTTTTATTGCTTTCTTGTATTACCATATTTAAATTAAATTATTAAATGTATTTTCATTAAATTAGCACACAAGCTGGTATTATTTGCCTTAGATATTTTAACAAGTCTGTGAAGTCTTCCCTTGTTACTAGCGCTCCTGGAATGTATGTGTGTTACTGATTTGAAGTTCTGGAGCTGAGAACAGTGAAGGTGGCTGCACACTGCGCTGCCCTGGGGCTGCAGGCACGGGCTTGCTTTGCTCGAGGGCCACAGGACCACAGGGCAAGGGAAGTGACTCGGTTCCTACCTGCACCTGGAGGGGCTGTGCACAGAGCCTGCATGTCGTGGCAGCCAGCAGCATGGCACCGGGACACGTGTCAGATCACGAGGACAGAGATGTGCTTACGGGGCAGGGCCTGGAGGCAGTCTGTGCGCTTTTGGGTTTGAAGATAATGGAGAGAAATGAATTAATAATTATATAGATGTGTGCTACACTTAGAGATGAATTTACACGTCCTTCATTTTTTAAACCTCAGACTTCGTTTCCTACTCTCTTTATCTCTGACATGGTTATCTTTCTGCAGGCCCTGGCAGACAGCAGCGCTCCTAAGTGTGCTACTGCTTTGTGATGGTCCTGAGAGCAAACCCGAGCCATGTACAGCAGAGGGGCTTGGATACACTGATGGCACCTCCTCACCATCCAGCAGCTGCTCCAAACCAGGTACAGGTTCACACGTGAACCTTCCCATTGTCCTTCCAGCAAGAGAGAAGGGGGAAAATGCTTCCATTCATTTGTTTAGAAGAAAAATATTTCGATATTTTTAGTGAACTTTGAAAAGGAAAAAGTTGTAGAAATGCCCCATTAACTGGGGCATTTAGAAAGTATTTTTAAAAGGCATAGAAAATTTGGAGGTCTGGATAGCAAAATGACTTGGGATGGCAAAGGGCTTGGGAATTACTTGCCTAGTGGAACATGTACAACTAAGGTTGAAATCCCCTCCTTGCGGGATCACATGGGGATTTGAATGTGGGTCTCAGAACTCCTCTGAGAGTGCCCAACCGCTGGCACATTCTGGATGAGAATCTGTCCTGCTGAAGCTGTTCTGCTTTGTAAGAATAATTAAATATTCATTGGGCCAGTGAGAGAACAGAAACAATCTGATAGCCTGGGGATTAGGGCTCTCCAATAAGACGAGAAAACAGAAGTAATTCTGGTCCAACTCTTATGCCATACAGATACGCATCTAGGGTCACGTTGGCCAAATTTGCCAATGGTTCTGGTTACTTTTTGGGATATAAATATCCCATCTTTTTTTCTGTAACCTCTCGTTATGTCTCTGCAGAAACTGGTATCGCACCAGCTTTTGTACTGGTGAGTTTCTTGACTAGAGTTATCCCTGTGTTTTATTGGCATCAGAATTGGGGCTGCAGGCTCTTTGAAAATCTGCCTTTCTCCTGGGTGGGTCCTCCTGAGCCCACAACTTGATGTCAGTACAGTGATGTAGAGGAAGTATATCTCAATTACAGTGGTGTTATAGGAAACATTTTTTACTGTATGTCCAGTCTGTGGTGGTAATCTGGAGTCATGCAGTAGGAGGAAACTGTAAATCTTTATTATAACATTAATAAACACGACAGTTTCTGTCAAGCTTTAAGAAAGGAGAAAATCACCACTAACCATCCATTCAAATTTGATGTGCTACAAAAATCCTTCAGTTTCATATACTGAATTTCTTGATCAAATGACAAACTCATTCCTCAATTATTTGGATTCCTGGCAATGTGAAAAGATACATATTAAAAACAAAACCGAGAACCCAATGCAACCCAAGAACACAGGAAGATGTTTTCCAAGCGGAAATGGTTACCAGGAAGGTGATGCCTTCATGCAGCCCCCAGGTCAGGCCCGGCGCCGCTCTGTCTGCCCTGACCCGTTGTTGGAGCACTTCTGCCGGGGGCTGTTTTCATGGCGTCTGCAAAAAAAACCCCAAAAGTAGTTGTATTCCACTGAAGCCATCTCTGTGCAGCTGCGGGGATGCATGGCCATGTGGGTGCCCTGTGTGGCACAGGCCCATGGCGTGGGGTCAGGGTGCCCGGTCAGGTGGCGATGAGCAGAGTAAGTGCTTTCCTCCTAAGGGTAGTAGGGAGTATTTAAACCAAACGAGCCCGACCTAAGTGGGAGAAGAAACTCACTGAGCGATTTCAAGTGTCACTTGGCACCTGGCACGCTGTGGTATAAGAAGTTGAAGGCATTTTGGATTTTTCCAGAAAAACCCTCTCCTAGCAGCGAGCCATGGGCCGTTCCGGCCCCTGCAAAGTTGAGCACGTCGGGAAGGGCAAAGTAAATAAATGTGCGCCTCCCGCTCCTCCCGCGGCGGCGAGAGGGTGCCGGAAAAAGCCCGCAAACTTTTGCCGTGAGCCGGTGCCGGAGCTGCGGTGCTGGGCGGGGCGGCGCGATGCGGTGCGATGCGGTGCGGTGCGGTGCGGTGCGATGCGGTGCCGTGCGGTGCGGTGCGGTGCCGTGCGGCTCCGCGGGCGGCGGCGAGTCCGGTCCGCGGCGGCGGTCCGCGTTTTGCGGGCGGCCGCTGTATTTCCCGGGCCGTCCATGGCTCGGTGCTGTTGGCTCTCTCTCCGTCTGATCGGCGCAGGCTGCGCGGGGCTCCCTACGGGATCAGAGCGCTCCCCCGCCGGGACTCCACTCCTCACATCCTCCTGCTGGGACTCAGCTACATTTCCAGCCAAGCCTGGCTTTATTATGTGTGTCTGCACTGCAGCCCCAGCAGCAAGATCAGGAGGAGGAAAAGGAGCCAGGACAAAGAAAAGAGAGGGAGGCTGGCGAGAGCTAAAGAAAATAAAAACCCAGGGCAGCAGCGGCAGCAGCGGCAGCGATGAAGGCAGGAGCGGTGCCACCTTCCAGAGAATGACCCATGGAGGCAGCTAGCGGCCCCGGCATCGATGCGAAGGAGCGCTTACCTCGGTCCGCCGAGTGCGTGCGTGCGGGGGAAGGCGGCGGCGAGCGCGGCCGGCTGCGGGGAGCCCATCCCGGCCGAACCTCGCGCCGCGCACCCGGGGCAGCCGCGCCGCCGGCCCCGTGAGCGGCGAGCGGGGGCCGAGCCCGGGGGCGAGCGGCGGGGAGCGAGGGGGGGCCGAGAGCGGCCGGGGAGGATTTAGGGAAACCGCGGCGAGGTCGCACCCCCGGAGCGCCTCGCATTGTCGGGGCCGCCGCGCCGCTCTTATTTTTAGACGCTCATTCTCCCCGCGCCCTCCCCCCGGCCCCGGGAGCCCCGCGCGGCTTTTTGTGCCATTCTCAAAGTGCCGAGCCGGACTGAGAGCCGCAGGGCGCCTGCAAACTTTAACGAGAACAAAAAGGCGGCGGGGGCGCGGAGGGGCTCGGCTTGTGGCGGTGCGATTTGCACATCGAAGGGAGGAGAGAAAACCAACAAAGAGGAGAAAAAAAAAAAAAGAGAGAGAAAAGAAAAAGAAATCGCAACTGTTGCGCCTGTGATTTTTTTTTTTTTTTTGTCCCCGGGGGGAGAACCTCTAGGTGCCCGAGGGGGTGGACAGGAGTTGAACTTGCCGCATTGCAACAGGCAAAGAAGTGAGAAATCCGATAATCGATCCCGCTGCTGCCGCTGCTTCGCCTCGCACAGCCCGGCAAAGTTTCGAGGGGCAGGAGGCAGGGACAGGCAGGGACAGGCCGGGCGGGCAGGGGCCGCGGGGCCGCGAGGAGGACGCGCCGGGAGGAGGACGTGCCGCGGCGCCCGGACATGTCCAGGAGGAAGCAAGCCAAGCCCCGCTCGGTGAAAGGTAAGAGCCCGCCGCCCCGCAACGCCGGCCGGGCACCGCCGCCGCGCCAGCCTCCGCGCGCGGCCAATCAGGGCCGGGGCCCGGCTTGGCGGGGATTGCGAATCCCCCCCGACTCGGCCGCCGCCGCGGGCTCCGCCCGGCCCGGCCCGCAACGCCGCCGCCGCCGCCCGCCGGAGGAGGAGCGGCCCCGGCCGGGCGCCGAGGGGAGGGGAGCGGCCGGGGGAGCCGCCCGCCGCCGCCGCCGTCCATTTTGGGGGCTCCGCTCCCGGCCGTCGGGGTGGGGGGCGGGCCGAGGGCAGCCCGGCGGGGCAGCGGCCGCGGAACCCGCCCGAAATGGCGGCCGGCGGCGTCTCCGGCCCCGCGGCGGGATCTGCGGGCGTCGCGGGGGCGGGCGGAGCCGCCGCGCTCGGGGGCTGCGGGGGAGGCCGCGATTCGGGGCGCGGAGCCGACGAGCGTCCGGCGCTGGGGAGCGGCGCTCGGCCGACGGAGCGCGGGTGGGAGCGGAGCGGGGGGAAGAAAAGTTTGACGGCGGGGCCGGGAGCGGATCGACGGGCGGGGACAGGGAGCCGCGGTGCAGCGGCCGGGGATGAGACGAGCGGTTCCTCCGGGCTGCGAACGGCAGCGCCTCGTCTCTTCCCTCCCCAGCTCTATACGTGTAACGGTGGCGAAGGACTGGGAGAATTAAAACCGAGTTCTTCATTCGAGAGCATCTGCAGGGCCGAAAACTTGCTCGGGCTGAGGGAACAATAGCCAGTTTCAGGCAGAGGTGCGCTTATAACGGCTCCGCACCCAACTTAGCGCACGGGGGCCGTGCCGAGGCTGGGGGCGCGGGGAGGCCGTGGGCTGCGCCGGGGGCTTTGTGTGCGAGCACAAAAGGGCGATGATGCTCCCGGGGCCGCGAAGCAAAAACTCGAAAGCGTTTGGAATTAAAGAACTCGCTGGGAGACGTTGTTAGCGTCCGGTTAACCAACTAGCCAAAGAATCGAACCCCCTCTCCGTGGCGATTATTTATTATTTTTGAGATACACCGTTCAGGAGATTGCAATAGAAACAGTGACAGCTTCAAATGTCCATGAAGTTTTTGTAAAGTGAGCCCTTCCCATCACACAATAGCTCGCTCGCTGCCCCCTCCGGCTCGGCCGGGGCCCTGCGGCCTGCAGGCACGGCAACGCCGCTCACAGCTCCGCCGGTCACGGCTCCCCTCGGCTCCCGGCTCCTCTCGGTGCAGGCCACGCGTTCCCCGGTCGCTCTCCGTGTCCAGGTGCCGCACGTAACGCGCAGGACGCAGCCATACGTCAGCGGAACCGTGTGTGCTCTGAAGCCCGGTTAATAAACATGAACACCTCGTTACATAATGACACGAGATATTTGCATTTGTTACTCGTTTGTTTGCCACCTCGTTACCTTTGGGCAGCATCTCTCGCCATTGATACTCTATAACGAAAAATCGTCCTTAGCTCCAAGATACAGCAGGTCGCTGTTTACAAGAGCCTTTTTTTTTGTGAATCAAAGCAGGTAACTTGCTGGCAAGTCACAGCTGGGAAATGTTTTCCATGCGACGCAGAAATATCTAGAATGTCTTTGCCACGGGGGGCCGGGTAGAGCCTGGTCTTAAAGGTTCTGAATATTCCTCCAGTCTCCAGGCACAACAAATGTGCTTTCAGTTCAGCACAAACTGGCTGTAAATTACAGCCTTAGCATGAGCTGGCTAATGGGGAACCTAAGGAACAGGCTGAATCTGGGTGAAATTTTCAGTAATAGGAGGCAGCTCATATATATGTATGTGGGATATAGAATTCCTCCCTTTTCTTATGTTCATACGTATCTTTTGCTTTTGTAAAGTCCATCATATACATTTTGTGGTCTAGGGAGCTGGCAGCCCGGTAGATTGCCACAGTACATGTTTCCATGGAAATAATTGAGATGTAATAAATAAAGGCACTCTGAGGTCACAGGTTTCCCAATTCAGCTGAGAAGAAAACAAGCATAAATTATGTGGATATATGTGTAGCATTTAGGACTTCAAATCATTTACCGGTTTTCTCTTTTCTGTGCATTTGTTTCACTTTGTGTAGTAACCTTGGTATTTATTAACCACTAGTGAGGTTTGGGCATCCTTTCTCATTCAGAAAGATTACATACTAAAATAGAATCAGCGTGCGCCTCTGATGAAAGGGATTATTCTGCATGCAAAAGGCAAGTTGCCTGCGCATTAACCACGAGTGCCGTCTTTGGCATTAAAGAAGCAGCCGACTCTGACAGAAGTATCAAATGCTGACAACTCTTCAGATCCACGTAATTTCAAATTAAGCAATTGTCAGGCAGAACGGGATGCTGACAAACCTGCGGGTCATGTGGCCCTGCTCTGTGACGAGGTGTCTGCTTCAGTCCCACAGAAAGTTGCCATGATTGCTGCAGCTGGAACTCTAGCAGTAGCCGTGGAATTTCCTTGGTGTGGATTTTATCACTGGCAACACGACACAGTGGTTTTGTTTAACCGTTACTTTGGCTGTGCAGACCTCATGACACCCAGCCGATGGTTTGGGCCAATGCTCTGCTGGGCTGACAGGGAGGTTGCTGCAGGTCAGTCAGGGCAGAGCAGAAGCAAAAGGGACAGAGCCTTTGTTAAACTGCAAAATGAACCAGTTGGGGTGGTGTGATGGTGGCAGTTTTGGGGTAAAGTACTTGCCTTCTCTGAAGCCTTCCTTCACATCATAGATGGGACCCATGGAAGTGGTTCTCCTCAGCACGGAACCTTCCTTTGCCCTGCTGTCAGCAACATGACCTGCTGGTGGCTTTGGCAGGTCTCCTTAAGAAGATCTGTACCCTCCTCAGTGCCATTAAGCCCACGAGGTTCAAGTCCCAGCATCACAACAAAGCGGTGACTGTCCCCATGCGCTGCCTGTTCCCATTCCAAGTGGTCCCACGGATGTGCCACACGCACTTCAGAGGCTGGTTGTGTGCCATCAGCTCTGGAGAGAGTTGATGGAACTGGAGCTGATGAGGCACAGACTGGTGCCTCTGAAAGCAGCTCTGGGAAAGCACAGCTGGGAGATGCTTGGGTCTGCTGGCAGAGCTGTAGGTTTCAAGTCCCACATAATTGTAACTGAAGAATGACTTGGATGTGGTTTGTGGGGACTGGGCTGGCGTTGGCACGGGGTTTTCAGCATCACATGCACTTAAGTTGCTGAATTTGACAGTTCTGCAAATTGCTGTCAGGTTGCAATGGTGTTCTGTGCATAAACGTGCTAGTCTGTAATCAAACTGTTTTGCAAAAGAACACACTAATTAAGTCTAGATTTGTTATCCTACTTGAAGTTGCAGAATTGCTGTCATATTTTTTTTGCTTTCAGTTGGCAAAAATGCTGATAGAAACTTTTGATTCACACCCTACGTGCCTCATTTATGTCAGTCAAGGAAGAAAGAGGGTTGTGCTCTACTTCGTTACCTGCAAAGTAAATAAAAATACTTCAGCCATTTGCGGAGTTCCAATTAGCTGATTGTTATGAATGATCTTCCTTAAAGGAATGCTGTTTTACCTATCTGCTCATACAAAGGTTTGATTTTTAATGTCTCGTGAAAAGGATTCTCTTTGTCTTGATTGATGTCAAGAATAAAAGCGTGATGGTAATATCCCTTTGAAAGCTATTGTATTGTCAGCTCTGGCTGACAGCAGGAGGCCCTCCTAGTGCTATAGATTAGCGCTGTGAAAACACTGACATTTTCTTTGTTATATTGCTGTTGTTCTGCTTGCAAAGTCAATTATACAATGTCGGAGCTCAGTTACAGAGTTGACTGTGGAAGTAACAATGTCTTTCATACTCGTCTTAAAGATATAATTTTCTTTTTTTCCCAGTTGATAGAGAAGAACCTGCAGGTACTGGAGCAGTACATTCTGCAAATTAAATTTTGACAAGTATAATCATAATTGCCAAATACAAGAGACTCGTGCGATTATCCTTTAATTTTACAGTTCATTCAAGTTTCGGTGGAATTTTATTGATACAGTGAAAGCAGCAGCTAAAATTGATAAAACTCATATCAAATAAGATTACACTCTTGATTGTTCTTTATCAAGTGTAGCTTTTGGGGGATTAGGAATAATTGGAGATGTTGGTGTTTCATCGTGGGGCTGGTGCCATGAGAACGTTTGAATCCACGCAGTACAGCAGGCGCTGCCTTTGGGGATTAGCCTGCAGTTTTTAATTTTTGAGCGTGCATTTTGATACAAACCCAGCAGCTTTCTCCCCTGAACTCCACCAGTCCCAGTTTTCCTTCCGCTCTCTCCCTCCGGTACTGTTTCCTGGACAGGATCTGTGTGGTATTTAACTGGTTTTGCTGATTGAAACTCGTGCCTGTGTGCAAACACCTTTTAATTGTGGTCTGTTCCCATTGGTCCTGGCGAGCATAACTAACAAGTGTGGCCTAAAATTGAAAAGGGTGGAAAAGGCAACTCAAAAGGTTGGAATTCCAAATGGGGAGAAAATAGGGATCTCGTGATTTCAGTGATACTTCATCTAATGCCATGGGTGGAAAAACAAACACCAAGCAGCAGCACTGGCTCTCACAGAATGCCTCTTTTTTTTTTTTTTTCTTCAAAAGCATCCGAGTAAAATCAGCGCAAGCTAAAGAACATCATTCATTGCTGAATTGCTTCAGATGACACATGCAAAAAAAAAGAATCAGAGAGCTCTTGTTTAGATGTTAATTGTAGGATTTCTAAATTACTATTATAAAATAATAGAGTAACAAAAGATTCCACAGTTACCAGTAATTTGTCAGGATTTATTTTGTTTTTCTTCAATAATTGAAAATTAATGTCTTGAAGTGAAAGCAGATGTTCATGCCATCCTCTGAATTGGATATAAAAATGATGTTTTGTAGAGGCGTTAGGCTTGTGTAAACAGAAATTGTCTTATCATAGTTTGGGCTTTGGCTTGGTTTTATCTATTGTTTGGTGCCAAATTAACTTTTATGTTAGACCTGGCTGAATGGGCTGAGGCAGATCTTGGGATGGCACCCAGCACTGGGTTGTTAATGTTGTAAATGACCTGCCTCGCCTGCTGCCTCTGCGGATGGCAACGCTTTCTCCGGCTGTACTATTAATATTTACTTCAGTTTTGATAAATGTGCTCTTAATTCTATTTGGTTATTTAAACCAAATGTGTTTATTTACATCCTCCTTGCAGTTTGTGCAATCAGCATCGTAGGTCTTGGCAATATTTGAAAAATACGGAGCGCATTATTATGTTCTTGTTTTGTTGATTTTTTGTAAATAAATGATGTCTTGCTCTCATGCATTAGTCTGCAATCTGTAAAAGATAATAAAATTCTTCTCGTATTGTAATATTCTCTTAAGCAAAAGATTATTAATTACCCGCAGTAATTGAACTGCCTTATAAAAATGCCTATACCAACCCCACATCGCTCCATCAGTATCCTCCTTAAATGCCTCTGAAAAAGGACGGCTATTATGTTCCACTGTATCCTTCTAAATGCACTGGAGTAATGAAATACTAATAGTACAAAACCTATTACAGACTTCTGTTAAATCCTTACTGACAAATGGTGGTGGAGGGGAGGGTCTGGTGTTAGTGCATGTGTTATTGTACGTGGGCTGTGAGCATTCAGGTGCACGTTGGAGCCAGGTGAGAACCAGCTCAGGGCTTTCTGCAGTGCCTGCATTTATTCAGCATATCTTTAGATTCAGAAGTTGGTTCTTGTTTGTTTGTTTGTTTTCATCTATTAGTCAACATAGGAAGCTGGTTACATCTCTTAGATCTAAAAGTCAGGTAATAAAAGTTCCAAGTACTACATCTCCTTGACAACTGTTATGCATATATACACATTAAAACAAAATGTATCCCAGTGAATGATGGCGCTTTAGCAGAGGCAGTGTGTTTGAGGGAGTGGAACGATGAGGAGACACTAAGTGGTCTCTTGTGCCATTTGTGGCTGAAGAAGTCGGAGCTCACCCCACCTGCCATGGGGTGTAGAAGACATGAGCCGAGGGCCGCTGGGGCGGCAGGGTGATGCAGTGGGCAGTGCCCTGCAGCAGGAGCTCGCAATGCCTGGCTGAGCCCTGTGCTAGGGAGCTCATTACGTTGTTTGCATTTGCTCAGAAAGAAAACCTTTTTCTTTCCAACCGCAGATTAGGCAATTGAAAGACCAATTTGCAGAGCTTGTAAATGCCACTTGTTAATCATATGCACTACAATTATTAATATTTTTTTCCTTTTCCCCCTTGGATGTATTAAGTCAACTTTTTAGTTTTTTATGTAATTGAAATTTGCCCTTTTGTTACCTGGGCATGAATTATTTTTGAAATGTTGTCATTACCCGCCCTGCTGTGAGGTTTATCTCTTCTGTTCATCCTAATTAAATAAAACATAGTGTTGCTTGCCAGCCTAGAGCTGCAGTGAATTACCTGCCTGGAGGCTCACACTGGCGTTGGTGCTTGTTGCAGCTGCTGATGTTGACCAGCACATTTACTTTTCGATTTTCATTTCAAAGGGATCAGTTTGTGCTGTGTGACAGGTGAATGGTGGATGCTTTACAGTACTTCCAAGAGCTGAACAAACGGTGGGTGACTGCTCGGTACTGCACGAAGTGACAAGCACAGCAGTGATGCAGCCACAGTGGTGGATGATGGTCACGGGAGGGCTGCATGGGTCTGGGGGTGAGACAAACCCATCCTTGGGATTGCTATGCCCACCGAACCTGCTGCTTTCCTGGGCCTTTCTGGTGAGGTTGGCCTCAGTTCTGTGTAGCATTGCTGATGTGTTGATGTGCGGTGTTCTCCTTGGGTCTGGCACTGACAACATAGGCTGCTTCAGAAGTGTAGCAGTTGGAGTTGCTTTATGCGGAAGTTATTTCCAGTTCGTGTTAGAGAAAGCAAACAATATGCACGTGTTTTAGAGAGAAGCAGAGGGAAAGGTCCCTGCTTGTAGAGAAGCCGTTTGTTTAAGCCTTTGATAGCTCTACAAAAGCCTCACTGCTCACCACTGAAACCCCATTACGGGTAAAAGCACAGGAGTTAGCAAGTCGCTGTACTCCAGTCTCTGCTGGCTCATACAAGGCTCTGGAGGTTTGGTCAGATGTGGCCTAATTCTGCTTTCCAAATATTAAAAAAATTACACAGAGGGCAAAAAGACAAGTTCTTAATATGCATATCCTGGGAAAATCCTAAAACAGTATTTTTACCCCCTCCAGTCCCAAGGCTAATCAAAATTCCTTTGTTTCCACATCTACCATTAAAATACGTCCCTCCCTTGGTTGCCTGCTGAATGCACAAGTTTAACCACTCAATTGATTGGACTCAAAAAAGCTGTTACTGGCTCTACGTAGACTTTGCCCACAGATATTTGCTCGATGGGAGCAGTACTCCTGGCAACTTCCAGCAGTCTTGGTGCTTAATTTTGCAGCTCTGAGCATTTCTTGATGGACTTCACCTGGCTTGGTTGAGATTTTTCTGTGCTACCAATGGGGAAAGTTAGCTAAGCCCTGTGAATGGTGGTCGCTGGAACTTGCTTCATGTAGTAGTCAAATGAGTATTAACCAAGGTGGTGTTAATAAAGATTTGCTGTGCCTTTTGAGAAGAGAATGTGTGGTACACTGCAAAGGCAAAGCTCTTCACTGGGGGAGCATCTAGGACCTGCTTCCCCAGGACCTGGAACAAATGCGTTTTTTTTACCCTTGCCATTAATGGGAGCAAAGCTGAATGTTTTATGTAAACCAGCAATGTAAGTCCAAGCCTCCTGGAGAACTACTCATGCTGATTGAGATTTTTGTTGATGCTAGAGGTCCATGAACAAGGCTAGGTATATATCAGGCATGGGATGAAACATTTCTTATTGGTGATAGTGTTTCTCTTTGTTCTCAGTAGGGATGGGCTTCTCTGGTTTAGTATTGCAACTGAGAAAGCAAAAGCAGAGAAGAGATCTGGTGGGAGCAGTCAGTTGGCACCCAGTGCTGCAGAGCCTATCTCCTGCTGCTTCTGCTGGCTCTGTGGGGCTGTTGCTGATGGGAGCACTGGGCATGTTCAGGTGCAGGGGATGCAGCAGTGCTCCCCGAGGGCACTGCAGGAAGCCCGAGAGACACTGTCTGTGTTTAACAGCTGTTAGGATAAGAGGGAACAGTGCTTGCCTGAGCAAAACTGAGCCCAGCTCTTTATCCTTTCAGCCTCCTGTCCCCTAACGTGGAAAGTAAAAGGAGATGGCAAAAGTGCATGGTAGGAAGGACTTAGTATTTTGAGAGGCAGAAGTGGTAAATGGAGAGAGACTGAAGTAGTATAGGGGAAAAAATAACAAGGTAGGAAATCTTTTGCTGATAAATGAATATGAAAGGTGTCTGAGGGGAAGATTCGGTGTACACATTGACTTACCCAGACCGGTAACAGACCTGTCTGTTGTTTTTTTTTTTTCAACTTTTATTTTAATACTAAGAAGAAAATCTGAAAAATGAATCTAAATCCACAGAAAGGGATATAACTAAACATAAGAGGAAAAGAAAACACAAGAAACATAAAGCATCTAAACAAGTTAACTTTAATACTCTTAAAAGACAGTGCCAGTGCCAGTGCTATCTCGTTTCGAGGAATATATTTGTTGTGGTTTATGGCTGTTTTTAATATAGAGAAATCAGAGGACAACTGTGATTGTAGCTGCTTGTTCTGAGAGCTTCAACTATTTTATCATTGTGTCAGCATCTGAAATTGGCCTGTAAAGATTTCTAATTGTTCAGGATTTTGGAGAGAAGGTTGGGGTGGTGATTGGAAAAAGGTTTTCAAGACCTACTTCTTTTATATATATAAATATATATATATGTACATGCACCCAAGTATAAATAATACGTTTGCATGTATGTGAAAGAGAAAGTCTGGAAGAGCCGGCAGTAGCTTTTGTTAGACCAGCAAACCTGTCTGCAAGATGCGAGGAAGTTTTCTGGTGTATCAGCCTGCCCGTTTGACAAAAAAAATTGCCCATTTTTGTCCTGTCTGACAAAGCAGCAGCCTTCTGGCTAATTGCTTGATAGGCAACTGCAGTTTTGCTCTAATTTACTTATTCAAGCTCTTGCTCAAATTTATTTTGTTTTATTAGGCTACTCACATGAGTGAAGACATACTGGGCTAGACAGTACTGCCAAGCTTGTACATTATTAATTGCTGAGCTCAGTGGAGGTGTTGCAGCTGGGTGATTTGCTCGTGGCCTCCTGTATTTCTAGGAAAATGGCATGCCTTGCCCTTCGTAATTTCTTTGCTTTTACTGACCAGTCTGTTCCCCCAGAGGGCATGTGGGATGTGGCAGTGTGGCAGAGCATTGAAAATGCTGGGATGGAGAAGCAGAGAAGCAGAGCTGTGTGAGAATTACACCGGTTTGGTATCATTTTGTCACTCCCCAAATTTATTTGGCTGAAGTGGTGTGTTTCTGGCATCAATGTTTATGCAGAATGTAGTAGCCAACTCTGGATGAGGAAGTTTTAGCCTTGACGTATTTATCTGTTTATTGATTAAGATAAAGAACTACTTTCAGTCAGATTCTGAGTGTCATTGGGGAGAATGGTACAAAGTATTTTGAGCCATTGCAAAATGAAACTGTGAATGCTTGTCTTCAGATCTGGTACTGACTCTCATGTAATGCTCATGTGTGAAGTCCATTGATTTAATCTCCTTGATTTCAAGTGTTTCTTTCTTTTTTTTTTTTTTTTTTTTTTTCTTTCCTGCTTGATAACAGATACAAGAGACTTGCTTTAAAGCTCCATTTTGGTTTATTTTGTCTCCTGTTTCTTGTCTTCAGTTAATGCTCCAAAGAGAGCTGCTGTTTGTGTTCTCAATGCAGACCCTCACCCTTACGTGCTCTTCTGAAATTGCTGAAAGCCCCAGGAGGTGCTGAGGGGCGCTCAGAGGAGCCCTCACCTGCAGGGCCCTGTGGGGTGCTGCCCCATTAGCGGGGCCTGCTGGGGGCTCTATGCCCAGCAATGTTGAGAGAAAATGGAGCAAAGTCATCCTTGTGCCTGCAGCCTGTGGAAAAGCCGGTGGAGTACCTTCAGCAGCCTTGCTTCCCTTCCTGCAGTGACTTCCCTACATCGCCTTAGGAAGTCAATACCTTTTTCTAGCATTCCAGCAGTGGCTCACAGGGAGGCTTGGCAGGCATTCCCCAGCCCTCTTCCTGCCACCTCTGGGTCCCTTCGGCTGCCATGTGCAGACTTCTGGTGCCTGCCCCTGCAGCAGGCCCTAAGGGCTGGAGAGCCATCCCCTTCTCTCTAACCTAGTGGAGATGGTGCCTCTTATGGATTGGATTGTGTCTTTCAAGGCGTAGGGAAAACTGTTAGCTGTGTTTAGTGTTTGCCATAGGCTGTAATCATGTGATGGTAAATCCGAGCTCTTTTTGTTAACTTACGGTTTTTTGTGATAACTGACTATGGCTGACCCAAATACTGCTGGGCCCCATGCACAGAACTGTGCATGTTTCTGGAACTGCAGAGCAGCAATGATCTTGCTGAGGGCAAAGACTACAGCCCAGAACAAGTGTCCTTGGGCCAGCCCCGCTGTGTGTGCGTGGCCTCTACTAGTGCAGCTCTGGCTCGCAGTTATTTGTGTTCTTGTTGAGAATATTTCTGATGTGGCAAATTTCGGTGGCTTTCCCTGCTGGGACAGGGCTACCTTTTTTATTTTTATTATATTTTTCCTTTTTTGTCCTTTTTTGCTTCTTTTCGCTCACAGGAAATAAAAGAATGGGCTGTTTGCCAATCAGAAAACAAACAAACAGAACCCCCAAAGCAACTTCAGCATTGCACCTTTCTTTGTTTTTCTTTTAAAACAAATTCCTTGCAACTCTGAATACTGATCTGTTTTTAGTAGAAGCTTGTGCTTCAGTGTTAAACTGATAGCACATCAAAGAACAAAATCTTCTTTTTGTGCACGTTTTCCTATTTATCATTAATCTCGTTTAGATTTGGGAAAATACTGTGGTTTGAAACTACGAAGAAACGTTCAAATGTTGTTTCTTTTGCAGAGGAGTGGAAGAGAGTCGGGTCTTTAAATAACTCGGTGTGCTTGTGCAATAGCATTGGTTGGGCTGCAGTCTGGGCTCTCGAACAACCTTACAACAACAACAAAAAGGCTTTACGTTTTATAAATATTTCTGCCTCTCTTTTGCAATACCTAACATACATTGTCTGTTCTGCCGTTAACTCCCTGATGC
Organism: Coturnix japonica; assembly: GCF_054131305.1. NCBI lineage: Eukaryota > Metazoa > Chordata > Aves > Galliformes > Phasianidae > Coturnix > Coturnix japonica. The sequence goes on from NC_140668.1 coordinate 28,146,399, forward strand.
TGAATTCCTAAGTTTGGGCTAATAGAAAATTTGGAGGATTCTTCATTATCTGAACCTCTTGAGAAATACCAAATATGTTCCAGTAATTGTGGTATAGTACAACAGGGAGTCGCACTGGCAGTTTGTTGGAAAGGGTTTTTCCTGTAGTTATGAAAACCATACAACTCTTAAAATCCCCAAAACTGAAACCGCTGGGATTACTCACATACTTACAGTTGAGCGCATGCCTAAAGGTAGATATATTCAGCATGCTTTTTCTGACTTGCGTTTGTTCTTAGCTTGAGCTATCAAGCAAAGAAATATTCCTCAATCACTTTGGACTTGTGCAGCCTTTTTATTCTGTGTCTGTGCAGCCATAGCACAGTGGGTTGTGTCTTGCTGCAGAAGCACCTAGGTTTGCTTCCCAGCAAAGTACCCACAGTAAGGAGCAGAAGGCATCCACAGCAGTGAGGTACCATGGGCTGGTAGGCAGGAGTTGGGTTGGTTTTCTCCCCTCCTGCCTTCTCTCTGTACCTCTGATATGGGTTGCTGATAAGTGCACATCACCTACTTCTCCTCTCTCATTTTTTTTCCGTCTTGGTTGTATTCAAAGAGTGTATTAAACACTGTGAGGTCCTGGATAGGTAAAAGTGAAATGAACACCACAAAGCAAACCCAAATATGACCTGAACTGTAACACTAGTGTTTCATCTCCCCTATTCTAGAAAATGAATCTCGTAGAGTAGAATTCACATGCCAAGCTGGGAAGTGATGTTTGTTTTACAGCTGTACTATAGGGACATTTGCCCTTCATTGAGGAGGCCCCGTGTTCTATTTGCAAGGAAAAAGTATGAAGAACTGTAAAAATTTGCTGAGCTTGTCTCAAACTTCCTCCAACTTAATACTTTTTTTTCAATCTCGTCTGTTACTTTCTCTTAGGAAACACTGGCATGTGTCTGTGTCTTGATACATTATCTTAAGGACTTGATTAACGCACCTATTGTTCTTATGAAACAAAGTATGTTTTGTGTCTATGAAGCTGTGTAAACAATTTGCCTTGAATGAGAATTTGGAAATATGCAGCTTATGGAGTATAACTAATACAAAAACGTTTTTGTTGCGCTGCTTTAGCAAAAAATCCATTTGCACAGGTATCAATGTGTGGGGGAAGTCAATTTTAAAAACAGTCCCAGCCACTTTGTAGAAAAATATAATGCAGTACATAAACTCATTTTAGACACTACTTATTCTACCGTGTCCCATTAGTTGATGTTTGCACAGCGCTTTGAAAATGTAAAGCGCTATATAAGTGCTTATTATTACTACATTATTATTATTCTCCCACTTGAAAAAAGACCCTCCGGGGAGAGTGAGACTCACTTTGCATTTCATCTGTAGTGCAGATCCCACAAGAAATATACCCGCTTGTTTTGCTTTTTTTTTTACATTCTTCCCTCCTTACTTCCACCACTCTCTTAAAAAAAAACCAACACACCAAAACAACAACTCACCACGTAAGTATTAAATTTTGGAGATTATGTTCTTATTTAGCTTTCTGTGGATGACTATACCAGGGAGAGTATTACTTGAAAGCATACAAAAGTGTTAACACCAGCTTTTTATCCAGCTTGCATAGTAACATAGATTGCCACTGGTCCTTGCCTGCTGAAGGGCAGCAATGAGGTACAGAGCGGCTGGGTGCTGTGGGGTGGTGATGCCCTCACCAGCTGCCATCCTGCCCAGCTGCTCTGTGGCCTAAGGTGTGGTGTGAGCAGGGGCATCTCTAACCGAGCCTTGGTGGGATTCCTTGCTGCAGAGAGGAGCACTGTGTACTTTCCTGCAGGATTGGTGCTCGATTCTTGCGAAGAGAAGTTCTGTGGTTCCTCACCTCCTTTGCACTCTGTTAACAGCAGCCCACTTCCCTGCAGGAGAGCAAGGCTCTAGTTCAAATTGGTTTAACTCCCTCTATTCCTTGAATCTTTATCCTGGAAAGGGCTTTCAGTGGGCAATGTGAGTCACTTAGAGATGATAAATTCTCTCCTGATGTCCAAGGATGCTTCTTTGTGCCCCCGTCTTGTGCACTGTGCTGTATGTGATTGAGGCTGCATTCACGCAGCATTTTGGCCTGGCTTCTAAAAGAAGCAAGGTTTTACACAATCATCTTTGTGCCTCTGCATGCACCCCTGGGTGCTTGCGTGCTCTGGGGCTGTGCTCCTGGGATTTCCTATGTAGGAAGGGGATGCCCAGGTGGAGATATTGTGATGAAGTTCTCCATCCATTACTTCTTCAATTCTCAGCAGCAGCCTAGCAATAGGCCATGAAGCCCTGCAAGCGCAGATCCCTGTGGGGAAGCACCACAGCCATTACCGTGTCCTTTGTGCAAATCATGCTGTGCTGTATTCAGCACGCAGGCGCTAGTTGTCATTTGGGATGTCCAGAGAGTGGGTCTGCCTGCTGTGCCCTGGCTAAGGCCTTCACCCAAAGCAGGCTGAAAGCTGCTCCCGTCAGTCCCATTCACCGTTTGCTATGTGTATTTTGCTGACAGACACACAAAGCTGAAGTGAAGGTGGCAGTCGGTGCCTTCACTGCGGTGTGAATTGAAGGGACCTGAAGGCCAGGGCTGGGTGTCCCTGCTGTCCCCAGCCGTGTGCAGATGGCTGCTGCAGCCCTGCTGGGCCCACGACAGCAGTGCCTCAGGGCCAGGCAGATGGCGGCTGTGGCGATGGCATCAGCTGTGGCTGCTGCTGCGTTCTCCTGCCTGCTCTGCTGAAACGGGCCTGTCCCCATTCCTGCGTGCCTTCCAGGTACACAAAGACCTGTGCCCAGCAGCTGCTCTCCCAACCAGCAGTGTCTGGGAGAGGCTTTGCTGGCTGCTGAGCTACTGAGCACCACAGGCCACTGCTCCTCAGTGCCGGGCGGTGGCCATGCAGGTTTGCTCACCCTGGCTTTGCCTCCTGGCACAGGTAGCTGCTGCAGCCCTATCCTGGCTGGGCACTGACCCAGAGGTTCTGCAGTCCCTGAGAGCAGTGGGATTCAGCTCTATCCAGCCAAGTCCTCCTTGTCTCTCCTCTTTCTTTTTCCTTTTTCCTTCCCTTGGCAGCATTCCCACCCCAGCTGACACACCGCCTGCCTCAGCCCTCACCCGACTGCACTGATGCTGAAAGAGCCCTGCCTGTGTTCTGGGAGAAGGCTGGTCAGCCTTGACCCCCTCTCCCCTCTGCTGTGCACAAACCTTATCCCTGAATCAAAAGCATGTACACCTCCACACACGTGGATTTCATATGAATTTCTGTTAATCAGCACTCAAGTGCAAGAGGCTACCTTGCTGCTCTGAGCCTGTTTTCTTGGTTCCACAGCTCTTCCCAGTCAGATGAAGCCTTGCCTTGCTGACTGCATACACAACTGTTCACCGTCACAGTAATTTAGGGCTTTGCTTTATGCCCAGCACCTCTGTGTTCATCTTGCTTCAGTGCTGTACTTTGCTTGCCATGAGCCTCCCATTATAGACTGGGGAAGGATGGGGCATGCAGCTCCATCACCATTTCTTAGAGCCATACAAAGCTTACCTGCACAGTGTGGGAGTTCCCCTCCTCAGGAAGGGGGCTGCCCCCGTTCCTCAGTCACTGCAGCATTGAGGTGGGTTGGATTGGTGATGCCATGGCACTAACATGGAAATGTTATGTGCCGGCTTCTGTGAATGTCTCTTTATCTGCTATAAGCTCCAAATATGCTGCCACTGATGTTTAACTGAAACTTTGCAAATATCCCACTGAGCCCTTCAGGATCATTGCTTATGCAGCCTTATTTCTTCTTTAGAAATTGTAGGTGTGGGTAATTATATGTATTTTTGAAAGCTCTAACTATGCTTCATTTAAACTTCTGCAAACATCTTTGTGAGTCCAATTAATTGCCTGCAGAAGAAAACGATCAAAAAATGAGATGAGGAAATGTGCGTTTACCCAGATACAGCTTGCAAGCCAAGCAAAATGTTATGTTAGCCCAACAAATGGGTTATTCAAGCACTGTTCTACCAAGGCAAACATAGAAGAGTTGGGGATTAGGGAGTTTTGAAGCAAAATGGGATGTGACCCTCTCAAGTTAAGTGATCAGCATTGCACAGGTTGAGAAAACGCTTCTGGTTTAGGGTCTGCTGCAAACTTGCATTGGAAGTACCTTTAAAAAATGCAGTCTGCCTTGAACTTTTCAACTATTCCCACAAAATTAATTTGTAATCTGTTCTTCTGCGTTGCTGGATTCTTCTACTTGCACGTATTGAGCTTTGCGAAATAATGGGGCATCAGTGAAGCCAGTGTAGCTCAATGAAGGGAGATGTTTTATCACATTCAGGCTGACAAAATCTGCCCTCAGCAAGGAGCCTGGTGAGAGGCTGTTCCTCCAGCCAGTGCTGTGGAGCCCCACAGAGCCCATCTCCTGCTGCTGGCGTCCTGTGGGTCCTGTGCCATGTGGGGCTATGGGCCTGTGCATGGTGCACTGTGGGGCCAAGGGATGTGGAGACAGTGGCACAAATACAGGAGCAGACAGAACACATTAACTGCATCTTAGGGAAGCTACTCAGCTGCACTGCATTTAATTTCCACTTTTCGTCTAAGTGAAAAAGCAAAACTCACAGCTAACCAAACTGGGCCCAGTGCACTGCAATCTCTGCTGCTGCCGATCAAACACAATACTTTGTTTCTAATTTGAGAAGGATTTTTTTTTTTTTTTTAAAGTAGTTTAAAACAAGAGGAAACTGTCACATCCTGAGTGACATCCTGTGTGCTGCAGCAACATTCTTGCTTCTAAATGATCAGAATTTCAGCCAAGGGAATAAAATCCAATCCTTGTAAAAACGTATTGGCTTTGTGGAAATCCTGTAGTATTGCAGAAGCTATTTTCTGATGGCAAAATGCAAATCTAAAATCTATATCCAAGAGAACAAAAAGATTAATTAAATTAGCTATCTGGAGGAAATTCAGAGGACACTGAGTTATTGATTGGATTTTGGTGAATTTGTTTTAATATGCAAGATTACATTTTAATACTGGAAATGATGGCAGCGTTTCACAGCCCAGTTAATTATTTCTCAGATGGTGTTTTCCCAGCCTGCTGCACAGGTACCAGCATCTTTCAGCTGCCCCACGTTCCTGCCTTCCCCATGCCCTGCTGCTTACAGGGTGCTCGTGGCTGCCCTGTGCTTGTGGCTGCTGCTGGGGCTGGTTTGCAATAGTTGCTTTTGTGCTGGGGGGAGTCTGGGTGAGCCTCCACATCTGCGGGGTCTGGAGCAGTTTGGTTTTGGTGCTGGAAGGACTGGGTGCTGGAGAGCAGCTGGAGGGGGTGTATTTTGGATTACAGTGTGACTGTTTGTACTCAGGGTATTTATTTTTGTATCTTGAATTAAAAATATAAATGTGTAGCAGTTTCAGGATGGAGCAGGGAATTGTTGGAAACAGTGTTACAGCTCAGAAAGGGCAATATTTTTGTTTTCAGACCCCTCTTTGCCAAAGCCTGGCTCTGCAGTAGGGTTGGGCCAGGTGTTGTACCAGCTGCAGCTGTGCTTGCAGTGGGACCATCCGTCCCAGCTCGGCAGCCGCTGCTCTAAGAAGAGCTCTCTGGGGAGCTGAAAAGAGGCTGGAATTTATGGAAAGTGTCAGCCAATAGTGCAAAACCTGATTGCCAGGCAGAAAAAAAGTAACATCTCCAAATTAGATGCTCCCTATTAAAAAACTTCGCAGTTATGCATGTATACATGTGCATATGTATATAGCGTGTCTGAAATATTACCATGGATTGAAGCATTTATGTAAGTATCTGTGACACCTTCTACAGCACAACCCAACGTGTAAGTACACCATGTTTCTGAGTGCCTAGTAGGAGTGAACGCTGAGCTGCAGCACTGCAGAAATGCACTGCACATTTAGCACAAGGAATTCCAACATTTGGGATTTATGTAACTGTAATGGCAAGTCTGTACATTTAAAATGCCATGACAACTTTGGCAACTAAAACTGTTTTTTGACTTCTGTGCACACTTTGGCTGCAGCTACTGAGCATCTTTGTCCTGTTCTCACCTCATGTAAGGCACATCAACAGACAGTGAGTGATGCTCAGGAGCTGGTAAGATCCCATAGGACAGAATGAAGGAAGGGGCATTATGAAGGATACAGCTTTTTCCTTGGCTTTATATATTTGGGTCAAGACCTCTGACCAAAATCTTGGTTCTCTCCTCTTATGGTTCTCCTTCCCTTTTCCCCTGAAAGAAGCACCCCACAGTTCCCAGCTGTGTGGGACTGTGGGGCTTCCTGGGACAGCATGAGGATTCCCTGGGTACTGGTGGGAGCTGGGTTGGGTGAGATAAGTGTAGGCAGTCAAGAGCTGCTCCTAGTGATCACTTTCACCTCAACCAACACATGCATGCCAGCCTCTCATGTGGGAGCAGGGCACATATTTTCTTCCAGCAGGTAGATCAGTTAAGTGTAAAACTATGTGTTTTTCCTCTTAAAAGTTACAGAATACAAACCTGGGAAATAGGTAAGCTCTTATTTTTCCCATCTGCTCTGTGGGGCTCTTTCAGCAAACTTTTGTCATATATATATAAGCTGTTCTCTCATTGGTAAATTATTTCATTCTTTTAGGTCTCAAATTTTATTACAGTTAAATTTTTGTTTTCAAGCCATAAAACTGCAAAAGACTACTTTGAAATGATACCCTTTCTGGCAGATTTGAAATAAATTATATCTAAACACTATTACTTTAAAAATAAAACAATCTGACTTGCAGTGTGAATAGGAATCCAAGATTTAGGAAATTCTAGAGTGTCAGGAGATGATGGCTTAAATTGTTGGAGACTAATTCGATGTTAATTAAATGAAGTACATTCAGAAGGTTGTGATCAGTGACACAGTCTAGTTGGAGGCCTGTAGCTGCAGTGCTCTGCAGCGGTTGGTAGTGGGTCTGGTCTTGTTCAGCAACTTCATCAGTGATCTGGACAAAGGGATAGAATGCACCTTCAGCAAGTTTGCTGATGATGTGAAGTTGGAAGGAGCATTTGATACATTAGAAGGCTGTGCTGCCATTCAGCGAGACCTGGACAGACTGGAGTTTTGGGCAGAGAGGGACCTTAGGAGGATCAACAAGGGCAAATGTAGAGTCATACACCTGGGAAGGAATAACCACATGCATCAGTACAGGTTAGGGTCTTACCTGCTGGAAAGGAGCTTTGGAGAGAAGGATCTGGGTGTCCTGGCAGACAATGGGGTGTCATAAATTCAGAGAATCATGAGGTTTATGATTCTATGATTCTATAAGGCTGAGAAAGCCAGCGATATCCTGGGGTGCAGGGAACTTCTAGAGAGAGTTCAGCAGAGGACCACAAAGATGATGAGAAGCCTGGAGCTCTTTATGAAGAAACACTGAGAGACTTGGGACTGTTCAGCCTGGAGAAGAGAAGACTGAGGGGGGAATCTTTTAAATGCTTATAAATACCTAATGGGTGGTAGTATAATGGATGGGGCCCAGCAGTGCCCAGTGTCAGAGGACTGAACTAGATGACCTCCTGAGGTCCCTTCTGACCCCTGTGGTCCTGTGAAAATCAAATATTTTGTGAGCGTGTAGATATTCTGTATTCTGATCAAGGCTATACATTATTCTCTGTGAATGAAGAGTTAGTGTTAATGGCTGTGCCAGACCAAGATGTTTCTAGATTTTTTTTAAACAGTTGAGTGAAAATTCTCCTAATGTATTTTTATTTCAAGAGTTGTACGCTATTTCTTTTTTTCTTGTTAAATTCTCTGCATTTTTTCCGCCCTCTTCCCCAGTGGCAATGTTGAATCTTCTTTTATAAGAGAAGGATCATTATGTATAATCAAGCAATTTAAACAAATGATCTCTTAGTTCAAGAAGACATACACTACAATATAAACTTACTGAAATGAAATGCAGTTGTTCAAAACATATCACACTATTTCTGAGTTATTAAAAGCTCTCTTACTTTGATTTAAAAAATTGTTGCGATTTTTGTTTCACTGATTGCCAGCCTATAGCTGCTGTCTTGATGGCAGTACAACCAAGTCAATATCAAGGAACAGGCACTGGTGTTGTTTTTAGCTAAAGTTCAAATAAAGTTAATTAGCCATCTTTGAGTAATGCAGTTTTAAAAACCCAGCTATGTCAGCACACGTGCTATCAGGGGACAAGTCTGCAGCTAATAGTGTTATTGCACATGAAGCCAGTTGTGGGTGGTGTTTTTCAAGTGGTGTGGATGTGGAAGGTGATGTTTCCAGGTATCCTGCACTGTGGAAAGCCAAGCAGAAATGTCCAGCCTCAAGTGCAGTATGCAGTACCTCATTCCCCTGAATCTTGAATAAAAGAAATTACTTGAGTAGTGGCTGGAAGGCTGAATGTTGGCAAGCTGACTTCTCGAGTGTGGTCAGATTATGGGGATTATTTCACTTGTCTACAATAAATTTTTGCATCTGCCTTGGAGACTGTCACAAAACCTTGTCCTAGCAAAAAAGAAAGACTTCCCATTTTCAGACAAATGACTTGCATGATGGGGAGGGAAGGATGTCTGCGCCATTATTGATTACGAGGTCGGCTTTCTGATCAATGGGAAGTTTTACATCCACTTGACTGACGCTCACCTTAACAGCCCATCCCTGAAACCAGTCAGCACTAATACGAAGTGATGGTTTCCCAGAACACTGTGATGTCCATAATGCATACAGAAGGGATGTAGATAGTCAGTCCTATCTCTGTAATAATATTATTTAAAGAGCTCTTTTGTCAGTGTGACTTGGAGTCATTTCTGTATGTATGGTCAAAGTATGACTATGTCGAGAAGCAGGAATAAGCATGGGCTGAGCACAGACACAGCTATAGGATTTCCATAAGACTGTGCAACTCAAACAGAAAATCAAGAGAACAGAGAAATCTTATTAACAGGGAAAAAATACAAGTACAGATAGGAGATACATTCATATGCAAATGTGTAGAGGAACTCTGCTTCACTGACCCCTTGGCTATGGGTGAAATTTTCCTGGGAAAAAGCATTAGTTCAGCTAAGTAACCCTGATTGCCTCAAGTGTAAATTAATTATCAGAACATTTTTTTCTAGTGGTCAGATTGGAAGAAAGTTTTGGGAGATAGGAGCTTTTGTGCATATTTTTCCTTTTCAGTTTCACTGTAAGAGACTTGCTGACTGTGTGAGGCTGTGATAGAAACAGTTGAAGTCTGGGGGAACTTGTATTGCACGCTGCAGTTTGCCCATGTGTGAGTAATCTTGTACCCCTATGAATTCCTGATGTGGGAAGCTCCTTCTGAGTGTCACCTCATAATGGTACCTTTCACTTTGGTCAGTGAGACTTTTCTCATTCTTCTTTCCGGTACTGTACATTTAGTCCGCTGAACTTCAAATGCAAAACTCCATGCAAGTTATATTTCTTTAGGGAAGCTTTTGTCAACGTACTTGTTTGAGCCATGTTTGGAAATGCCCACACCCTGTTTCCCAGGCTCAACAGGACTTCTAGGAGACAGGACTTATGTTCTTGGCAGCCTTCCTCCTGACAGAGGACCAGAAATCAAAACAAGCAAATAAATATGACAAAGAAATGTAACAGAACACAAAGCACTGACAAGAGCACTTGTCAGAAAGGAGTAGACACAATATAATTTGCCTCCAAGTAAGGATGGGCTGAGCTGATGCTATTCCCCACAGTCCTTGTCCATAGAATTGGGATTTTAATAGTTCTGGAGGAGGCACAGAAGGGGCTATAAGGACAGAGAGGGTGTTTGCCGCTGCCCTCCCTCTGTTCATACAGATGCTTTCAGAGCTGATGCCTGGAGCTTTGTGCTCACTTCTCAGCTGGATCTCTCCTGTCCTGCTTTTGGCTGGGCCATTGCTCAGTTTCACCCTAGTAGCTCTGTCTTGAATTTGCAATGAAAGTAGTGCTGATAGCATGTGGGTGTTATGGCTGCATGGAGCAAAGATCCCTCCTAGTGCTCACCCTGCCTACCAACACATGGCTGGGTGTGTGAAGGGCTGGGGTACCACTTACCTTGTGCAAGGAATGAAGAAGCACATGGCCCTGGTAGCCAGTGCAGGTGTGTACATTTCCATACACACATATTTGCAGGAGGGGTTGTCTGCAGTGATGTGGTCGAATTCAGAGCCTTGCTCAGGCCCCAGCTCCGCTGGCTGCAGCACGCCTGAATGTTCACCCACAGTGCAGAGTGAGATAAGTACGTGTCCCTTCAGCATTTTATGAAACAAAGTAATGCAGATATCTATAAGTGAGACATGACATGAAGCGTACAGATAGTAAGTTTGGAATAGTTCTGGGAGTTAAGAATTTACATGTCTTTATTAATTATTAGATGTTATTAGTGAGTGACTAAGGAACTGGGAAGCTCTAAGCGTTCTTTTGAAGTAGCATACCCAAATTAGGCTAAATAAATAAATAAATTGGAAAATGTCGGGAAATGTCTGCTCTAATGAATTTTCTAAATACACAAATCACACTTATTAAATCAGTGGATCTTTTAGCTGTAAAAATATTATTACTGTTACACGGGGGAAATCCATTCAGAATTATAAAATATTTGGAAACTCTACGTTTCATTTTGGTGGAAAGGTTGTAAGATTAATATCAACAGAAAAGAGTATGAAGTTTTAAAAGCCAGCTTTCCCCCTTTTGTACACGTGCCAGTCCTCACTAAGAGCTGCTTTCTCCTTTCAGCCTTGTTTGAAGTAAGCTGTGTGTATAACAAGATGTTGAAATTTATTTATGGTATGTTAGCACCAAGGACAGGTTGTTAAGGGGTCATAAAAAATATTAGTTTCCACTTTATGGAAGCCGCGTTGATTTTTCTTCAAATTAAACTTATGCTATGAAGGGATATATGTGATGTATAAAACTTTCTCGCCCTCATTTCTTTCACCGTAACACAGCCAACCAATGCTGTCTTCCATGGGGACAAATCTCTGGTGGAGAGCTCCTCCCAACCTGGGCGATACCGGCCCGCAGGGGCTCCATGTGTGGAGCATTTCCATGGGCTCCCAGGCATTCTTGTGGCGAGGGAGGTGCTGGATTCCCTATGTATGAGCTTTCGGAGCTCCTTTTATGTGCCCTTTATCTGTATTTCACCCTCTGGTATTTAATTTATACACGTTGTGTGTTACTTTATCAAAATATTAAGGCTTGTACAAAAGAAAGACTGACCTTCCTGTTAGCATCGAAGAGGCAGTTCAGAAGGGTATATTGTTTTATTATTAAAATACAATTTATGAACCAGAAATGATCATAGATGCAAATTTATACTTTGCACATTTTTTTTTTCTTAATAAGAATATGTATATTTTCATCTGGGGAGAAAGCAGCATTAAAATGAGAGCGCCTGGGGAGTGTTGCCACACACACACGCACGCACACGCCTGCATGCCAGAGCCCCAGCGAGCCGATGCTGAGCACCAAGCTCCTACCCATGGCCCAGCCCGCACCTCCCAGGGCAGCTGGCCCCAGCTGGTCCCAGCGCTGGCACAGTTGTGCTTTGGGAACTTGTTTCCTTCTGACTGGGACCGGCACCACAGAGGAAGGCAAGGGGAAATAACACCACTCACCAGATGGGTTTTTCCAAGCCCTCACAGCTCTCGTTAACGTGGCTGGTCAGGAAAAGCCTTCTCTCTTCCTTTTCCTGTGCTACCTGCTCTGGAAACAGAGCTGACTAGTTTAAAAATGCCCAAGTTTGAAGGAGAAACAGCAGTAAAAATCAGTGTATTTCTTGAGGATATGGCTGAAGGTTTTCTTCCGGCTCTGACAAGCAGCTCCAGTGCTGTACAGGGTGTTGGGGTGGTGGGGGCATGATGCTGCACAGCATGCCTGGGCCAGTGGCAGGGTGAGCAGGTAGCTGTGATGGGCAGTGGCCATCGCAGTGAAGGGGACCAGGCCCTTCCTGATGCATGTGGTCTGCTGCCCCCAGGGCAGGAGGTGGGGTAAGGGTTTGCAGCCTGCTGCTCAGCTGCAGGGCCTTGTGGCCACTTCTGTTCTTCGTTGGGTTGGTTTCAGTTGCCATATAAAAGTGCTTGTAAACCAATTTCAAAATGCTCCTCTTTCTTTGCACCATCAGTTCGTGTTAGATGTGAGCCCTCAGTGTCCTCATTAGCTGCCTCAAGACAGGGCTGGCCCATGTAAATTATTTTATTAGGTGTCTTGTTTATAGAGAAACTTTATAGCCCAAATGTAAAAACAGTGCACTTTCCCGTCTATTTTTTCTTTCCTAGGGAAGCAAAACATGCAATAGCTCTGGTGTGGTGAGGCTCTGCACCCCTCATTGTGAAGTCCAATGTTTTTGAGCTTCGCAGTGCTCCAGTTTTATTCCAAAACTTCACTTCATTGTGGCTATTTCTTTGCATTTGGGAAACTGCAGCTTGTAAGCTCAGGCCCAGTGTTAAGATCCTGGCTGTGAGTTGTAGGTGTGCTAATTCCCCCTTTCTCTGCTTTGTCGAATGAATTACTCCAATTTCAACATGTAAACGTTTTTGTCCTCCAATGACATTCCAGATGGAACGAGAACATTGAAACTGTTGGTTGCTGAAGTCAAGTGTGCGGTTTTATGAGCAACGTGGGGGACTTCAGATTCACCTGTTTTCTTTCACTTGAGCTGTAAAACTCCTGTTTACTCATAGTAGATCTATTTCTGAAAGAAGGCGCAGACACTATGGTGACAGTTGCCTTAGAAATGCACATAATGAGCAAGAAGCATGCCCGTAGGCAGCCGGTGCTTGCTGCCTGCAGCCCCTACCATGTGCCCCCACCCTACCACCACGGGCAGCACACCCTGAGGTGCTCTGCCTGTCTGCATCAGTGCCAAATGCATTGGAGGGGCTGGGGTGAGAGGTGCTCCCGAATCTGTAACACGCACCAGGTGTCTCCTGGTCCACTTCTGAGAACTGTAAGCTTTGGTGCATTATGCATTTAAGATGCTGATCATGAGAGTAAACTGAAATACTGGCTGCATTATATTACACTATGCACTTGTATTTATTTACATAACAGATTTTGATGGGAAATGCATATCTGCACTGGAGTCTGTGAATTAGAAACAAGAACTAAATGTGAGCACTGGGAATGGATTTTCTGGGGCTGGTGAGTGAGGCACGTGGGTCACAGGAAGGGTGATGGTTGAGCCACCACGTGAGCCCTGTAAGCTGCTGCCTCATGGCCAGAGGCTCTCCTTTGGGTGCTCCCCTTACCTGCCTGCACTTGTACCAAGTTCCACTGCAGTGTGTGAAGACCCAGGCCTGTTAGCTGCACGCAGATTTACGGCGCGGGTTTAAGCTAATGGGTACTTATCAGACAGGCTGTATTTGGTGGTCGTCCATCATTTGCTCATTAAACAGTGTATCTAAGTGATTCTCATTTCCTCCCTGCCATGTCTGGAAAGGAGGAAACTAGACACATTACGATGGAATATTAATGTCCTGGAGGATTAAGCCACCCATAATTAGATCTTCTTTGCATAAACCTGCTAGTGCTACCTTATTTTGTTGTTTGTTTTGCTCTTCTTAATCATCTTCACATCTCTTTCCCTTCCCAAATCTTTTTGTTGTTTCATTTCTTTCTCAGTTTTCCTTTGTAGTGCTATTCCATTTGTCTCATCCTCCTTCCCTTTTCTTTTCCCCTGACCTACTGAGCACAGCAGCCTGGGTTTCCCCGCTCCTCCCTGCTCCACACAAAAAGGCTGACTTTGCCAGCAAAAACCACACTCCCTGCCAAGCCCTGTTACTGACTTTGGAGAAAAGCAGCTAGAGAACTTGTGCAAATCCAGGCTCTGAACTACCTAAATAAGCCGAGTCAGTAAACCCCCGTGTCTTATTCCCTGGCTTTCTGGCCCATGAAATCACTGGTGGATAATGGTCCTATTTAAAACGAAAAATGCTGGTCAGGCACCACTGATGGCTGATAGGACTGAGCAGCCACTGGGCTGCACTGAAAGGAGGGAACTTGTGGATCCTGGGGCAGGGTGAGGAATGGCATGGCATATCCCTCCCAGCTGTGAGGGAAGGAGGATGCACCCGTACACGCTTACTGTTACGGTTCCCTGAGCCCCACAGACCCTTCCGTTTCCATGTGGGATGGGTGAGTCTCCCTATGGCACTGTGCTCCCTGCTTGGCTCAGCTCTATGCCCACAACAGCACCAAATTCAGCTGGTTTTCATCCTGCTTTCCTTCCCTACTCCTCACGCATTTGTGTCTTGCAGACTTCTGCCTAAAAGGTGTTCTCAGGTGGAAAATCTAGCAGGAGCACCTAAGCAGGAGGTGGGAAAGGCTTTGAGATGAGCCAGGAAGCAAGGTGAGCTGTCTTCTCCAAAGCAGCAGTTTCCAGGCGTTTTCCCTCCTTGCATTGCACTACCAGCTGTGGCAGCTCTGCTTGGGCAGTGTTCTGTGCTTCAGGTAGGGAAGGAGTGGGGGCATCCTGTGCGCTGCTCCTCCTCCAAGCCAGGGTGGCACCAGTGCTGTCAGCACTCAGACTCTGGGCTGGGTGCTTTAGCTCAGGTTTTTGGCATGGCCCCAGCCGGCAGCGTGCCTCCTGGCTGGTCCCTGCACCACTGCAGTCGTGGCTGTTTAGTGAGAGTACCGGGGGGTTCTTGTATTACGGGAAGGATTAAAATGGCCTACAAAACCCATGTGATAGGGTAAAGGAGCAGATACGTGCCATCTCAGCTGCTGAGAGCTGCTGCTCACTTGTAAGCCTGATTGCATCGAGAAATCTACATCTGTTTCAGAAGCATCTCACTTTGATAAGGTTTACTTATTTCCTAGGAACAATAAAATGTAAATAAGCACCATGGCTACAAATGAAGTGCAGGTAAATAGTGGCTCTTGCTTCTGGGGAGGTGGATGTTATATCCTGTCAGAAGTTTCTCTGAGCACAAAAAACCCAAATCTTTGTGCCTGCAGCACTTGTGACCTAGCAATTAAATCAGAATCCTTAGGGAGCATCTGAGACAAGCAGGCCAAAGGCAAATATTTGGAGTGTGCGGGGGTGTTGTACCACAATGTCAACCCTCAGATATGCTGCCTTTGCTCTGACTCCCCCCTCCTCCCTGCTCTGGAGGCATAGCAAAGCCACAGCGCTGGGGAGTAATGGAAGCAGATGCAGACTGGTATGGGTACTGTGGTCCCCCCTTTTTTTTCCTAACTGTGTGCATGGTGGGCTTGGCACGGTGGCTTTGCTGTTTGCACCTCAGTGCTATTTTGTTGATGAGGCCTGGGATTGAGTATCTGTCATCCAACTGGACTAATGCTGCAAAGTGGGAATCTGCCCAAAGCACTTCAAAGGGGAGGGAGCAGGTATAGGTGGTAGCAGGAGTGTAATTACAGAGCAGCTTCTGCTGTTGCAATCATGCAGGCATGCAGCGCAATTTGGGGAGAAAATGGGGTGAGTTTGTGAAGGAAAACAGGAAGCATCCAATGAAAAACACGTGTAGTGCGTCTATGAACATTCTGCCCAAATTTAGCATTAGTGACTTTGGGTGGCTTCATTTTTCAGTCTTCAAGATGAAACACTTTCCTTCCCGTTCCATGCCAGTCCCCCGTGGTGCTCCCCAGCTGTGGGGCTGTGCTGTGCCCATGCCCTGCTGGTGTTGGAGCTGCAGGGCTGCGCCTGTGGGCTCTGTGGGGAACCACATGGACACAGGCCTGCTCCCTGGCTTTGGTCACTGCAATTGGCTGGTGTGTCATAGAAAGCATATTTTCCTGCTAGTGAAATGGGAGTTATTTTACTGTGCAATGTATTGTGGAAAGTAATCATGTTGGATGCTTCGTATTTCTTTGTGGGCTTTTTTCCTCATTACTGCTGCTTAGATTGTAGCATCCACAAAGTGAGTGTTAATGCAAACTGGTCACCTGAGTCAAACTAGCTTTCAAGGAATAATGGCCAAAATGTTGAGAAACCGAACCTTTAAAAGAAAAATGAACCAAAGGGAATTTCTCTCTGGCTGATACTGTGGGCTGGGGGCTGTTCTGCCTCAGCCCTCAGCAACAAAAGCTGGGAACCATAGGAAAACCTTTCAGCTCCTGTTTGAGCCCACGGAGGAAGGGTGAGCAGAGGCACAGTGGGACCAGGCACCTTCCCTGCTGTGCCTGTGACCGAGTCTGAAATCTCAGTGCTTCGCTCCAGCCACCCAACCCATCCTTCTCTTTTGCTGAAAACACATTTTTAAAGAAAATAAAGTAGGGAACAGTGTCTGGCCAAAGTGAGCAGCAGAGTGCAGCTGGAATCACTGATGACCAGTGCTGATCTCGCGTATTGCAACTTGGATATGACTGAATTTTCTGCCTTTGATTATTTTTAGCAGAGTATTTTCTTTATCCCTTCCTTCTGTTAGAAAACATAAAGAAATACGAAAATCCAGCATAAAAACAGTAATATGAAAAGCTATGCAAGCAAACCAAGTAAATAACAGTCATGGATAAAATAAAATTAAAAACTTTCCACTTGTCTGTTTTGAGTTAGGTAGATGAAGCATTATTTAGTTTTGGGGCAAAGCCCTCCTAACTTTACATGGATTTTAATGCATGGGTTTATTTGTATGTGAGTGAAATTGAACTTTAGGTAATTATATCCAGAGTTTTCCCGTTAAAAGATGGGTCAACGTGGAGACAAGATGGCGGTTCACAGAGCACAAAATGGCGGGTGAGCCTCTGTGAGGGAGGAGGTGTGATCCAATGGGCTCTGCCTGCCTGTGCATTGTGCCTGTCGTGGCTGCAGGAGGCCCATGGCGTTAGGCCTTTCTTATTCTGTCACTACAATTGTCTTACATGGCCTCTAGGCTACTATGGATTTCTTTGGCAAAGGTATAGCTGTGTCTGAAATAGGACTTATAGCAGAAATGGCTAATTTTCCCCAGTAGTAAACCTGCATCCCTCCCAGCTTGTGTGGGCTGGATGAGAAATCAGAACTGGGCACAGCCCTGCCTGTGTAAAATACCTCTTCTGTTCCCAATGTCTCACTGATGTCATCAATGACACCAACCCCACAGGCAAGTTTATAAGATGCTGGAATTCTTCAAAGGAAGGGAAGGGATTGGGAAAAAGCATAAAATCAAGGATCCTGTGGTGCAAACGTGAATAATCAATGCAGATAATCACTGGAGCAGGTTCCAGGGCTGGGCATGCAGATCCCACCTGGTCAATAGCGCCTGTGTTTGAGGCTTTGCAATATGGCTTTGATTTCATTTGCAGAACTATTTAGAACTTGTATTCAGATCCAGCAGTGTTTATATTAAAGTCTGAGAGACTGTTCAGTGCAAGGAATACATACTTTGATTCAGGAAATGAAGACCCGTGAATTAAATTCTTTTGGTGCTGCTGTGACACAGTAAGCAGATATAGGTGATCAAGGTTTACTAAGATGAATTTCTGCAATTACTGCTTCCAAACACACGGCCTGGCAGCAGTGGGGATGCCACTGGCCTCAGTACCAGCAGGATTGGGCTCACTGCTGGCCTTCCTGTTGGCAGCTGATTTCTTCCTTACTTGTAAGAGTGAGATGAAATTTTATAACTCCTAACAGGCAGGCTGTGTACATGTTGCTTGTGAGTGCTGAGCGCCTGGCTCTGACAGCTTTCATATCATCGAGCTTTAAATGCACTTACTTATGGCTACCATATTGCGGAACTTGCTTAAATATTACAATAGTATTCTTTTAAAACCCCAAACATGGAAAGAATCTATTGTTAATTACATAAATCAGGCAATTTCCCCCTTGTCGGACAGTTCTTTGCTGTGATCTGTTACAGCATGAATTTAAAAAATGAGCTCTGCATTTGCACTGGAAATTTTGTACATGCAAGTTGTTGTGAACATGCAAGATTTCAAATGTGCATCTTAAGCTAGGAATACCTAAACCTCTATTAAAATCTCACATGAACCTGTCCAGGAAGAAACTGCAGGCAGAAATCTCACACTTAGGTTAGAATGTAGGGAAAAACTCCTCACTGAATTTCTACCTTATGAATTATTTTATAGAAAGCAGTAAGTTCTCCTTTGGTGGTGCAGTGGTCTGTTAGAATACTTAATGTTGTCGTGGACTCGTTTTCTGATGACTTTGCTCTTTAGTTGGTTCTTTATAGCAATCACAACATATTTTTGTTCTTTTTTCAGTTGAAGAGGGCGAATCTTCGGATTTTGCTTTGAACTGGGACTCATCAGTGACTCAATCAGGTAAATATTTTAGCTTCTTCTGATTGCAAGAACTGCCAGAAAGCTGCCAGGCTTTTTACAGGAACTGTATTTTCTATGTCACATTCCTGTCTCCAATCCAAGACTACCCACTGCAACACAATTTTTATATCAGTTCCATATGGTCAATAAAATCTATTACATACAGAGACTAATATACTCTTATCCTCTGGAGAGCCATTCCTCCTTCTTGTGGGCACACTGAAGCGGGTTGTGATTTCTCCAGTATAACCACTTGGAAGTTTTTTGCAGTGGGCACTGCTGCACATTCATTCCAATCTAATTACATAAAAGCAGCTTTACCAGGAATTTTAAACTTCAGTCCCAACTGGAATGTGTGTGTTTCTCCTCTCAGAGAAAACTGGAAAGTACTGTCAGAGCTGGAGGATGAAAGTGGTACATTGCCATGGCAGAGAGATTGAACATGCAAAGCAGCTTTTGCTCTCTTTGATATCAAGAGCACTTAAACATGTGTCTGGAATGTGCTCATTTGTATTGCACTGAAAATGTGAATGAAGTGAGTCTTAAAGCATGCTTGTGTGTAGCTGTGTAATGTGTATTGATAGCGCAAATGTAATCACCTGATTGACTGGTAGGGGGAAGTAACCAGTTACATTCCAGAGCTGTGTGCCACATGTGCTGATGTTTTACTGTCTTTTACATCCCTAACAGTAACGGGATCATCAGAATATTTTTGACTCTTGCAGCTGCTAACTCCATTTCCCTGTCCTCTTCTTGATGAGATTGGGCAGTGGGATGGGAACCACTCTCAAACTGAACACTAATGTGAGAATAAAGAGGTGCTGCCTTCCTGTTCTGTGCAGGCAGTGGCACTCAGCAGCAGAGCAGCCTGTAGGAGGCCTCTACTATGGCAGCAGCATCTGGTGTGGCACATCTTCCTGGGTGCAGAGCTGTCCTGGGCTCCTTGGGTGACCAGCATTGCCCTCAGGGCCGCTTTGTGCCTTCAACACTTCCCCTGTTCTGCTGTCCCCCAGCTGCCACCATCCCTGGGTCATGTTCAGTTCTGCACAGACTGAGGTTCCAAACAGCAACAGTAGCAGCAGTTTCTGTGCAGAGTGGGAATTAATTTGGGATTTGTGGACCATATTGGTGACTAGACTGTAGGTAACAAAGCCTATAAGAGGCTTTTCCCAAATTAGTTGAGTCTCCTTCGTTTCTCCTTATTTATTGCTATAATTATAGCCTTAATTCAAGATGTCAGATGTGAGGTGAAATGTTTTGTATGTGTGGTTTATGGCAGCTTAAAGAAAATGGGTGCTAATTGCCAGGTTTTCCTTTCAATATGGTCAGTAGGCACAGGCTTCCATCTGACATACATGCCAGGATACAACTTGTTCTGTAAGTAGAGGGCAGAAGTTGCAGACTGGCATGAAACTGAGTAATGGCACAGACAGTGTGGAAAGTCACAGCATGTAGCAGTGTAATATAGCAGCTCTTGTGCAGTACATGGCCCTGGCTGCAGTCAGTAACAGAGGCTGGCCCCAGCCCACAACACCCTCATTACACTCTGTTGTGATCTTCCTGTTTGTATTAGCTCCAGAAGGTTGATGCTGAACTTCAGCAATGGATGAAAAACATGCTTCAGCTTCTTCTTTCATGCCCCATCCTTCCCCAGCCTCAAATGACAAGACTGCCTCCCCTACAGAAAAAAAACAATTAAAAGGAGAAAAAATTGACTTGTCAAACTCTGAAACAGTTGCCAGATGTTTCAAATTAACATATTTCTCTGCCTTCTTCTCCTGCATGTTAGCACATCTCTGTGTGCAAACACATCAAAGTGACTCCCATGCAGTTCTGCTGGTGCTTGGTGGGTAAATGTGGGGCAGTGCTGGGCACTGCTATGAGCAGTGTTTTTTTAATGCTTATGGGTCATTCCAGCTGAGGGAGAGAAGGTGCTTCTGCTGCTGTAGCTTGCTTTGCTCACCAAGCCAGCACAAGCAAGGCTGGAAGTGCTCTTGGAGAGGCCAAGAATTGAGAGAATGCAATGAGATTTTCCCTTATGCAGGAATTGCTCTCTATGCCCATAAGGCCCATTTGTAAGGGGCATGCTGCCAACTTCCTCTGAAGTTCTCATCCTCATTTTTTCTTAATATAGAACAAGAAAAGGCCACCCTTGCCCCTCTCACCCCAAGGACCCAGCTTGGTGGGCAGCCCCTGGCCCAGTGGAGCAATGCAGTGTGGAGCCTCCTCCCCTGCTGCCCCCACTCTGCCCTGCCTGGGGCTTGATGCTGCCTCTAGGCCAAGAAACCAGGGTTCTGCCTCTTTCTGGCTGGACCCTCATTCTGCAGACTGCACTGCTATTGTAATACATCACAAGAGCATTATCTGGAGGAGCAGCAAGGGACATTTTAAAGAAGTAAAAAGTCTTACTAAATATATAGAGAATTTAAGGCATTTTAAAGACCTATGGAAGCATTTTGCATGGGGATTGCTGGGGAGTTTCTCATTAGCCTGGCTGTTGGGCCCTGGGGAAGCTCAGCCAAATTGTCTGGGGCACACAGAGCAGATTCTGCATTCTCCTTGGGATCCCTGCAGACCTAAAAGCCTGAATTTTTGTGTCTGCTCTTGAAGAGATGGAGGTATCTTTGCTAGCAGCTACAAGCTGGGATACTGAGTGAGGGCCTGGGGAACAGGGCTGGTGACCTACAGTGGGTGATGGGGATGAGTAGCACTGAGTTCCCATGCATATGAGAGCTTGCTTTGTCCAGGATGCTGTATGAGGGTTTGAACTGCCTTCTATTTCTTTTCAAGTCTTTCTCATTTAAGAGAGAAGAAGGAAAAAAAAAACAAACAAAAAACCAGCAACTTTTGAGAAACAAACCACAAAATAATACAAAACAAACCCTAGCCTGCAGTCACTCCTCTCCCCCTCTTCCACTTTTCATGGCATCTCCCAGCAATGTAAATCTCACCTCTCACTTGGTGCCTCAGTACAGGAACAACTCTGTGCTGCTCAGGGCCCAGCAGAGCCCACATGGTGCTGAGATGGCTGCTGGTGTCTGACGTATGGCATCTCCCTGAGATGGCAGAACTCCGGAAAAAACCTGCAGCCACCCTTAAAATGAGATCCTGGGATCCTTTACTGCTGCAGAACTTTGAGGAGTTCAGTAACAACTCAGCAAGCATCATAAACCTTTTGTCTTGCATATACTCTGAAATTGCTTGTCCTGAGCGCCTTTGTGGGCTTGGGCATCTAAAAGCTGATTTCATTGGTAAATCAATACTACAACATTCTCACTGCAGTATGCAAAGATTTCCAAAGAAATGAACCCTTGAACTGTATTAGCAAAGAACAGTTTGCTAACAAACAAAGTCAAGAGACACTGGTAACATCTCTAAGTTGCAATTTTTTTTTCCAGTCTATGATTAAAGGTTTTATCTGACAGATTCCTGATGGCAGAAGGAGCTTTTTGGTGGAGGTGTGGGGTTCCCATGGTCTGACACACACCCTGCACCTGCAGCACCTCTGGAGCAGACACAAAACCCAAAGCTCTCAGCAGCTCCCTGGCTAGTATTGGATCTGGCTGAATGTCTGGTGGTGCCAGGGGGACTTGGGGCCTCCTGCAAGGGAGAGCAGCCCTCAGATGTGAACACAGCTTGTGTGGCAGTATTTAAATCAGCAGCACACACCTGTGTATTATGGCATTTCCTAGAAAATACTTACTATTAAAAATGTTAATTGGGAAAATTATAGCAATAGCACAGAGGAGGAGAATTAATTTCCATGGTAAAAGAGGGGAGGAAAAAAAAACAAAACTCGTTTGGAAGGGAGCTACAGTGTGCTTCCCTCCACCTACCCACCCTTTCACTTTGAAAGCAAATCTGCATAAGAGAAGCCAAGCGAGGAGTTGAGTTGCATTAGGGTTGCTGGACTTCCTCACCATGTAAGCCAGAGTCCAGGGTGCTGCAGGTAATAAGGGCTGTGTTCCTGCAGCCCCACAGCACTGGAAGGACTGCCCTCAGCACCACTTATCCCTGTGGGAGCCAGCAGTCAGAACAGGCAGCAAGGTCCTGCCATGGGCCCTGCCTTGATGCCAGCTGGTGCTCCATGTAGCCTGTCTCCTTCTGCTCCACTCCATGCTCCTCCTCTGCCTTCTGCTCTCTCTTCTCCTATGGTGCTACCTGGTCATATCATTCTCCACATGCAAAGGGATGGAGTTAGATGAACATTTTCTGTGATTTCAGATGAAAATTGCATCTGTTGTTTACAACAGCCTTCAGGGCATAACTAGCAGTAATGGGCTAAAGTAGAGTAAAGGAGATCCTGGGTTGAATATCAAGAAACAGCTCCCAGTAGTGAGATCTAACAGGCTCTGGTATTATCTCCCATCACTTCAGTCATTTTCAAACCATGCCGGACAAAGTGCTTGAAAACATGCTGTAGGAATGGCCTTATGTTGCAGAGGGATGGATAAGATCACCTGATAAATCCTTCTTATCTCTGATATATCCAGTTTTGCCACACTCTAGATTTGCTAATATCCCGCAGATCTGGGGACAGATGCAGTCTGAGCGCTCTGGCAAAGCGCGCTTTCTAGAGCTTGTTGCATTCAATCACTTCTATGTAGGATCTCAAGTCACTTTACAAACACTAATCAAGCCTCCCAACCAAGCAGAAAGTATTTCTAGTGCCCCATCCCACGTGGCTTTGCCTCCGCTTTGTGCACTGTGCCACTGAACATCTTGCCTGAGCTCTAGCTCCTGGATGTGCTCAAATCTTCTCCTTCAGGACTGAGGCACTGCAGGTCCCAGCCTGCTTTGGCAGGGCTGAGGGCAGCCACAGCCATGCAGCTGCAGGAGGAGGCTGCGATGGGTTTTCCCTGGGTGGAAGCAGATGGCTGAAGGGCTGAAGGGAAATCTCCTGGTAAACAATTTATTTGCTTTTTTGTAGAAGCTCCTGCGCTCCTTCAACTAATTCACTCACTGCAGTTGTTTCTGCAGGCTCCCAGCCTCAATACATGTAAAATAGGAATGACAGAATATATTGTATTGGCTTGTTGCTTAAAGAAGAAAAATCAATGCAAAAATAATGCAACAGTTGTAGATCATTCACACTGAAAATAAAGCAAATTTTCCCAACCATCAGAATGGGATCTTATAAACGAAGTTGAAAAATAGGGTAAACAAATAGAATAAACAAACTACTGCTCAGTTATCTGGAGTGTGTAAGGACATGATAAAGAACAACGCAGTGAGGATCTGCTCAAAAACTTGTGGCGCTCTATCCAAATAATCCTTGCTTATTCAGTACAGGAGACTCAAATCGTTTAGGTTGGAAGGGACCTCTAGTGAGTCTTGTTCAACACTGACCTGCCTTGTAAGTATTGAGCTAATCACTGCTTCTGAACTTTGCCTTAAATTGTCTTTAACTGTTAAGCTTATTACAGAGCAAGAGTGTATGTATGGCTGTTGTAGTGTATGGATGTGCATCTCCAGGCAGCTTTTGCAGGACTGGCTACAATTACATTAGTGTCAAATGAAGCAAGCTCGTCTCATAATCTGATACTTGTTGCTTATACGTTCAAATGAGAAAACTGCTAAATGGGAGAATTTATACTGAGATCTGGCTCTCAAATCTTGTTGTGTCCACGTCAGACTCATGGCTCTCATGTGGAGACAACCAACCTGTGTCTTGTCAGGGCCAAGCAGCAACGTGACACAGATGTGCCAGATGTGTGCAGGGACCTGTGGGATGGGATGTGCAGCACTTGGTGTGCCCTGCTCTGTGCACTGCTGCACCCATTGTGGTCATTGCTGGAGTGCCCACCAGTGTCACCCACTGTGTCCCTTTCCTCATAGGGTGGCTTTGGTATTCATTAGTAGGAATTACTAGACAGCCTCATAATGCTGAGGAGAGGGAAAAACCGCGTGCTTTACTTGGAAGTGCTATCTGTGCTGTATAGAGCCCTGACAAGATCAAGGCTCTAATTAAATTATCTGGCACGTGGACAATTCTATTGCAAGATCTGCTGAGCTAATGCGTGGCTGTTAGCTGGTACAGGCACTGAATCAGAAGCACCAATGAGACTATTTGCAGCCTGCTTTAAAAAATTCTAGTGCCTTGTGAAGCCTGTAACGTTAATTGCCAGTTAGCACATAGTAATTGCTGTAATTCTTTGCAAGTAAAGTGATGTGAAGGACTCAGTGCTGCACTGTTCTTACCACTTCACACGTTGGTGATCCACTGTGTCCTCCACTCAGTTTTGCTGGGTATCCTGACAACCAGGCAGCAGCTGGCAGCCCACTCCCACCCTTGGGCTCACCTCTTCACACAGGCTTTGGGAGTAGTGGGGCTGTCACACAGTATGTGCACAAAGACAGTGTGTCAGTGAGCCTCGACCACTGGCTGGAGCCTTGGGCAGTGTTACCCGGCCGGGAGCCCCAGCACTGCCCAGCTGTGCCTGCCCCGCACAGCTAAGTGGGCCAGGAGCTCCTCCGGGTGGGATTAGGGGGACGTGTAATAGATGAGAGATCAAAAATGTTAATTAAGAAATGGTCTCTTCTAATAAGATGCCTTCAAGGGCATGGCACCAAAAATGAGGAAATATCTCATTTTGGCAGCAGCACTGGGGCTTAATGAGGCTGGGGTGCAGGGTAAGGGGATGAAGACTGAAGGCCTCCTGCTGAAAGCATCTCCTTTAGAAGGAGGAAGTCAATTAGCAATAAAATTGTAAATATAACAGCCAGAATTGCGTTACTTCAGTGCTACCCAATGCAGAATGTGCATTGGGCGTATGTGCTTCAGCTTGATGTTTTCTTGAGGATATGTCAGCTCTGTGAGTGATAGAGGTGGGCAACTTCATTTCATTGGTATTTAAGCAGCAAAAGAGAAATTGGGCTGAAGGTAACCACTTTTTTTGGAAGCTTTGGTACATCCGAAGTGAATCTGTGCAATGCATTTTTCTGACTTAATTGCTGAGATAGGGAAGTCTGCACCTTTGCTGCAGGCACAGTGTTTGGGGAGCACTCAGTGCTCTGCAGAGGGACAGCCTGGAGCTCTTGTATCCAGCCCCTGCAGAGGGGAGAAGCTTCTATTTTATAAATAAACTGGTGCACAACTGTTATTGTGTTAAAAACCCGAAGGTTCTTGAGGGCTGTGATGCTTATTACATCATTATTACTGAGGAAAACATTCTTTCTTAAACTTTAGCATCCTCTTTGTGAATCTGCTCTTAGCTTTTCTTCTAGTAAACTCATCAAAGACCCCAAAAGGACAAAGCAGACATTTAGCAGCACATTCCCTTGCAGATGGATGGTGGGATTCCATGTCCTGCTTCAACCCACTCTCCCCATTTGGATGCCTTGATGCTGAAAGCCGCAGCATCTGCAGTCAGCTGTTTGCTAGCACAAAATGGAGGGACCCTATGGGCAAATTTCTTCCCTCTCAGTTGGGAGCTTTCATTCAGATAAAGAAAGCCTCCGGTACAGCAAGACTGCACAGCCTGTCTAGGGCTCTGGCTGTTGTTTGAACCAAACAAGAGAGAATTCTATGTTTGACAGATACCAAGGGCAAGCACTGTCAGCCAGCGTCCATGTGCACACCAAGCCAGGATTGACTAGAGCAGCCTGGCAGGAAAAGGTCCTGTGACAATGGGCTGCAACTCAGATTTGCTGCTGTAGCTGGGTGTTTTATCTTCATCTGCTGAGCAAATCTGACGGGCACGTGTGGAGCAGGGGAGGCGAGCAGTGCTTGTCCCCACCCACATCTCATTGGGAAGGGCTGGTCACGGATGTAGGCTGCTCCCAGCTCAAATGACATTACACTCCCATGCCTGCTTTAGTCAGATAAGTGAATATGAGTGCTTGTTTCCATTTGCGGAAAGAAAATCAGGGACCTTTTTCTTATCCAAAAACTTAAATCAGGTCATTTTGCAGTTCATAAATGTATCAGTTTGATGGGCTGGTAAGTTTCATCTTTACTCGATTTCACTTACATTTTATTGTTGAAATAAATGTGCAATCTGAATTAGCCTTCCTCCAAGAAGGGTCACATCAAGCCTTTTGTGCTGGCACATCAAGGGGATAGAGAAAATACCAGCAGAAAGACCATTTCCTTTTTTCCTATAATGAAGCTCTCTTAAAAATCCTAAAGTCAACTCATTTGGGGCAACTTTGAAGACACCGTTCTGAACCATTTTTCTCCAAGTATTTTTGAAAACTAATTCAAAAGAGCTGTCAGTAGCCTGCCATTGTTCTTTTGGCAGCAATAGGAAAGACTTTAGTTTTGCACTGTTGGTTTAATCAAGAGGATTGTAGGAATATGGTCACTTTGCAGTGCTGTCATTAATTTGTTCCACGGGTGAGTCCAATATAGAAATTGAAAAACTAGAACTTAAACTTTGGTAGTAGTTCATGTTGGGCTGTTTGTGTTTAGCACACAAGTCCAGGTGAACATTTATGCTGTTGAATGAATGAGGAATGTTCTGTGTTGAAAGCATTTGGCTCCTCTGCCTTGGTCATATTAAACAGTATAATTTATTGCCAAATTCCCATCCAGAAAACATATACAAAATCAGCAGGGCTAAGCAGGTGTAACTGAGAGCAGCTTTTGGTCTATAATCTGATGGGAAAAAGGGTTATGTGGCAAAAATGAACTTTTTCTGGAAAGGGTGAATCTCAGGCTGAGATCTGGTGCAGTTTAGCTACTAGCCAGGCTGGTACGGCATTTTCTGAAGGGGTGTTGTGGATGTACACATCTCTTCCTCGTCTTTTTCTTCATGTACTGTGCGCTCAGACAGCTGCAGCGCTGGAGACATGAGGAATATCACCTCTGAAAGTGCTCTTTGCATCTCCGGGCTTGTGTTTTGACAAACAAGTACAGATGCTTCTATATAGCTGAATTAAATTATGTTCCATTTTCCACCCTTACTTCCAGAAAGACATCTAAGCAGATGATGTGGGGGCTTGACATTTATGCTGTTTGTGTGTGCAATTGAAATAAGAAATTGTGTTGCCATTCCTCAAAAACACTTTATAAAACTACACAAATACACGGCAGCCCTCAGACAGGGAGCAGCACAGCTCCCTGGGGTGGGCTCTGTGGGAGTGCCCTGTGCGGCTCACCCTGCAGCCACGTGGCACTGAGCGCAGCATGGTGCACTGTAGGGAAGGCTGTCTTGTAGGGTGAGGTTCTCAGTGTCTTCTCTTTTTAGTTATCAACAACAAAAATGCAAATTCCATGTCAGGTGAAAAACTGGGGCTGAGTTCATGCAAAGAAGTGTCCCTTTTAAAGATGGTTAATTTGTTGTTATTATTGCTTTTTACCTAGTGCAAAGTACAGAGGGAATGGGGCTTCTAAAGAGCATATAAACTAAATTAGGGTTAATTAGAAGTTCTCCCAAATAGCTGGTGCTTCATCAGCACCACAGCAACATGTAAATACATCTAATTTCTCTTCAGCTAAACTCCTCACAGCCTTAATTACAGCTACAACACCCTGCCCTCTCTCTTCCCATTAGTGGGAGAGGATCACAATGGCTCTGTGGTGAGCACATCGTCCTTCCCAGGAGTCCCTTGGGGCTGAGGAGAGGTGGGAGAACTGCAGCATGTCCAGGAGACCCCCATCGGGGCTCTTCCTAAGGAGCTTGAGAAGCAGAAAGCACCAATGGAAAGGCAGAAGAATCATTGTTTTGGAGAGTCTTGTGTTAGTGAACTACATAATCTACATAGTGGAATTCCTTTATTGCCCATCTGACTTTCTCCCCTCTATTACTCCTTTGTTGCTGACAGTCCCAACTTCAGGTCTGGAAACTGGGAAAAGCACAACCAGGAGGTTTCGGCTGGAGGCCAGAAACACAGGGCCAAGGGCTCGCTCAGAGGGGTGGCCTTTCCTTGGTGCTCAAATCTCTGGCCCCACAGAGGCTTCCTTTTATTCTTAATTTTATTAAAGCTGGTGAGTTCCTTATTACGCAGTGTCACATTTCAGCCGATCCCAAATTAATAAATGAGCAGCAGCAGAATAGCGTGCAGCACAACTCTAACAGCATGAGCCACGCAGAAGTATATTTCACTTAACTCAAATTTAAATACTCTGCTCTGCTCGATTTAATTACGTGAAATTACTGAATTAATGGCTTTGCCAAGTAAAACGTGTAGGACTTCAGAGTTCTGTAGTAGGAAAGAAATCAGAAATGTGAAGTACATCAGTTCTCGTGGGCAAGCTCGTGTTATGCATGTGTTAAGCATGAGTTGGCCCATAGTGGAGCTGGCCAATTGGGATCATGCACCGCTTCTGGCCTGGACCAGAGGCGCCCAGTCCTGGTCCCCCCTCGCTCTCCCTGGTGGCTCGGTGTCCCTGTGGGCAGTGGAGCTGTGCCATGGCTGCACACAGAGGCACCTCTGAGGGAGCCCTGAGCACAGGCACCTCTCCCTCCTTTGTTCCCAGAGCTCGGAGGACTTCAGGCGGTGTCATTCACCCAGGCGTTTTTCTTCCTGCTCCAATATGTTTTTGCCTCTGTAGCTCCACCTTTTCTTCCCTCTTTGCATGGATTTCATCCCCGGGTTGTTGGCAGCTGGCCAAGTGCTGCAGCTCTTTCTCTCTGTCACAGTGTTCTCTGTGTTATTTTTTTTTTTTTTCCCCTATAAAGATGAAAAAATGAAACAATGGCTACAAATGCTACACATAAGACTGTGAAAGGCCTTCCTCTTGGAATGGCTTCTACACAAATCCGTATCTTCAGCACGGGGCAGGGGACAGGCGCATTCTGATGGGAGTGTTTCAGGGTCTGCGAGTGCTGGGGGAGCTGCTCTGCCCAGGTGTGGACCTGCAAGGCTGGTCCTTGTGTGGGGGCACAGGGCTGCATGGTAAGCCAGGCTGTTGGGATCCAGGAGCAGGATCAGGAGATCAGCAGCTGGAATTCTGAGCAGAACCAGTCAACGCCTTTTTTTCCTTTCATTTGATATGCAGCTGCAATAACAAGCCACATGTGAGTTTTATTAAGCCCTCCATTTTTTTTCTATCTGTTCAGGGAGCTAAATATTGGAGCTTTATAGATACGTGGCTTCACCTTAAAGGAAAAAAAGACAACAACAAAAAGCTTTGTTGTGTTGTGAGTACATGACATTGAATTACAAGGTGATGGAGATGTCCCATGTTAAGTTTGAGCAGGCTTACATGGAGCTGCTGGAAATGGGATACTTGTTTTCAACAGAGACTTGAACAGTATCAAAGTTGAGCTCACATTTAGGTAAATAAAATAAAAGTGCTGTTTCTGTGCTGAAAACTTGCCTAGATTTTCTAGGTTATAGCAGGCTGTACTATCTAATGCTTGTGAGCCAAAGAGTTAAAGCACATCCTTATGAAGAAGTGCACTTTCCTTTGAAGTTAATACTTGCTGCACACTAATTTCCTCATGCATATAAATTAATTCTAGATCAGTTTCGATTCAAACCTCATTATCTGAACTGAGGATAGAGGTTACCCCTATTCAGATGCACCTTAAGAGTCTATGGGTGGACACCAACATCCTGCTCTCAGATGTAGATCATCTGCGACAGCTGTCCTGAGTAAATGGGTGAGGGTTTTCTGCAGATGGTACGTGAGAAGTTGGAGAGCCACGCATAGAAACGCAGTGTTTGGTTTGGATACTGCAGAGCCCTGTGGGCAGAGTGCTGCTCAGTGTGGGCCGAAGGGAGAGGTGCCGGGTGGGTGCTGCTGTCTGCAGTGCGGCGGTACGTGAAAGGGAAACTCTGAGCAGATGGAGCAGGATCAGTGTGCAGTGGGGGGGGAGAGATGCCCCTGGCAGGACCCTCAGTCTTTGCTATAATACCTCTGCAAGGCACCTGGAGGAAATTACTCCCCAAAGAGTGTGGAGAGCCTGTGCACAGCTGCATGAAGGGACTGGGATCAATAAGGCGGGAGTGTCCCGGAGTCGGATGCTATTTCAGTAATTAAACATTTGGCACAGCCTGGGCGGCTCGGCTCTTCCTGCAATTGCATGCTTTAAAATTCACTTACAATGCATTTTGTGGCAGGGAAGTATTTACATCCCACATTTATAATGTTAAACTGGTTGCCAAACACTGAAGAGCTGATAAACACTCTGTGCTGTTAACACTATAAAGTACAATCCCACTGCTACTCGCATGCAAATAAATAATAATAACTTCGCTAGTTGTCCGCTTTTCGGTGTACAAATGCGTCTGTCGCGTAGCATTGTGACATCTAAATCATTCCAGTAAAAGCAGTAGCGATGCTGGCGCACTGCCTGCAGGTATGATTAAGAGTAAATTGTACTGTTCAGTGTTATTTTTGTGATTTCCTTCTCTGATTATTTTTTAACGCTTTTAAAATGATGTGATGCCTAATCGCGATTGCTGGCTTTCACTTTTTTTTTTTTATTATTTATTTTTAATTTCACTGAGTTATTTTGCCTTCCTAAGGATGAGCCCACAGGCTAAAAGTTACTATAAAATATTCATTAAATCTTTTCCTGCCTCTGTTACAGACGCAGATATCTTTTTAATGTGCCTGGTCAGTTTGAGGCTACTACTTTTGTTACTATCTATAAATCATTAGCAAGTATTTTTAGTGTCGTCGGTGAAAGGTTAATAGGAGCCCATAATTTTCCGATCCATCCTTCTGATTAGCTGCTCAGAAATTTCATTGAAAAGGGGATGTGAAATGTTCCACGCTGAAAACTGTGTCCAATTTGTGCATGAATTGCAATTGTCTCTGTAATAGGCTCTCAGGAAGGTGTGGGGCCGCGTGCACGGTAATGATTTAAACATAAACTGACCCTTGATGAGGGAGCTGGAGTTTCAGCTTAATGCGTTTCTGCAATTTTCCTTTGCCTTTGGTGCCTTCAAATTCTGCACAAATAATTCCTCCATAACAAGTGCCTTTCCAGAAGATGTATGCTGCTGACAGTTAATATAGAATTATTGCCCCTGAATGCATTTTTGTAATTACTTCCCAGAGAACTGTCTTTGTGTGAGAAGACATTTCACACTTTAGTAACATAAGTGTTTGGGGAGAACAGGAGTAATAATTACAAGCAGTCTTTCAGTGAAAATAAACCTAAAAATTATAGAAAAAAAAAAGCCAATGTTAAAGTTGGTTAGAGACAGCGAGGAGTTTATTTAGCGCGTTATGCATGTCTTTGTGTTTTCCAAGTTTAATAACCCTTCAGTAACTAAACTGAAAAAAAAAAAGCAATAAAGATCAGAGAAATGGTTTTGTAAGTTTTAAGCAATAATGAAACTAAAAACTGATTAAAAGTGACATGCTACTAGAGACGGTATAAAGAAACTTAATCTGAATGCTCCTATAGGAGATTTCTGCTATAATGGAAAATGAAATGACTCACAGTTTGATCAATAAAAAAATTAGCAGCATTTAATAAAAGGTTTCTCTATCATGTTGAGTAAAGGATATTATGAATGCCTTTAAGTGAAAAGAAAACCGGGATTATGGGGTGAGACTGTGCATGTGAGCGAGTGCGATGTGAAAGGTTTTGGCTGAGCAAGGCCAGTGGGAGCCAGGTTGGGCCCTGGGTGCTGGGGGCTGCTATGTTGGCTTAGCTGGATGGGCGCCTGTTGCAGTGCTGGCAGAGCTGAACGGTCAGTACGTGCAGTGCTGGCATAGCTTGGGCTGCCCAATGATGGTCTGCACGTTGCCTTGGCTCCTCATGGGCAGAACCCATGGGGTGCTCCCTGGCTCCTCCCAGCAGTACCTTATCTATGCAGTGGTTCTATTGGAGCTGGGAAAGGCGCTGAGGTCTGTCTACCTACTTAGAAAATCAGGTTTCAGTACATATTGTGGTGCAACACAGCTTTAGTGAAACGTGATAAGGTGTATATGGTATATTTCAGTACAACCTACACTTGGGTCTTGTGGGCCACTACCATGCTCTCGCTCCTCCCTTGCCTTTGCACAAAGCCCTGGCAGCCCAGCCCTGCTGCCCATGCCGGCTGCTGTCAGCGTCAGGCAAATGACAGCTTGGAGGGGTGGCAGCGGCCAGAGCCCTAGGAGGGCCTGAGGAGGTAACAATATACAATTTTCATGGTTCAAGGGTAGCCTTATCCCACTGTTCTTCATTACAGCACTGCAGCGAGATCAATTTTATTAAGTTGTAAGTCTGAGGAGGCTAGCACCATTAATACGAGCCGGATCACGCCAGTTTGGGCAGTGTGCTCCTCTCCCAGCTGCTGCGGGCAAGCTGCCTCTGCTACCTGGCCTGGGACTGGGATGTGGGTATGTTACTGGGCAGCTTTCTTGGCTGGAGCTGGGTTTTGGCACTGCTATGGTTGTGGAGCAGGGCTGTGACCCACGGGGAGGTGGCATACAGACGGTCCTGGTCTCCAGAGGCAGCTGTGTAGTGTTGGTTTTTTAAATGCTGAAGGGCCACAGGCCAGGCTGCCCCACAAAGCCTTCATCCTATGGGAAGTCTCCAGCTGAGGCCTGTTTGCAATTTTGATACTGAAGCACTAATGGCTTTTTTTGCCACTGTTCATTCTTCTTTGACCACATATAACAGAGAAGTTTGGACTCTTTGCTGTATTACACTGCAAGAGTGAACACTAAAATACCAACAAACTAATGAAAGTAGAGAACCTCCCTCACTAACTTGGCATTAGGCACTGAGTAAAACATGAACGTTTAGATTAGGCTTTTCCCTTAAGTTATTTGTTTCTTTTGTTCTCACTTCCCAGTTACAGGAGGAATTTCCTTTGCTTTCCCCATGACTGGCTGCGCCCAGCCCAGAGGAGGTGCTTGCTGCACTGCCAGCCCTCCAGCAGTTTCTTTCCTCCAGACTTTAGTTTTATCTCTAGAGGAGGAGCTATCCTGGCCCTTTGTGGGATGTTTGGTGGTTGTGTCTTTGGAACAGGGCAAGTGAATGAGGTGTGCCCTCTCCATTGGGTCCCGTCTGGCTGGAAATGCCTGTGCCCGTGCCATGGCTAGGGGATGACGTGCAGTGGCTGCAGTGCTGTCCTGCAGCCTCTCCTGCTGTGAGGAAACTGCTTGCCATGGAGCCCAGTCATTGGAGGTGCTCAGAGCCAGACATGACCCCATGCTAGATAATGTGCCCAAAAGAACAATGCTAGAATTAAAAATGTCCCAGCTTTCAGAAGTCCTTGAGTTTCTAAAGAAATAAAGAATGGAAAATCTACTGGCATGAGCACAGAAAGGCAACAAGAAGTTGTACTGGCTATATTGGATTCCACAGATGAAAAATAAGCCCAGCGGTTTGCATCTTTCTTCCCTTACCCAGGCCTACATGTTGCCCAGTGCTGTACATCCCCATGTCTTAGCGGTCAGCGTGTCACCTGCAGCATGGCCCTGCCATATGTGACCCTGAGTGAACCAGCTGGAAAGGCATGGAAATTTATTTCCAGCTTCAGTGGGACCCGGCATGAGCATGAGAGGTTCAGTCGCTTTTCCAAACTTTGGCTTTCCAACTATGTTGTTGCTGTAACATCATGGCCCGGCAGGCACTTTTGCTGGCCATAACCTTTCAGCCCAACGCTCGGGAATCTCTTCCCCACATCTGGCAATTTCCCACATTCCTTGGACCACCAGGTGAGGCAGGAATTATTCCCATTTCTTGATAGATCTCCTTTGAAATTGTAACTTCCTAGAAAATAAGCTTGTTTTTTTATACCACAAAGCAAGGGTTGTTAGCATTAACTTTAGTAGTTCTTGACTGTTGGCCAGACTGTTTAGGTCATAGCATAAGGCAGTCACCTCCTGTAAAGCCCCATAGGCCCTTTACTGCGTTTCAGGAAAAAAAAAGAAAAGAAAAAGAAGAAGCCCCTCAAACCCGAGTTTTGAGGTGTACTTTCAAGGCTGATCTGTCCAATGATTTCATCTCTTACTCAAAAATTGTTAACACAATTACTGGAGATGGTAGGTTCACTTAGAAAGTGCTGCTAACATTTATGTGAAATGCAAGGCCTCTTTCCCATGCAGAACCAACCAGTGACCGCATGCCTGAGCCGTGGTGCCGGCAGCTCCTTCTGCTGGTGCACCCCAGAACTGGCCCTCTGTTTATTGATCTAGATAGAAGCTACATACTGCTGCATAAGTTCACTAAGCTCCAAGGCTATCTGCCAAATTGGTAAACGTGTTCATCTAGGCTTGATTTTGTAGTATTGCCACTGGTCTCTGGAGACTTTTGGAGGTGCTGCTTGGCTCTGGGCATCCCCCAGCCATTTTGCACAGTGACACAAGGACACGTCCCCTTGCAGATAGGCCAAAACAACCCCAGTGCCAGCAGCGTGCTGCCTGCCCACAGGTGATATTGCCCACAGCACCACCCTGCTGGGCTCACCATCACTAGGCACGTGTGCTCTCTTCCCATCATGGTGGGATGCTCGTGTTGCACTCTCCCAAAGCAATCTTGCAGGTTAAACCATGACTTAATGCTGCAAAACTCCTCAGGAATTCGCTCCTGAGGCAAACTCCCTGGCGGCTGCTGTGCTGCTGAGCTCACTGTGGAGCAGCTGGGCTCACTCTGCCTGGGGACCCCTCAGTCCCAGCCTCACTGCTGCCCACTCCCAGCACTGCGCACCACCCCACTGCTGCCCTGGAGTTTGAACTCTGCAGGCTCAGTGCAAAAGGCAAGAAACGCCCCAGGTTTTCCTCAGTGGTTTCTCCAAGGCAAGTACCAAGCGTGTGGCTCAGCAGAGGAATCTGAGGGCCATATTATTCCAAGGACAGCAGCCCTGAGGTATGGCGAACGTGCACAATTCTTTCAGTGTGCTGAAAACAGAACACAGCCCGTTCTAAAGCTACGTTGTGTTTTTAAAGTAATTTGTGCGAGATTCATTGTTGTGTTATTGACTTATGGCCATGTCAAGTAATGACACTTTTGAAAAGTTGCCTAGAGGATCAGATCCCCGTTCAGCAGGGAATTAAAAAATGTTTCTGGAATTTTGCTTTGCAGTCGGGAATCTTATTTTCTTATCTCACATTGTACAATTTATTTTTCCTAAAGCAGTGTGTTAAATTATTTGTTATTGTTGGACTCAGTCGAACAGCTTTATCCCCAGAGCAGTCATGACGTTTTGGAGAGAAACCAAGGATGAATTTGTCACAGTGTGCTCACCAGATCAGCTGGCCTTTAGGTTAACTGTCAAAAGACAAAATTTCTACTAAAAATATTAGTGAAGGTCCCCTAAGCCTCTCTGAGGTTGCCTAAAATCTTTCTTCTTCAGGCTGTAGCTAAATCGGCTCAGAAGTGCTTCTCTGAGGCTCCATCAGCAGGAGGCATGGATTCAGGTGGCGGTTCTCAGATCAGATTTATATACTTGCACTATTTTATAGGTTTCTGTCTTACAAAGCTGGAGAGCTGACGTTGTTATTTATGAACTATCAGATCTGCAGGACATACAGGCTTTAACAAGATTGACTGAGCTGTAATGTTTGTGATTCCAGTCTGGGATGAGAGACAGTAAAAAGGGGTGCCAAGTAAATAGACAATGCGGAAGGGATTATTTCAATGTGTACATTAAATTATGTGTAAAGTAAAGGAAAGCTAACGTAGCTTTAAATGCAGCTTATTGTTTGGCAAGGTAGTAGTATAAGGAGAACAGAATTGTCTTTTTCCACTACAATACACTTTTATTAAAGGAAGAGGCTATAAAGCATGGGGTTCAAAGAGAACATTTTATTGAATAAACAGTGCAGCTCATGACTTAGAGTATGGAGAGTGTGGTGAGTGAGACTTTTATAAACAAATCCTTAAATTCATTACCTCTGTGTAAGTGGCACGTCTGCTTTGTTAACGTGAACATTATATCTAGCCCCTAATGGAAATGTTGTGGTAGAAAAGTATGTATAATTTAACAGTAAAAGAACCTGAAAATGTGCAGATCAGTTAATTGCTAAAAGCGATGCTGTGATAGACCACAAGCAGGCATTGATTTTTAATACTTCTATTGCAATTGCAAGGGTGTGTCATGTTATGAGTGCTCTATGGAAAGCTGCAGAGCATTTTACACTGACTGATTTACATCATTGTGCGCAGTACAGGAGATGGCATAACATCTGAGTTCTGGATGGAGACCGGTAGCAAAGCCCTGCGAGTGCTGTGTAGTGAACTGCACTGCTAGTGATAACCAGTTTTCATCTTTAATAAATTGTATTTCTCAGCCTTGTTTCATGTTCTCAGCATCGGTTGTCCTTAATCATTCAGTACTGATCTAATTTTGGAACCATGAGTCTCCCTGTTAGCGGCATGAAGCCCAGGCACCACCAGGCAGCCAGGAGTTGCCTCCGTGCTGTGCTCAGGAGCTGTGCCTGGGTCCTCTGCAGCTCCAGGTGTGGGGACTTTGCAGCAAGAGCCCGTCCTTCATGATGACTTCTAGAACACTCATGCCTCACGCTACGGGGCAGGCATGGGCCTTGGGGTCATCACTGACCAGAGCCCCATTGCTCAGATCATTGACATTGGGCTTGGTGGCAGCAGGGAAAGGAGAGCACAGGGAGTTCAAACTCAGCACCTTTTCTGTTAGCAATCTTGCCAATTTTTAAAGCTTTGAGGGTCTGGTGAAGTGATGAAACACCAACAGCTTCCTATGGTAGAGGCAGAGTTTCTTACTGTCCACCCACTGATGGAGACTGGGAGTGTTTGCACCAAACAGCAGAGAGTATGGTCAAGGATTGTGCTGCAGGATATAAAACCCACATGAATATAACAGAAGTTGTCAGCAATAATGCAAAAGTGGCTGTAATTAGATGTCTGTCAATGAGCGTGATGTCACTCATCAGGCTCCTGTTTTGCAGCCCTCTAAACCTTCGTTTGCATTCTTGCTGTTGGCAGGTGGCCTGGGAGGAGAGCTGGAGAGCGACGTGAAGGACAGCCGGGCCCTGGAAGAGAGGAACAGCGTGACGAGCCAGGAAGAGAGAAATGAGGAAGATGAAGACATGGAGGATGAGTCAATTTACACCTGCGATAACTGTCAGCAGGACTTCGATTCGCTGGCAGACCTGACTGAACACAGGGCACACCACTGTCCTGGAGGTAATGTTAAACTCGCTTTGCAGTTCTGACAGGTGGTTAGCTGGGTAATTGGACATAGCAACAGCTTGAGGCCTCAAGTGAGATTAAAGAATTAATAATGTAATTTTACAGTTAATGTAATTTTATTGTGGTGCCTAGGGTAGCCTTTGTTCACTCCTTTAATAAAATTAAAATAAAAGCAACAGCTTTCCAATTGGAATCTGTAAGTAATTATGATAGACAAAAATGTTTTGCTTTTTTTTAAACACTAAAATGTTCAGACAGGGTATTTTTCGCTGTTTCCCCAAATGTAGAAAGATTTTAAAATGTTACATGGCAGAAGGGTGGAAAACTCCCCACAAATAAAGGCCTCTGAACCCTATTGTAGAACAACACAATTTCTGAGACTGAAATTTGTAGTTTGAGGTTTGTCATCCACCCTTACAAATACGCCTTTCTCCCTAGGCTGCATTGCATTTCCTTTTGAATGTTCTGAAGGTGAGGGCAGCATTAGCCTCCCCTGATCTTGTTGCAAAGTAGGACCAAGCTCAGAGCGGTGGAGTGAACAACGGCTGCCCACCTCACCTTGCCATGCACAGCTCCCCGTGCACAGCCACTGGTGGCACAGGGCACTTTGCAGAGCATGCTGAGGAGAGTAATGGGGGTAGCAGAAAGCCTCACAGATTCTACACAAAACTAAATAAGTTCTTAAGAGTGTAAGCACAGAATATGTTGTTAGATATGTAAATATGGAATTCTCATCCTTCCCTTCCTGAAGCCGAGTACTCTGCCAACTTTTTTCTCCAATCGTCTAAGATGCTTTTAGCCAGTTCCCACTTTGGCAGTGGCAGGGTGAGGCTGGCAGAGCAGGAGGGTGACTTTCTCTTCTGGTGCAGTATTATCCCATCCTCGTTCCCATAAGTGCATATTCCTCCCTGACTGCCTAATTTGTTCGGTAATTTGTTCAGGTTCTGTTCTCCTTTTTGGGCAGAAGGGAAGCTGTGCTCAGCCAAAGCAAGAGTGAGGCAGTGCATACAGGCAGGGTGGGCTGCAGGCAGGCTGCAGCCGGCACTACCCTGAGCCAGGTGCAGCCCACCTGTGTCTGCAGGGCTGCTTGCTGCCTGCTCTGGTTAAACACTGTGCAGGATGCAAGTCTGGAAGCACAAAAACCGGCAAGGTTTTGTCTCATAGGGTCCATTTTTGGCCAGCTGACAACCACTAGATTGCCCTGAGATTTCTGCAGACAGAATTCATGATTTTACTGCAGGGTAACAGGCAGGAAAATGCTGTTGAATAAAAAAATCCTCACTTTCCAGACCAGGATGTGAGGTGCACAGCCCATGCTGGTCCTCTCCAAAGACAAGAACAGATGCCCTGTGTTGTGTTGGTGCAGTCACTGGTGATCTTCCATGGAGTGGGCACTGTTACCCAATGTGCCGTGTGTGCCCACCATACAGCTGGGCATGGTGCTGGGCAGGGGGCGACCAGCTGTGAGCTGGCACGGGGGGACAGGGTGTCAGAAGGAACCATTGTTTTTCCTGTAGCCAACATGCATTGAAATGCAGCAATCTTAGAGGGTTGAGTCTATATAGCGAATGTTTTCACACCTCCCTTTTTATTTCCCTTCAGTGTAGTGTTCTGTTAGCAAGACTAAGAAATATAAATTCTGGTTTTGGAATCTATCAGAATAATTTGTGAATATTCCCCTTGCTAAGTTTTGATTGCAGGTAGCATAACTTAATCTTTTACTGTCTTCACATGCGTGGATGATTTACAAAGACATTTTGTCATAAATGCACCATATAATCAGGTGCATATACACATAATAGGTGCTGATTATCTCCATGTGAGGAAATGCTTGTTCCAGAATAAGAATGCCTGTTTTCTCTTTGGTTTAATCTAGTGTCATGAAGTTATTTAATGTGAATGGGAAGGTTGCATTCATCTATTCTGGAATGAGACTGTTTCCACAAAGACAATCTGGAATGTTGCTTGATATTGCACATCTTACCATGAGCAAAAACAGCTTTTGAGTTCAGACCCACTGATTTGTTCAATAACCACAAGCATTTTTGTTCAAAGCATTTAAAAAACACGTTTAGCTCACCTGGAAAGACTTGCACCACCAGGGTGAGAATCTGAGGAGTGCTAGGAAACGCGGTGTGTTTAGAGATGTTCCCCACCACGTGAGCTGCGTCCTGAGTTGCCCTGTTTTCTTTTGTCTCTAATGCCCCCCTGACACATCTGAGGTTGTAACGCGGTGCCTGACCTCTGGGCAAGCCAGAGTTTCATGTCTTAATCTGAAGCAGGGTGTTCAATCGTGTCTACGTGGCTCCAGATCGATACAGGTAATATTTGTAGTGATAATATCACCAGGCTGATAATACAACATAACTAATGACTTCCTCTGGGATGCTGAAGTTAGGAAGGCATTGTAGCTCTGGAATGCTGCAGGATTATAGGGGCTCACTCCAAAGAGTAGGATAAACCATCTATTTCACTGGAATCCCTTAGAAATTCATTACAGTGGGCTGAAGTTATAATACAGTTTGAACACAGCTTCTTTGACATGTAAGAAAGTAACAAACAGCCATTTCCCCCACCCCCCCCCACCCCACACCCCCTTGCTTTTTCATGCATTTCAGACTTATTTCTTTGTGGACAAAACACTGCTGATATCTAGACATCTCATAGCATAAGTGTGCGACATTCCTTTGTTGCCAGCCTGGTGGAGGTATTCTGTCCCCAGATACAACCTGGGGGCTCCTTGCTGAAGGATCTATGAGGGGCCCTAGCGGGGACAG
Source organism: Coturnix japonica (assembly GCF_054131305.1). Taxonomy (NCBI): domain Eukaryota; kingdom Metazoa; phylum Chordata; class Aves; order Galliformes; family Phasianidae; genus Coturnix; species Coturnix japonica. The sequence goes on from NC_140668.1 coordinate 28,186,386, forward strand.
TGCATGGGGCATCATGTGTCCTCACCGGTTCCTGGCATACCTGCTTTCCTACCTTAACCTTGAGCATGAGACAGAGAGCACCATTGAAATCCCCCAAGAACAGACGGAAACACCCAATGCATATTCTGGATGTGTTAAGCTTTTAGAATGAATTTAAAACTTGTTCTGTCCCATGTCCTCTTCACTCAAGAAGACTCAGTCATTGCCACCTGCATTACATGCAGTCCTTTCTGTACGTTTTTGCACACTCTGTTAGTGTAGATGTTATGACACAGCACAGCACCATGTACAAGAGTAAAGGTTTGTTTGTTAACTTGCAGATGAGGGTGTTCAGTGGATGCATCAAACAACAATTCTGCAATGCTGAGTTGTTTGTTAGCTGATAAAAAGTGGCTACAAGCCCCAGGAGTCCACATGTGATAGTCTGGTTTAGCTCCTGTTTTTATTGCGTTGTTTTTGCATCCTCCACCCATGCCAGCCCTTTTCCTCCTACTGGGTCAGCATAGCCTTGTGTAAACCTTTTTCCTTTGGTTTCTCAGCTGAATGTAGAGTGTTTTAAAGCAAATTAGTGCACCAGTGAACTGGACAGAAGTAGGTTATGCTGGGGTCTCTGAGCATTTCATGAGGTCCTCTTCTGTTGTTGATAACTTTACAGGTTGTCTGTTTCAAACAGCAGCAGAGCTTTATATGGATATTGCCAGCTGGGAAGCGGCTGATTTTTCTAAACTACTGTACGGTAGGAACTAGTTTATAATTAAAGTCTTGCAGTTGCTCCTGTTAAATGCCCTGTAACTTGTACACTAGGTTTGCATTTGAAATGAGGTATTGTAACTATTTCATGCTAGTGTATAATTTTGCATTTTCTTGTCTTTCACCTGCTGCAAGAATTATAATTGCCATGCAACTGTATATGTGGGATGCTCATCCAGAAACCATACACAGCAGTTTGCCAAGAAGTGACCGCATCTCAGCGATGCTTTAATCAGGCAGTACTTTGTACTACTTGACTTCTACTCGACAAAGATAGACTTCTTGCATGTATTTCCCAAATTAGCCTTCCCCTAAATTATAATCTTTTGTTGTGCCTGATTGGCAAGTCATAGATTTTCAGGTGTTTTGCTGCTGGTGTTGCATCTTTAAATCGATGAATTACTGATCATCCTCCTCAAAAGAAACTGAAATACAGTTGTGAAAAAGCAGTGTGGAAACTTAATTATACACCTAGCTTGTACAGCTGTGGCTCTAATGACCTACTGGCCCTAATTACGGTGTTGTGGCTTGGTCTGAGTGCTCCTGTCCTTGCCAGAATTTTGCTCCTTTTTCTTAACCTGACTAGTGTTTCAACCTAAAAAAAAAAAAAACATTTCCTTTTTTTGTTCTTTTCTACATTGTTGTGCTGAAATGCAGGTTTCCTTCTTTCCAGAGGTCATGGCAGTGTTTTCAAAATTGGCACCAGAAAAGCTCCGTAATATAAACTGTAAAAACATGGATTTTCCCTGGAGCCCTCAGCTCTCACTGCCTGCCTCTGACAACGGGTACCAGGGCAGGCTTCATGCTGTTGGTTCCTTGAGGGGCTGCAATCTTGGGGTCCTGCCTTTATTTTGTCTCAGCTGTCCCCTCATGGGGCCAACATTTGTCCTGCTGGTTGGCATTTGTGCCTGCTGGTGCTGAGAGCTCTGGAAGGCTGGGTCCTGCAGCTGCAGGTGGGGTGGGATGCACTGGCTGGGCTACCTGGGAAATGCATGTGTGTTGTGCAGAATGCAGAGCATAGTCCTGTAGCTGAACTGTGGGCTGCAAGCACACAGGGGCACATTTCAGAGTGTAATGGTGCATAGTGACCTTGGAAGACAAGGTGGCTTCATGGCATACACCGAGTGGTGTGCTTCATTGCAGGGCGGCCTGCTGAGGTGCCTTTATGTAGCACCAAGTGAACCCTGTGTGGAAGCTCTGTGAGTTTGCCCAGGTTGCCCAGAGAAGTTGTGGATGTTCCACCTCTGCAGTTGTCCAAGGTCAGGATGGATGAGGCCCCGGGCAGCCTGATCTGGTAGCTGACAACCCTGCCTGTGATCTTTAAGGCCTCTTCCAACCCAAGCCATCCTATGATCCTCTGAGTCTGGCTTGTGGGTCTTGCAGGCCTGCATGTGAGAGCTTGTAGTGCTGGAGGAGCACATGAATCTGGAACAAAGCTCGCTGGCCATATGCACACAGCATGGGATTTGCTCAGTGGCCCAGCGGATGCTCCCTGCGGCGGGCACTGTGGCAGGCCCACAGCAGGCCCCATGCAAGCACCGGGCAGTGCACTGGCAGATAAGAGCCTGCCAGGCTGCCAGCACCGCCCCCTGCAATCGGCATGGCCACCTTTATGCTGGGCCTCTGGGGACGGTGGCATGGGAGGCAGCACCGGGCCCGGTGCTCGCAGATAGGAGCAGTGCCAGCGCAATGGCAGGAGGCCGGGCCACGCATCACCAGAACCCCATGGGAGGGCAGCGGGGGCTGCACCTGCCCTGCTGCAGCCTTGTAGCAGCGGTCGCTGCGAAGGTCACGGCCATGGGCTTGAAGATGGAGCAGACATATCTCAACTAAGAAGATGACTTGCATCCAGCAGCATGTGTTTCTGCCTAGGAAGAATGTTCTCCCTGTCATTTTTAAACATATGGCCCAGGGAGGAGCTGAGGGTGACGTGTTAGTATGCTTGTATCAGCAAGAGAGTGTTTTATCCTTGCTACTTTAATTGAATTTTATTTATCTACTTATTTATCTACTTTTCTGGTTCAGAAAACAGTCTGTGAAGTGTGCACAGGGATGTGTGGAAATGGTAGGGTCCACCCTGTCCCACTGCAGCCTGGAGCTGGGTTCCTGATGCTGAGGGGCTGTCTGCAGCCTTGACGCAGCACAGTGCAGGCTGGCGAGTGATGGCAGGCTTGTTTCTTGCCAGTATGGAATCCAAATAACGCATGGCTTTGCAGAAGAGGAGAGAGGGCAGGCATGGGAAGGTGCTTTCTGTGACCATGGAAGAGGGGGCTGCTGCTGTCAGCAGCTTCCCACACTTGAGAACAGTATGAAAATGTGGAGGGGTTCTCCTCTATTTAATCTTATGCAGCCTGACTGCCTATGCCAAGCCCTGGGAGAGTGGGATGCTAAAGCCCTCAGAAGGGCAGATTGGAGCCATGGTAGGTCCCTCTGTCCTGGGGGGGACAGCTTCCCCCTCCAGGGGCTGTTTGTATCTCTGTAGTTAAGGGAGCTACAGGGCAATCACAAGTCCGAAGGGTGAGCACAGAGCTGAGAGCACTGGTACAGGGTTTGGGGGTCTTGAGGAGCCCATGAAGAAGTCCCAAGTCTGTTTGCAGGCTTCTGATCGGGGTCTCATGCACCTTGACCCAGAGCTGGAGCCTGTGGCATGCGGCAGGGCACTGCAGGTAGGGCAGCGAGAGGGTGCAGTACCTCCATCATGGCCTGTGCTACTACACGGCCATGTTTGTCTGTTGGTCCTGGATCCCAAGCACGAAAGGGACAGCACTTGTCCTGATGCAGAGAGCAGGCAGGTGGAGAGGCAATGGCTGGCCTTTAGAGAAAAAGCAAGAAAGACTTCAGTGTTTGTTATGAAACAAGCAAGCAGCAGAGCACTGCAAGCAGTCCTCACAGAATGTAATTTTGCAGTTGGAAGTAATGGAATAGAAAAGAGTATTTCTAATGCTGATTTATTTGAATTTAAAGAATATAATTTAAAAAACAACCAAAAAAAGGGAGCGTGTGTACAAACACTGTCAGGAATTTCTATCTTCCTTTTTTTTTTTTTTTTTTTTTTTTTAAACAAGCTCTAGAAAAAAAATCCCTGCAGAAGTTCTGTGGTGCATATTTGAATGCATTTGTTGTAGCCACATTAAACTTGGCTTGTCTGCAGATACAGCTGGCATGTTATTAACTGTGCTCCAGGCTTGGGGAAGCCAGAAAGCAGCCTCCACCCCCCAGTGCCGGCTGGCTTTAGGGAAGCGTGCCAGCATGGGTTGGTCCTCTTCAGCCGTCTGGCTTTGGGAGCGCACGCTGGAGCATCCCTGCGTGGCCCCGGGGTCGGGGAGCCCAGGGCTCAGCCGGCCTCTGGCACTGACCTTAGGGAGGGCCGTGCCACGTGCCCCGTGCCACCTGGCAGCTGTGTGAGCAGGATGGATCCGCCGAGGTACGTGGCTCCCCTCGCCCGTGTGTCTGCATCCTCCATAGGGGTCTCACTCCTTTCTTTAGTGTGGGCTGGCAAGGAGCAAATTAATGATCATCTGCCAAATAGTTTCTCCATTCGGAACGAACTCCTTGTTGGACTGAACCAATCTGATAAATTGAATAAGGGAAATATTTTCCATGCACCTGCTGGAGAAGCTGTTGCTCTCCAGGCTGGGTTTGCACATCAGAAGACCTCCACCAGAGGTCTAAGCAGCTTCTGACTTCCTTCAGACTTTGGCAATGAGCAAATACCTCTTGAATGCTGTTTTGTTTATGTAATTTTAATAGTTTTATTTTAATGATTAGTTTGCTTGTAAAAGTAGATTTCATAATCTTCATTCAGAATTGTTGAAAAGATAATCAGTAGACATTTAAATGTAGTATGTGTAAGATATAGGTAATGTTAATCAAACTTCTTGCTTAATATGACCAGCTTTTATTGTCTTAGCAAATGAAAAAATGGAGTTTTCAAGGCACCAGGTCTGTTCATGTTGGATACTTCCTTCAGCACTTGAGTACTTCATAATCTTAAACCATTTTAGACTGGTGGCTTCTTTCTGATACAAGGAAGTACCAGTCTTATTTTTAATGTCATGGAATTAAGAAATCCTATTCTGGCTTAAATTTTGCCTTTTCCTAGAAGGGGCGTTCCCTCCTTCCTTCCCTTATTTCTTATTGATATGAGGTTTGTGTTGTCTCTGAGAACCAATGTCACTGACAAACAGGATTCATTGTTAGTCTGTGTGGCTCCCACAAAGGGCACCCTCTGATGCTGCAGAAACCTTCTATCATCATGAGAGAGATGGGAGGTCAGGGCTTGGGGGAGGTTCTGTGCCATCTCTCTTTAGCAAACTGGCTTGTGCATGCGGTGTCCCCAGTCTGCCCAGTAACATTTGTGACACCGGTACTATAGCCAAGGGCTCCAGGTGGGTTTTGTTATCAACACCAATAACCCGGGATGAGCTTCCTTGTCCTTGTGCCAGATTTTAGCATGTGGATCCATCTCTTCTTTAGGCCTTCTCCAAAACCTTTCTCAGCATAACGGTGAAAGACTTTCTGGCTCATCCTTACGTTGCTGCTCTATTACTGTAGCCTTGCTGAGGAGGACATAAGGAAAGGCTGAAGAGGCCCATCACTTTTCTCCTCTCCAGGGAATCTCTTACATTAAACATTTGAATAGATTTTTGAACGTAATTCCCAGTCATTTCCTCTACAGTGAACTCAGTTCACTTGTGCAGACTTTGTACTTAATGATACATCCTAAAATAAATGAGATTTGATATAATTTATATTAAACGGTCATTTTAGAAATCTACATCTACTAATTATTCATTAGAAAACTTGGAGAGACAGACAGAAGTAGAATAAATTCCTCTTATGACCTTGCTGTCTATAGAAATATACCTGCTTTCATGTTCTCCTAGCAAAAAAAGGATGCAGGTGATTTATAGGACTCCAAGCATCATCTAACCAGATCTGAACTCAGCATTCAATCTGCATCAATCAGCCTTTGCAGCCAGCCTGGCTAAAGCCAAGATCCAGCTCATCCTCAGGATAGCTGTTCAGTGGCTGTACTGCCAGTAATTGAAGCAGCTCACTGAAGGACTGCTGCTGTGGATGCCCCAGCTCTCCTCAGGCACTGCTGTGCCCACTGTGCTGTCTCCCTGCAGTCCCTCCTCTCAAGCTGTTTCCTCACTCTCCTCACTGGACTCCTTCCTGGACTCTGACCATTTTGCATTGGGCTTATAGCAGCATCCGGTGCCATCCCATCCCATCACACACTTGCCACGCTCTGTGTTGCAAGAGCTCTTCCAGGTAAGAACTGTAGCTCATGAGATAGTTCAGCAGTGCACAGTGTGGCTGCTGGGTGTCCCTTGCTGTACAGGGATAAGCTGCCATCTTTAGGAGGCTGTGCCTGTGCCTGCAGTGCTGCCTGCTCCTGCAGCCACTCGCTGGCTGTGTCCACATCAGCGAGTGACAGGCAGGCACTTTGCCTCCAGGGATCTTGGCGAGGGGCAGGAGGATGGGGAGGAAGAACAATTTGTGAACTTGCCCTTCTGAGGCTGCAAACGCTCCTCTCTGGTGACTGGGAGCACTGTGGTGCTGCCGGCAGCTGCACCCGAGCCATCTTCTGCTGTCAGCAGTGTCACTGCAGAGCCCTCAGCTGCTTGAAGGAGCCGCTCTGCGTGCACCGGGGACAGGGGAAACTCAAGGATGGAATGCTGCAGTGTGTGGGCTGCTCTGCATTTTATTCCAAGGAAGATGTTATCCACAAATGTTTTAAATTAGGCTATCCCTGATAGTTCTGGTGGTGTGGAGCTCAACCAGAATTTCAGGAAAAAAATAAGTTGCTCCGTTAAAGCAGACATGAAAAAAAATGAAGGGCTTAACTTTTGTCCTGAGGGTGATAGAACAGCACCACACAGCTGAAAATCAATCTGACCTTCACCCACGTGACATTGTTGTCTCAGTCTGTCTTTCATTTCCTTTGGTTGAGTGAAGGCCATGGCATTCAGTAGGGAGAAAAGCCAGAGGGAGGTGGGGAGAATCCTGTTTTCTCTGGAAAGGCTTCGGTGCTTGCATAAGTTGACTCCATAAAGAGAGTTGCTGTAAAACTTCAAATTATTATTATTATTATTATTATTATTATTATTATTCCAAAAACAACAACTCGGCCCCTTCGTCTCTTAATACTTAGGAATCCCATTAAGGTGAAGAAGATACGTGCTATAAAACGATTAATGAAAAGAATGCGTTCGTGATGTAAAACATTCGGTTTTAATTTAACGTAGAATTAGTCAATGACAGTATTTTGAAATGAAGTCTTTGTGCAGCAACAGGAAACCTGCGCGTTCATTTAAAAACAGAAATTTGTACCCAAAGGGGAGAAAAAAGGCCAATTATTTTTTCCAGAGATGTTTTAACATTCTGTGTTGCAGGCTTCGTCCAAACAAAGCGAATGCACCCAGTTACATGAGTATTTACATACACATCAATAAACCAATAGTTAGGGCTTGTGTATCAGCAGTATTATTGATTTCCAAAATAGAGGTTCAGTTTCCATTGGTGGAATGCTCGTTTTACACAACATCCTGCAGCAAGCTGTATGGGCAGCGTAGGTGGTAGGCACTTTCCCACCTCATCTGGCCAAAGATGTGGAATGAATTTAATGAATGGGTAAAATTCTGCGCAGAATTTGTTTCTATAGAAAACACCAACAAAGGAGAAAACCAAGTATGTAGATACCTTTGGTAGTTGGGTGTTTTTTGGGGGGGAGAGGGAAGATGGATGGAGCTACATCCAGAAAGCCATTAAAGGTGCAGTTCATCCTTCCTTCTTCATCCAATGCCCTGCTTCTTCATGGGATTCAAACACAACCCTGGGCCAACATATTGCTAGATAATTTCTTTTGGAAAATTGGAAAACACTAAATTTTCCAGACAGCTTTTACAAAACTAAGAGTGCTGTGAAACCTGTAAAGTGCAGCTTTTTCTGGTGTATTTCAGCATAAAAAGATAACATTGTTTCGTGCCTTAAACTGTTGCACGGCTTTGTATTCCTGTACCAAATATACACTGTAGCTACTGTAGCACAGGGAGAGTGAGGGATACCTGCCATTCTCTTTGTTCAATAAACATTGCTTGTTTTAGGAGCTCTGTAAGAAATGCCAACGTCTTGTTACAAGGATAAAGGCAGAGATTGGATTTAGCTGTAGAGATTAATCCCTTCTTCGTAAAGGTTAAGAATTAAACAATTTCTTCATTAATCTGTTTGGGATGTTGGAGATTAATTTGTGGCTCCAGCTTATTATTTAAGTGTGGTCTGTCAGATGTACCAGCAATCACGGACGCAGACCTTTGCTATTTTTTAACATGTTATTAAAAAAAAAATCCATCAAATTTAAAAGACGTTGGGACCTTTTCCTGGTGAGCTCTTCTACTCACGTCTCAGTGATATGCCCAAATGTTATTTGGATAAACGTAGAATTTAATAAGTTATCATTCTGATTAACACCATTAACTGCTTAACTACTGTAGAAATTGGCTTCCAAAGTTGCTTCGTGGTAGCTGTTGCTCTCAACGTCATTCCATTTGCTGTCTCACTGGGGATAATGGTATGCAAGGGAAAGCAAGAAGGTCAAGGATCTTTTTGTTTAGTCTCTTTGCACATTAAAAGTTCTATTATGTGCTTGTATTGCATGTGGTTTCCAGTCTGTTGGCTACAGAGCTTTCAAAATCCATTGATGATGAATTTGTGAAGCTAAGTATATCTTGTGGGTTGTCACTACCAAGCTATCGCTGCGTGCAGCAGTCAGGGCCAGTGTATAACAAGTGTTTTTCAGTATGAGGAATTTTGAAACCAATTTAAATGGTCTTACACAAGGGTTCACAAAATGCTGGTCTAGAAGGCTGCAGAAAGTACTTACACCCTACTCTGTGATGGGTGTTGGGAGCGATGCTGCTCTATTTATGGGGATACGTGTCTGAGTTTGGGTTTTTTATGTTTTTTATAGGGTTGGGGGATGGGTTGTGGTGCAGTTGTGTCACAGTGCTGCATGGGCTGAACAAAGCCATGCCATCTCAGGCAGCCTCCCCTGCCCAGCAGGACACAGGTGCAGGCGTGGGGGCAGCTTCCCAGTGGTGAGGAGCACCGTGCTGGGCTGTGGGATGCATCCAGCCTCAGGGCTGGCACAAGCACAGTGCCTGCTTGCATTCTGCAGCCAATAGGCCAACCCTTTAGAAAAGCAGCTTCAGCCAACAATAGTTAATAGATTTCATTTTGGTCTTAAGCAGTCGTGCTCACATTCTGATGTGTAAACTTGTGGCTATAAAAAGTGGAAACAGCCACTTGTGTTGTGCTGAGGCTGAGTGCAAACTCGGTCAGAAGTCACTGCCTTCTTCCCAGGCGTCAGTAAGAGATAACCATTCTCTTCTAAAATGAAAGCAGAGATTTGTTCCAAACAATTCATGTTCTGACTGCATGAGTACCTTCACACCTGTCAGTTGCATCCAATGTGCTCGCTCCCCAGGGCTACCCGGCATCTGGGAGATCCTGCTGAGCCCAGCCTGAGCCCTGCTGCAGTGAATACCTGTGATGATATTCTGTTGGAAATGTGGTTACACCACCACACATCATCCCTTGCACTATTCTGTTCTGCTCTGCTCTATTCCTGCTTTTATAACTTTTGGTTTAAATTCTACTCTCAGCTGTTTCAGGAGCATTGCAGCTCTCTATAAGATGTCTTGCTGTTCACTGTGGTGCTGGTAAGCTCAAAAACATCTGCAGGCAGGGTCAGTCCAGCCTGCTGGTCTTCAGAGGATATTTACAAAGTTTCATAAGGCTTGGACCCATATCCACACCCATGCTAGATGCAGTATCTACAGATTATCCCCGAGAGCCTCTTACAGCTTTGTTTGCATTACTATCTAGAGCTCTCCCACTGCTGAAATCCTCAGGAGAGAGCAGTGGTCAAGAGTACTTAGAAACATCTGTTAAAAATTCAGACAAACACTGCACTGTCACTAGAAGCTGCTAGGAGAAGGGCAGTGAAATTTATCATGTGGTGCTACAGGAGGAGGGGACACATTTTGTTCCTTCTCTTTTCCTTAAAAATCAATAGTTTGGCTGGTAAGGACAGGAAGATGCCCTGCAGAGCCTGCTTGGGGCGGGGAGCTGCTTTTTGCCAATGTCACAAACTCAGTAGAGAGCCAAGCTCACAGCCTCACAGGAGTGCTGCTTCCAGTGTGTGTGTGCTTCATCACAAACGTTCTGCTTGTTTCAAGGAGCCCCATGTTGATTGTGCAGCCCTAGAAAGTGGTGGCAGTAGGAGACGAAGGACTTTGCAGTGACTTTTCTTTCACTTGCCATCCACAGATAAAAGGGGAGAAGTTCTAAAGACAAATGTAGTGTTGCATACTGTTTTGTGTGTGGCTACATATTGGGTTCAGGGAGTAATTGAGAAATACTGGCACTTGTCCCTGATGATGCATCATGAAGTTACAGGCAATTTGGCAGAAAAAGACCCAAGTTTTGCGATGCGTGCGGTCAAACTTGCTATGAAGTTGTGTTTCACCACAGCCAAACCCAGGTCCTGCTCTGCATGCAGAGCTCACCTCTCCCTGTCCCTGGGGCACAGCAGGGGCCATGCAGGCGGCAGTGTGCGCAGGTGGGCTGGACTGGGCCCACAGTGGGGACAGTGGCTGCCTCTGCTCTTGGCCTTCCCCCAGAGACATGAACCAGGTCCCTGCCTTACCCAATACAAGGAAGCTTCACCAATTATAGAGAAACTACATTTCTATAAGAGAAACTCAATTTCCCTCTGAGCTCTATCTCCAGTCCGATGTAATTCAAAAGTTAATAGGAAGGGACAAACAGTTAAGGCATATGACAGGCAATATGATCACATAAACCTTGTTTTCTTATGTTGCCAGGCTGAAAAAAAAAATGAACACAGTGCTCCTGAGAATAAATGAGTCACTTCAAATTGAGACATGATGGACAATGTTGGCTTTGTTATCACACTGCAGGCAGTGAGGAGACGGGGTTAAGGAGAATTTCCTGAGATGTAGGGAAGTTGTTATTAGAGGGGTAAAGCTTCCTCTGCCATGTGTCCTCTGTAGCAGAGCTTGCATTACCCTGGCCCTCCTCCTTTTAGGAGCCTTTTGAGGAAAAGCCTCTGGTGACAGGAACATCTCTCAGGTCTTTTCATCCGTGAGCTGCCAGGTGAAAGAATGGGGCTAGAGAACAAAAGATGTTCTGATACTGCAGACAAGCTTTTGTAGGATCTGCCACGTCAGCTGTCTCTTATAAGGTCTACTGTATTTTCTGTTGATGGTGCTCTTCCCCTGAGGATTTCCCCACACCTGGGAACGCCTGCCATAACCCGTGCTGATATTTTCCTCAATGCCTTTTATTTCTGCATACAGATGGAGCTGGGTATCACACGCCGTCCTTGCCCTTATTCTGTTCTGCTCCTTGGCAGTCCCAGCTTTCCTGGCTCAGAGCTTTCATCCCACCTCCCTCTCAACCTTTTCCAGGAGGGGCTTTGCAATTATTTATAAGCTGGCTTGTCCTGTTTTCTGACATTTTCAGTCTAGTCTGTGGAAGAGGAAAGCTAAGTGCATGCTCCCTGATTTTACAGGGAACAGAAAACCTGAAATAAATGTGAGTGGTGTGTGTGGTCTGTGTTAGCAAGTTGTTCTTAGATTAATTGGCTTTTTAAAAAATTTATTTATTTGGAAGCAAGGAACCTTTCCTTCATCATAAATGGTCTTCTGGGTGGAAAAAATCATAGTGGCCAGTAACCACCTCTCGCCTTTCATGTGCTTGGGGAAGTGCAGGCACCCAACTGGCTTGCCTGGTCCAGGGGCAGCTGTGTTCCCCTTGCCATCATAAAGCCAGTTTTCTCCTTCCTCCTACCACACGTCAGAGTAAGAAGCACCCTATGATTTACCTCCTTCTTCTGCTCATTGTTTTCTGAGGCTTGAGATTTTCCAAAATACATCACGGTAAAGAGGGAAAGCTTTAATGATTTGGGCATTATAGCTCCTCTAGAGGCATTTTTAGATTCTCTGAATGAAATAAACATCTATTTGAGCTGAAGAGCAGCATTTTCTCATTTTGTTGCTGCAAATAGGTGGGAGGAGTGACTGACTGCTCCACTGGAAATACTAAAGTGGACAGGCTTGTCTGCTGCCCAGTACTGCAAGTTGGATGATACACCTCCCCATTCACCTCATCCCTTACCATGGCGATAATGTGCCTACTTACATGCACTGCGTATATGTGAGAGAATGATAGGCCTCCTGGCTGCCTTTTCTTCCAAAGCGAACTCAAAACACAGAGTATCATCTATGGAAGATATACTCCTCCTGCCCTGTTGTAAGCACAAAAATCACACTTTTTTTTTTTTTGCTTTTGACCAGCCTCAGATAAAAACTGATGGTTGCAGTTGAATCTCAGTTTGAGTTTTTTCGTTAAAAGTGTTCAAAGCAAAATACAGGGTGGAGGATCTGCTGTGAGCCAAAACTAACCTCCCTGTTCTTGCCAGTGAAGCTGTATTGCCAAATTTCACACAGCCGTGTTCTCTAGCACCTCCTTTGAACACGAGTGTGGTTCTGGAGGTTGTTTTGAAGCTCCCACTTGAAACACTCTCTGTGAGCTAGTGGAGCATTTTCTGGCACTTAAGCTTCTGTATCTGGTGGCAGTTTGTTCTGTATAGAGTAATGAGTCATGGTTTGCTAAAGGAAGGAAAAAAAAAAAAAAGGATTTCTTAGAAAATCCTTCAGAAAAGCAAAGATTATTTTTCAGCTGGAATTACTGCTGGTGTCAGTGGTGAAATCGGTGTGGCAAGTCACCTCTGCCATGTTTCTAAGAACTACCAGACAGCACAGCAGCTCATATGAATGCTCTTTTTGTTTGGTTTTTGCAGCACTGCCTTCCTCCTGGTATAGGGTATTTCTTTCATGTTTTCCACCACCTGGACCGGTGGGTATGGGGACTTGTTTCATGGTGGACTTTTATTCTTAATTATATTTTTGAGTTAAGAAATTGCAAAATCTCCCACCTCCTGTCAAAATATCGTGGAATTACGGTGTTCATCACCCCAGACAGTCAAGTAATTGTGCTGCAGACTTTGCTCCCAGTTTGTTCTTTTCTGTAGTTTACCAGCTTTTGAATGTTTCACTTGGCCAGTTCCAAGTTTGTGGCAGCAGAACACGCTATCAAAACTGAATGTGCTGCTATGGCTGCAGAACCAGCGTGCCTTGCAGTTGGTCTTTGTGTAGCACAGAGGTGGCACTGCTGTGTGGGTGCATGTTTCACTGGTGGGCAGCAGCACCCCAAGGATGCTAACGGGCTGGTACCCTGCTTGCCAGCCCGCATCCCTCACCTGCTGCACAGTCTGCTCCGCTGTGGGGCTGCTGGGGCCTCCCTGCTGCCACTGAGCAGACTTCAGCTGTTTTGGCTGTGAACTGAGCTTGTT
>NC_140668.1:28204580-28264580 GCF_054131305.1 Coturnix japonica
TTTATAAAAATAGATGGTGAACATACGGTACAACATAAAAGTCCATGTGGTCCTGGAAAAAAAGTAGAAAGCACTTTAGCCTGAAACAGATGTGCTAAAGCAAGCTCCTCGATGTCGTTTTTATTTTTTATTTGTGTGTGTATGTGTTTGTGTATGTGGGAGATATTTTTGGTTCCTGTTAGGCTTCTTTGCAGCAAAGCCCCTTTCTAGAATTTACTTTCCTTTATTAGAGTTGCAGCTCAGCTTTGTGTGGGCCTCTGGGGGTTTTGGCCAGCCGTTGGCAATTTCTCTCAGACACCCAATTACCCCTGACGTCAATGCCGTCTCTCCCATCTCCCTTGGGTGCCCACATTTTTTCCTTTGTAACACTAATAGCTGACTAGCTAAGTGCCTGTTATTTCCTTGGCAGAAGATTTGATTGTGTTTTGGGCCGGATACTAAATCCAAAAACTATGTAAAAATGTCAATAGGTGAGTGCACATTGATTTCGGTTAGTCACAGTGATATTTGAGCCCCTTTGGGGGCTCTGTCTGGGGAAGTATTTTACAAGAAAGATAATATAACAGAAAATTACTGGAGCTGCACAGGTCTCTGGTGGATTTCTTAGGGGCCTGCTAAGTTTCTGTAGAATCAACAAATGCTTTATTAATCTAAATTTGCGGTTTTGTTCCTGCCTCTCTTCAGACGGTTCAGGCTCGCCGGAGGAGGCTCGGCAGGAGCAGGGCGGCCGGCGGCACAGCCCGGCCTGGCTGGGGCGATGGGGAGGCTGGGGGGCGTTGCGGGCCCCCTCCTCACGGCCAAGGCCTGCAGCGGCAGATAACGCGGGGGACGGAGGGGGTCCCCGGCAGCTGCGCGGGGCCGCCACTGACTGGGAGAGCCTGATAAGGGCCCCGCGTGGGAGCCAGCCGCCTGCACCATGCCGCCAGCGCACTGCGGGGCCGCGGCGACTGGCAAAGAAAGTTAAACACAAGTGGTCCAGGGGCGGCGGGGAGGGCTGCGCTGGCAGATAATGGTAATTGATTGAATCACAGTCGCAGAGCAGCCTTGTTTTGCCTCGCAATTAATTTTTTTCTAATTTTCAGACCGAAGTATCCAAAGAGCTCAGGTTGCACCGACCGCGTGCTGCACTGAAAGATAATAAGCACATGCCCTCTTCAGCTTTTTGGGGGAAATTCAGGCCAAGAAAAGGCACAATTAAATAAAACTCACCCCCCTTAAACTTACAAGCACACGGCTCCGAGCTCAGCAGAGCGTGCTTTTAAGGACGAAGAAAATCAATGGCTTTGTCAGCTTGGCAGGCTGTAGCTGGCTGGCTGCAGGGGATGAGAAGTCAATTTTGTCCACAAAGCCAATGTACGGTGGCACTAGTGAAGGGGATTGCCTGGGGATGGCGATGCGGCAGATGCACGCTGGGCGTTCCTTCAGCTCTTCTTCCTCTCCTCTCCCCCTGCAGCCTCCCATCCCAGCACAAGGTATGCGCAGAGCAAACCAAGATTTGTGCTGTGGGTATCTCGTACTGCTTCCTCCTCAGGTTTATTGCAACCACGTTGGATCTTTCTCAATAGCAACCTTTCAGCCAGAATTTCCTTCTCTTTTTAAGGGGATCCCCCGGTATAGTGTTCAGGAGCAGTAGTATTTTGTGTACTTCAGGTAAATAAAACCTTCTACTTCTTTTAGTCTTTGGAAATTGCAACCACAAGCAGTCAAATCTCATGTCAGCACAGCATGTAGATTGCAGGATACCTAATAACTATTAAACCATTTAAAAAAGTATTCTGCTTGATCAGACATGGTGCTTAATGTATAGTGCTATGTCCTGCCTTGTAAGTAATTAGTACTGGGGGGAAAAGCCTCCTCTGTGGACCATGACAACATAGACCTAAACTGGCATTTTTTCACATGTTAGATTTTTCATTCTTTAGAGGAGGGCATTTTTTGCCCATTTAAAAATCATTCTCTAAGAAGGAATGGACTGTATAGAGAGCATTGTGTATCTTAAATGAACCTTGCAAGGGCTAACAGTATATTCTCTTCCTTTTTAGACACAGGGTAAGGTGGGCAGGCAAGTAGTGTTGTAGTACCAGAGGACTAGAAATCAAGCATAAGGTAGGAAAATAGCCCCTAACATGGGAAATATATTAGTCAAGGAATATAACAACCTGCTTTTGCCATGATCTTGTTGGTTCCCATCCCAGAACAAATGCATGTGTGGATGTATTGGTGAAATGAAGGAGTCTTAGTTAGGCAAGGTGTTCTGGTTTATTTTATCATGAGGAAGCTGAGTTTTTCCTGATGCTCTTTCACGTTTTTCTCAAGGCAGCAATGGAAGATTTTTTTGTACGTAGGCTGAAATTTATAGGATTTTTCTCAGCTATGAAGTAGAGGAGCATTTGCTGGCAGTTTGGGCAGGAGAAGGGTATCATGAGCCCCAAGCCTTTGGCTGTGAATCACAGCTGATATTGGTTTGAACAGAGTATGGGTCTCCTCCGCTGAAAGAGCTGGTAATCTGCCTTGTCATGGCCACTGGTCATATGATGGGCAGGCCAGTTTTGAAGAGAGAAGTCTTTCTTGAAGGCACTATGTTAAAAGCTTATGGCCATAGGCCAGGGCAGCCATTGCTGATCAACTTTAGGCAGGGACTTGGCTGTAACTGCAGGGTCTGTGTATGGAAAGAACACACTGATTTCTCCCTGTAGGCTCCAGAGCCCACTGGGCTACTGCTGCCAGCCTCCCATGAAGCTCCAGTTTCTGGTGTCATGGAGCCCACAAATGTAATAAGGTCGCAGACCTCTGCCTGGTCTGTTTGGCCACTGCCCTAAAGACAAGCACTGCACTGCACAGGCAGCATGATGTGTTACTGGCGCTGTGCTCAGGAGCCATTCTCCTCCAGCCTGTCCAGAGCTGGCTGGTGCTCGCAGTCTGTTGGCCTCAGAAGTGCTGACAGTGATGTGGAAAACAAGCTCCTGAGTGAAAAGTATTATGAGTTTGTTTGGATAGAAGAAAGCAAGCAAAACTCATGGAGGTGTTGTGCACCACACGCTGCCTGAGCTCCTCTGGGCCATGGCATGTTGCCGGCAATGGGGATGCAGCCCCTGGCACTGAGCACCCTCTGAGCCGTCAGCCCTGCCCAGTGGGAGCATGAGGAAAGGACAAGCCTTGTACCTCCTGGAAAAAGATGATTTAGAATGGTTCCTGTGCTGAATTTTTGGGTATGAGCCTGTAAGATGCTGAGAACCAAAAGTCAGAGGCAGCTGGAGGTGCAGACTGCCCATGAACTAATCCTGAAATAAAAGAGGTGGGTTTTAACTTAAAGTCATGTTTAAAAAGCTTCATGCTGGTGGGCCAGGCTCAGACAGCACGTGGTGGTGAGTGCAGTGCTCCTCACTGCTGCCTCTCACACTCAGGCACCCTGTGCTGGCAGAGATGGGACCTGCTGCCCGTTCCCTCACCCTCCTGTGAAGTGGAGGGGACCACGGGGGGCAGGTGGATGGCATGAGGAAGCGGGAAGGAGGTGGTGGGGCTGGTGCTGTGAGGCCATGAGGAGACGGGTGCAGGCAGGGGGACGTGGCAGCTGTGGCGGGGAGCAGGAAGGCGAGCAAGTGGAGGGTGTGAGGTAAGGCTGAGGGGAAATGGGTGTGGAAACCGCACCAGACTGATGTCTGGGTCTGGGTAGCCAGCAGAGTGCTGGGTGAATGGCATGAGGTGATGGCTGTGCTCAGCAGGGCTGCTCTGTGTCCTTGTCCCTGCCTTGTTGGAGCTGTGCCACAGGCTGGGGCTAAAGACAGCTTTATGCCCTCTGATTCTGCTTGCTCGAGCTCAGACGTGAAGAAGATTTCACTCGACTTCAGGAAGTTGCAGGCAGAACCTGCTCTCTGCTTGTGTTTTTCATCTTCCTGCAAAGCCAGAGCGATCTTCATTAACTAGATTGGAGGTGGGGGGAATCGCAGCGACTGACTGATGTGCACCTCAGGCAGCCCAAGGCACCCCCAGGAGGCATCCTCTCCCCGGCGGCCCAGCTTCACACTCACCATCTGCACAGGCTGGGTGTTCCACAGGTGAGGTTCCCCTCCGCGTACTCTGGCTGTGAAGTATGGCTGTGGGTGCCAGCCCTGAAATCTCAGGTAAGAGGAGTGAGCTGCTGCCCAAAGGCCATCCGCATTAAGGATTTTAAATAGGGGCACCAATGTGTATCTCTCGCTTTTGAACTTCAGAAAGAATGGAAACTTTAAATTCCTTTTAAAAATGTGACTTTTATTTAGATTCCCATTTCTTTGCCTTTCCCAAGCAAGCTCAAAAGGCATGTTGCTTGATAGGATGGTGAGGGAAGGAGGACTTCTTTCTGAAAGCTAGAGGATGTATGTTAAGATAACCTAAAGAAAAGAGAAGTTCAGTGTGAAACTTGTGTGACTCGTTTACTTATTCTGCCAGATCCTATCTTTTAAAGTGCTGGGTTAAGGGCTGGGTGAATTTGTGTAGCAGCAAAGGAAGGAGAGTAGTAATGGGGTAGAAGGTCTTTGGGAGGTGGCAGTGGATGAAGAGGAAATATCAGCATGAGAGAGAGCAGAAAAAGGAAAAATGGAGATGGAAACAGCAGAAAAATGATTTCTGTCCCTTTTGTAAGGACTTGAGGAGATCTATTGGTGAGGTAATTCCTGCTGTTCCTTCTCCCTGCTTTTTTACAAGCCACTGTGGCCTCACAGGCCAGGTATCCTTTGTTTCCTGGGTGTGGGCTGTGTCTCTTGGCAGTCAAAAACATCATTAAGATATTCAGTTGAATATTCTGAAATTAGGATTTGAGGTTGTTCTTGCCATGTAATTCACAGAGTCTCACTCAAGTCACAGCCAGAACATTACATCTGCCCCGGAGAATAAGGAGGAAATTCACCAGCTTATTTTAAGTTGATGTCGTGGAAGCATGCAGGAATACATCCAAGTTAAACTCAAAGGGAAAAGCTTGGATTGGTTGCAAATTTTATCAGATATATAGTTGCATCAGGGCTTCACATTTAAAAATGATTTAAAATTGAAAAAAACATGAAGTCTTTGAGCAAAATTTGCTATTCAAAAATGTATCAGTATGAATATGTGAATATCTTACATAAGCATCATATCATTGCAAGAGAGCACGTTCAGTAAGGCATCAGTTAATTGACATTTGAGATAAATCACATGTACATCAATACCATATTCTGGCAGTGAGTGTAATTATTAAGAGGCATCAGAATCATGCTTTTGTCTTTTAGTTTTATGAAAGTTTGCAGGAGAATTGTGATGTTTCTGTTGTTGATGTAATCTTACATTAATTTCCTAATCCTAGAATACTCATTCAGTTCACTTGGGCTGTCTTGTAACTTTGACAAAGTTTGTTTTTTTGTCTGGGTCTGTATGGGAATGGTCTCTCAGTTGACTGCCAGGCATTCACTCTCTCTTTCATACTGCTTTTATAGCCCCATATCACCGTCAGCCTTAGATTCACAGAGCTGGTAGACAGAACGATTGGAAAGGAGAGTGAATGACTTCAGAGAGAGAGAGACTTATGTGCTCTGATTGCAGAGGTGATGCATAATTAGAGGAAGAGATGGAAAGAGGATTAGCATGGTCCTGAAACTTGGAAAATCAGAAACTTACTAGAAGGAAGAATTGCATCTACATTATTTTACTTTTCTGTTCTTTGGGCATGCAAATCTGTCAACAGCTGAGCACTGCTCTGCTTTCTTTTCCAGTACCAAGTTCTGCCTCATTAGCTATTTGAGGTGCTGTTGTAGATGTGGACTTGTGAAACAAGGGGAACAAATGCCTTGCTTCTGGAGGGTGTGATGGGGTAGTGTCTTCCCTGCCAGGGCACTTAATGGCTTCCAGGATCCAGTCTTACAGTAAAGGTCTCTGGGATAAATAGCTAGGTTAGTTAAGATACCCTTCTCTTGAGGCAGAATCAGAGGCTACTTCAGGACTTCCCACCCTTTGCAGCAATATCCCAGAAAGTGAGACAGGAAAAGGCACACGTGCTCCTAGTGACGGCAGCTTGAGCTCATTAGTTTTGATTTTTAGATATGCTGGCATTGTGTCAGCAGCCTTCTGTCACATTTATGGCCTTTCCAGATTCCTTATCTAGGGGAGAAACATACTTTCTGTTTATGTTCAGCCTTCTTCTGTTATTTATGCCATTGAGCACACCGCCCAGACAAAGCCTATCACTGCGTATTGAATCTACTGTCCAAGTTGCAAGGGAAAGATACAAAGCAGAGGTAGCTCTTCCATGCAGATCTTTACTTCTGGCTGACTCCACTGTGTTCCTGAGGTCTTTTGAATAAGCACATCAAAAATAACTGTACTATTAGAAAAATGATTCCCTCCCATGAATGAACATCTAGGTATTTTTCTGATGAGTCTGAAAAAAAAAAGAGACTTCTTTTGCACTGTCCCTGCTAGATTGCTCTTCATTTAATTTATCTTTGCTAATTCATCTTGGAGTGCTTTGGAATATTTCTCAGCATCTACCTGTGTGTTTCATGGGACAGACTGTGGAAAGGACAAAACATTTGATGAAGTCTTTACTGCTGACTGAATTTCCCCCAGCATAATTCCCTGTTTGGTACTGAGACTTTGAGTGAGCTGGTTGAGCCTCCTTTTGAACCCATCATAGATTTTCCTTTGTATTTTATTTCCTTTAAACTTTATTTCCTTCCTTATGGCAGCCACCTTTTGCCAAACGAGAAAGGCACTGCAGTTCTTCCTGGCTTTTGCCCCATTTACCTCCTCCCAAAAAGATTGCAGTGGCTGTAAGACCGAATCTCAAATTTTCCCCGGAGCGATCTCTGATTTCTTTTCAATCAGTTCATTTAATTGACCGTGTTTATTTCCCTAGCCCTTGTGGCTCCCTGAGTGCGGCTATTTGTCAGAAGCTGGATGTTAAGCATCTTTTTCATGTTTTACCTGGAGACTTCCTTAAACCATCTCATCTGTTCTTAGCATTTGGGGCTAAGCCCAAAAAGGAAGCTCTTGTGATCAGAAGGCTATCTAAATGGATAATGTGATACTTTGAGACCTGTTACAAAGAGGAAAATGTCTATGTCCCACTGCTCCCGTGTTTATCCCAGCAGAGCAATGGCAGCTTTGAAGACTTGCTTGGGCAAGGATCCCAACATGGACGTCTGCAAGACAGCAAACTGGTACTTGGTACAATCACCTAGAATACTGCTTAGATGTGGAGCCTAGGCATGGTGCCCACTTAGGAAAGCAGCTTTGTAGTCTGTATTTGCTTAATTTAGTCTTCATCTGTCCTCCTGAGAATGGATGTTCGCTGCACGTTTGTGTCCAAGAGCAGGAAATGATGAAGGCAACTTTCACAAGAAAGATGAAGCACCTTGGCACTCGCTGGAGTTTGGAGGCTAAACTGCTTCTTAAAGCATCATCCCTAATGCTTGTCTAAGGAATTTCCAAAGCACAAATAGGACAGGGAGAAAGATACCTTTGTGTCCCGTGTTTCCCTTTCCTAGATGATGTCTTGGTGACATTAGCTGCCTTCTTTAAAGACTGTAACGTTCTATTTGAATGCTTTTCATGCTTTAGTTTGGCATACAGCATAAATCCAAGTAAACTGACCTGAAACGGGAATACATTTTCCTCTTCAGTGACTTCTGTCTGTGTCTGCTGCTAGTATCTATATTAGTAAAAGCCCTTTCTTGGGAAGATCCTGGCTCTATTCTTTACTAGAATCTTTTAAACAGCAATAACACACCATTATTTCCTAGAAAGTCTGGTCAGCTTCTTACAGAGCAGCTCTTAAATCATTGTCCTATTTTTTTCCCAGTACCACTTATTTTTATCCCGTCCTTTAAAAATAAACATAAGAGTAATTAGGGAGAAATGTGCTGCGTTTGAAACACAAATAGAAGGAAGTAAGTGCTATGATGTGTCATTCCAGTCTGTGGTCAAATATCCAAATTTAAATCTTGGTGTCTAAGTTAAATGAGAAGAGATCCTTTTAAATAACAGTCCCTTAATTATTCAGGAAAGGTAAACTCGAACATTTGCCTTGATTACAATAATACAGCTAGTTTAATTTTTTATTATTTTAAACTCTCACCCAGCATGCTGTAGTAAGTTATTTTCAGTGTGTTTTTAAAGTCCATATTGAAATATTAGCCATAACAGTCTGCTGTGTATAAAGGGGGGGGGGGGGGGGGATATGTTTGAAGTTTAATCATGCTTCTACTTACGCTCAGTCCCAGAGCAATCCTTTTTTCTGCTGCTGAGCTCAAACAGCCAGTAGCCAGGTTTGATCTGCTGCCCCACGGAGCAGTGCCCTATGTGAATTTGAAGTTGGCTCAACCCGGGAGGCCTGCAAATAAAGACTAGCCTCAGGTAGCCAGCTCTCTCCTTCCCAGCGCAGCTCCTGGGGCGCTGCCTGGAGCAGTCCTCCTGAAATTGTTTCAGGCAATTGCTGCAGACTGTCTCCACTCCTGCCCCTCTTACCCCTCCTTCCCTCTCCTCCTCCTGGCATAAGGGAGGAGTTTTGGAGTCCAGGAGTCCTATTTGACTTTAATAAAAATGAAAAAATAAAAAGCAGAGCAGTTTGTAGGGAACTGGCACAGACTGTGGAAACGGGAGCCACAGCAAGACAAAACCCAGTGGCCTTCAAAACTTTTTTCCCTTCTTTTTCACCACATGACTTGGAGGATGTGGACAGTAATTAAAGGACCCCCTAGCTCCTCATTTTCTGTGCCTGGTCCTTTGATCTGGTTCATGTCGGGGAGCTATTTTCATTGTTCCTGTCTTTTCTTTTATTCTCACCCGGCCCCTTTGATGTGAGCAATGATGATCTTTAATTCCAAAATAGGAGATGGGCAGGATAGCAGCGCTGGCCTTACATAATGCATCTTTCACATCTTATTTTTAAACTTGAGCACAATAGGTGCAAGTTGGAACCCGGGGAGCGTTAACCCTTTACGAGCAGGGAGCTGCGAGGAGGCTCAGAGCCCACAGTAACGTCAGTCAGGTTAATCTTCTGTGGATGCCTACAGATGCGTTTGCAAAAAAGATGATTATTGTTATTTTTGTTCAAATATGATGGATCTCTAAATATAATCTGGAGGGAGTTGATCCTAATTGCTCCCATGTGGAAAAAATGTGCTGAGAAAGAACAGTGAAGCTAATGCAGTTATTCTGACTGGCTTCACTTGGCAGCACAGTGGGAGTGAAGCATACTGTTTATTAGTGTATGTTAATAAACTATAAGGGACAAGCTGCGGGTGGCGCTTTATAAACTGTTAGCTCAGGTAGGATGGATAGCAATGTGGAGGTTATTAGTAACACTAGCAGGAGAGGAGGGCCGGGGTCTTTGTTAGCTTCAAATTCCCCAAGTCCATCACGCCCCACACTGCACGTCTATCACTGGCTGTGCCAGCAATGACCACACTCCAGCCTGGCTGAGCGCAGTGGGGGCACACGGAGCACCCCTGTGCCACGCCACCCCTGGGACATCCCATTCTGCTCTCAGTGACATTGTGCCACGTGGCCCCAGGGAGGCAGGTGGTGGTGGCAGGGCTCCGTTCCCAGGGGGTTGCCCTGGGAGCTGCCACAGTAGCACGGTCCCATCTGCCCCGGCAGCACCTCCTCCCTGTGGGCCCAGCCAACAATGGCTCCTGCTGCCTGTGCCCAGCCTGCTGATGTGTGTGTGGGGCTCGCTCAGGGAATCCACCTGAAATTTTAAGTACACAGCCCAGAAATTTCACACTTTGGGACACAAAGCACCCACATCCAGTTTAACTTGAAATGCCATGGAGGAGGTTTGAGCTCTTCCCAGTGCCTTTTGTTTTAGCAGGATTTTAGCTCTGAACATTCAGAAAATTAGACATGTCCTGCTCTGCCACCTGAATGTTTCCCTTTGAACATTTTGTTTGTTTGTTCCATGCTTAGAAGCAGATCCAAATTTGTAGCAATTAAAGAAAAAAGAAAACAAAAGCAACGTATTGTCTCAGTTTTCCTGGGAATATTATCTTGTCAATAAGGAATAACAAAGAAGCGATGAGGACAGCAAAGGTTAAGTGTGGAGATGGAGAGGGGACAGAACCTGATTGTGTTGGAGCTTAATGTCTGCTTTTTTATTTCCATTCATAAAATGTGTAATGTGAAAATACCTCCATGGATGCAACAATGTTATAAGTGGAATTGTACTCTCACGACACCGGCACTTTCAGGGATATAAAACTTGCAATGTGTTTTTGTGTTCCTTAAATAACAGCTGTTTATTAGATATCTTTCAGGGAGATTCTGTGATACGTTACGGTCCTGCAGCAGCAAAGTGCTCCAGCAGATGCCTGACTGCAGCACGTGGCTGGACGCATGGGCTCCGCAGCCTGTGCTTGCTTAAAGCTGGGCACATGCTTAAATACTTTGCTGAACTGAGGCCAAGGCAGATGTAGTGAATACCTATAATTAACTTTGCTAAATGGCTTACAATATGCCACTTGTTTCCATGTGCTTTTAGATTTCCCACTTGATTATCATTTGAGCTGAACTCCTGCGTGTTTGTCCCTGTCTGCTGGTCTCACTCTCTTTCTTTTTTCTTCTTAATTCAGTCAGTTCCTTCAGAATCCTTCTGCACTAGGAGTGAAGGAGGAAAAATTCTCTTCTGGTTCTTTTAGTACAGCGGTGATCCAAGAAAACACAGGGATAAAGGGTTGTGGGGAGAAGTAATATTTCACTGGAGCAGCTTCTGGAGTTGGAAAAAGCAGACATGCTTCTGAGAGCTGGCAGTGGGACATGGAACCTGTAACCGTGTCCACTTTTTCCAACGATATCAGCTAATCTAATAATAAGAACTTCTAGGGTGATGTAATTCCTTTTTTTAGACAGGGCAAAACAAACATTGAAATTGGAAAGGGAAAGTTGGCACCAGTGCGTTCCTCAGTGAGTACTGGAGTCTTTTCTCGAGTTGGAAAGGAGAGGAAAAATTACTCTTTCTAAACCAGCCCTGTTTAAGGGCTTGAGCATGCCCAGATAGCCCCTAGTTAGGCTCCAGCAGCCTAATGAAGCTGCCTGTTTTGTGATTTCCCTGCACACACTCCCTGCCTGCCTTGATTGGCAGCTGGGTAGCAGACCTCTGCAGCTGTGACAATTTGCCTGAGGGAGACTGTAAGTGTCTCATTGAAACTTGCATTGTAAAATCCTCCGAAATGCCTCCCATAATATTAGGCACAGGAGAAAAACACAGGTGTGAAAAACTTTCACAGATCCCACGAGTTCAATGTCTCTTGGCAGCTTTGGTGGATTCGCTGTTATTATATAAATTTAAAACTTACATTTACGAAGAAGGATTTGTTCCATCTTCTGCCACAAGGAGAAGTGGGGCCAGCGTCAGCACTCGGCCTTGTGAGGAAGAGGAGGGCTGGTGGCCTGCCTGCCCTGACACCATAGCAGCCCCACTGTGTTGCCCTGAGGGAGGACAGGGGCTCAGACTCCCAAAGAGGGCGTTCAGTGGCTGGTTCTGCATCCACTGAAGGACGGATTTGGAAATCTAAGGGGTACGTCAATGAATTCATCATTTCTATATGTGTGTAAAATGTTATCCTTTTCTCCTCTTCCCTTGGTTGAGTAGCTTAATATGCTGCTCATTGTCATAGCTCTTACTTATCTAGAGCTCTGTCAGCATTGCTGTCTGATGAAGCTCAGCTTTGGAATGCCTGGTCTGTGTGCTGCTCTGTTTGCTCCCAGCCGTGTGCCTGCATGTTACAGCCACTTCATTCCTTATGTTTGCTGTGAATGGAGCTCAGCCTGACTGCAGCCTTCAGGTGTAGCACTTTAACAGTCCCAATGCAACATTCGGGCATTAAAGTTATGAAGAAATGTGAGCAACTAAATTTAAACTTCAGAGATGTGCCTGATGTGGGTGACCTGTGGGTGTGGACGTGGAGGTTCCTCTGTGAGGCAGCCAGGCTGCATTTGTTGCTGAAAGGAAAGAGAGTTTGGTTAACTGGGAACATTTGATTTGCTTGCTTGGGTTGTTTTTGATTAGCGACTGAGAGCAAGGTTAAGCTATAATAACATATCTGCTGTAATAAAATCATGTTGGTGAGTGATACCTGTGGCTAGAAAGATGTAGATAAGCCGGTCTGTTAAGCAAATAGCCTTTGGAAATGCTTTGCAAATAAACACAGAAAATAGATGAAATAGGAATTAAAGCCAAATTTAAAACCACTTCTGTGCTCAAGAGCTTTGCCACGAGACTGCCAGGCTGACGGGGCAGCTGGTTGGAGCCCTGTGAAAAGAGAAGCTGTTCTGTATTTAGTAACAAAAAGCGTAGATGTGTCACTGAGTTTCTGTTGCCGTAACCTGGTGCCAGACCCAGCAACTACTCAGAGCTGAAATAGCCTCGTCAGATCTTAAATTAAAATGATATTCAGAAGTTTCTTGAGAGCTCCTTTGCACGCTTTGCCTTCTCTCTAGGACTCCAGACCTCCATCAGTTCAAGAAGATGGGGACTGTTGCTGCAGTGTGCACGCTGTGTGACTTGGTAGCTGCAGCAGGGCTGTGGCTGTTTCAGTTCCAGGTTCGTATCACAGTGTTTTGCTCTTGGTGCTTTCTCAGACTGTTCTCCCACGGACCACGTAACCTGTGCTGATGTATAGTGATTTAATGTACTGTAAACTACACAAGAGGGCTCAGTTTCATGGATGAGTAAAGCTGTTGTATAAATCTTTTAAGTGGTGTCAATTGAGGAGCTGAACTCAGAGTTCAATTGAACATCCGTGATATCAGATGAAAGCTGAACTTCAAACACTCGCCAAAGCTGTTTCAGTATGTAGCAAGGTTTTAAACAAACATTGCAGAGTAGATCAGCAGAGCACGTGGCATTTCCTGGATGGGGAAACTGAGGCATAGAGCCACTGAACTCCCAGCTCCTGCCCTGCTGCCTTGGGCTCTGCCTGCTGGGCTGGTGGTTGTGTGGGGGAGGAACTGATTTACATGGCAACACCGGGAAACCTCTTGTCTTCTCTCTTGTGGCAGTGGTGGTAGCGGACGTTTGTGTTCCTCTACTCACCAGATACACAGAGCTGTAAAGGAAACGGTAGTTTTGAACAAACCTGCAGTCTAGAGCATCTGTTTTCTACTGTACTTTTTTTCAGGCATCTCTTCCTATAATTTACATCCAAAGCATTAAATGACAGAATTTGGCAGAATCAGATATATACAGTAGAGCTTAACGGTGGTGTATCAGGGAATAAAGAAAGCCCCTCAAGCCTGCTTAGCTCTGCACACGCACGTGAGCAGGGGTGGGGGAAGGAGAGCTGTGTTTTTCTTGGAAAAGGACCTTTTTGGTTTCTCCTAATCTGGCACCTGGAGGTCCAGCTGTGCTAGCTGGAGGCTGTGTGTAGTCTCATGCATGGGAAGGATGATGGGCAGATCGCTGTACAAGTTGAAGCATTTTATATCTCTACAGACAATATATATGGCTATATTTGTGAATAGTGGCAGTGTAAAATGGGAGGGGGAATTACTCTGCAAACGATGATTTGCCGGTAGTGCTCCGGACTGGCCTGGTGTCTGTTGCGATTTGCTGAGAGGACCGGCAGCGTGTGGTTCACTGTTGCTCCAGCAGCCATAGAGCTGCTGTGACTGCAATCAGTGCTTCCTGTCTCCATGAACTGCCTGTAAATTATTTTCCCTGGGCTGGAGCTCTGCACATGGCCTGGAAATGTGTCATTCTGGATATGTGCAGCTTGGTTTTATGCTGAATTATACCAGTCCTACTGCGGGGTATTTCCATTGGCTTAATTTGATGGCAGCATTCCTAATTTACTTGGGTATAAGTAAGAGTATCAGGTTCATTACTTCTAACAGTTTAGTTCTTTGATTTATTTTTGTTCTTCAGTTACACAAATGCCAAGGTTAATTTGCTCTTAAACACTTGATTTCCTAGGGCATAAACGTGACTCCATATTTTAAAAAGAAAATAGAGAAGGGCCTTATTCTGCAAGGAGGTCTGGGCTGAGGCTGATGGGGTTACAGAGCTTTAAAACCACTGAGTTAACATTTGAGAACATTGGAAAATTGTGCGACGTAATGTTGCACTCCTTATTAATGATAGACCTTGTGGGTTTCGCAGCTGTGGATCAGGAGCTGGTATGGGGTAGCCCAGAATGTTTTCTGTGCCTTTAATAACAAGTGGTTTTCATGGAGAACTTCTCACAGCACAGGAGAACTGAGCCATACACTGTGCTTCAACAAAGATACTATTTCTCCACAGTGCACATTAGTCAGTGAGTTAAACAAGCATCAACATTAAAACAGACATTATCCCCTGCAGTGTATTTTCTTAGTGCTTTGTCCATTACAGCTTTCGAGTGATGAGGCTTCTAGTCCTTCCCTTTAGAAAGAGCTCTTTCTAACATTTGTCACAGATATCTTCTCCTGGTGTCTGGCATAAAATTTTGTTTTCTGATCATCTTCCACCCATCCTAACTCACTCAGTGGGATGTACCGAAGTTGTTTACAGTATGTGAGCCCCCTGTAAGCAGTTCCTGCACCCTCCTTAGCTATTCTGTAACAGCGATACATACAATTAGACCCTTTAACCTTTCCTCATAAATCAGTCCATCCTGTCCATTAATCACTTCTGTTGCCCTCTTCTGAATTCTTTCCAATTTGTCATCATTCTGTGCCTCCGGACTGCTCAGCCACCAAGGCCCTCTGTGGAGCTCCTGCAGTTGCCGGCTGCACCCATGGTCGGGAGCTGCTTGTTCTGTGCATTGCATCTCTCCCTCTGCTTCATTCCCAGTCAGCACAGGACTCCAACCCACTCTGCACAGTCACTCCTTTAAAACATTTATGGAAGTGATTTGCAGGCTCCCAGACCTTCCGTCGTTCTCTGGTGTCACGTTAGCAGAGGTTGAAATGGAAAAGGATTGAACATGACACTCTTCTCTTCCCTCCCTTCCCCTTCCCAACCCCAAAATAAAGAGCACAGCTCCTCTTGCGGTGCATATGGTTGTATTAAATGTGAGGGAAGAGGTAGCATTAGAATGGAAGAAAAGAGGCTGAAAATATAATTGCCTAATTGTGAATCCTAAGTAGCGCAGGCAGCAGGGGCAGCCCTGACTGGAAGAAATCAGAGGGTCACTAATTCACACTGCCAACATCCTAATTAGCTGTGCAAATGTAATGTTTATATTGTTTGGGATGGATTACAATCTCCATTGTAGAGTGGAAAGAAATAAATGAATTGTGTCAGTGGAGCCCTGTAGAAAACACTCCTGCCGCCCCATTAAGCCATGAGAAGTAGCTTAGCTACTAAAAAAAAGTTTGTTTTCAGGCTGATGCGCAAGTCTAATTGGGTTTCCAAAGAAAGGAACATGTTTTAATTATTAATTAGAAATCAGAGGAGTAAAAGAGTGGAAATCAGCTTCAGCTGGAGGTTTTGCTCAATGCTGGATTTCTCCTTAATAAGCTGAAACATTCCAGGCCTGCCTCAGTTAGCGGTTGGGTGCAGTGGCTTTACTCGGGGGGTAGACATCTTAATGCTCATGTAATTATCATGTAATTATTTTGTAATGTGGGATCAAAATTTTGCATCGATGGCATTCTTTCACTGAACTTGAAAAATAAAAAAGTTGTGTTAATTAGTGCGGCCATTCAGTCATGTGGGTTGAAGGAGCAGGGCTCCCTCGTCCCCCTCCGTCTGTCTTTAATGCACACATATTTGGAGGCAGTTTTAGAGGTGGTGGATTGAAGATAAATGGAATTATTGAACTTAGGTTTTGTTGAATATTTATCAGATTTCTTGTTGGTAATACTGCTTTTCAAGTGTCAAGTGGGTTGCAATTATCATCAAAGCTGATAGGCACAAATAAGTGACAATCGCGTCTGCTAACACAGGGTGTGCAGGTTCATAAAGGGGGATTTTGTGGAAGTTGCTTTCTCTCCCTTGCCATTGAACTTCTGGAATCAAAGTTGTCAGAAGTGGATAGGTTTTATCAGATGTTAAGCGGATTACGGCCCATCATAGTAAATACTGCTGATGGAGTGACAGAATATGTTCTGACGGGGGGTGCAGAGAGCTCTGTGGACTTATGCTTTCTGATGCCTCAAAACCATGTTTCAGCAGAGTCGTACTCCTGTTTACAACTGCAGGCAGCTTGTCTGTGCTGACAAAAACAGTATCGGGCAAGTGCCTTAGCTCTTATTTCTCCAAATTGCTGACAGTCTGGGTGTACGCTGAATTACAGGTCAGACTTGAGAAATTACACAGCATACCAAGAGTGGCTGGCTCTTGAGTTGCCAGATGTGTGTGCATCTTAAGGGGAAGTGCCCGTTAAATGACTCCGCTTTAATAGGAAACGGAGACGGGAAAGAGGAGCTTTGTGACTCCATATGGCTCACTTGGTGCAGCAGCAAATCCTTTCTGTTAGTGGGGTGCGACTGTAAGGCAATACAGAACTGCCTCTTGATGTTGTTGTTTCATAGCAAAAAGAACAAACAACAAAAACCAAATAAAACCAAACATGGAAAAGATGGGGAGGATATAGCTAATGAGAAATAGATGGCTTCCTTCAGGGTTGTGTCTTGCATTAGCTTGTGTATGCAACATTATGATAAAGAAGATGTCTGACTTAACAGCAACAGCTAAGAAAATTTCAATTGGCCTCTTTTTGTGCATCTGCTGAAATTACATTTGAAAATGTGAGGTCTGGATTAACAAAAGACGTCTCCTCACTGTAGGCTGCTGAGCTCCTGCTTCTGCCCTTAAGACTCGATATATTGTTTTCCACAACCTTATTTTATGAAGTCTGCAGACAAAGGTACCATTTCTTAGTTCTTTATCAAACAGCCGCTCTGCGTGGTCCTGCCCCTTCCCTCTAGTTTGCATCCCACTCAGTCATGGAGGATTTGACAGTGATAGATATCAGCATCAAGAAAGGTTCAATGATTTGTGCTGCTCCCAAGAGCTAATAATCCTCTTAGTGCAGACTGCAAGGTGGTCCTGGTCCCTCTCCCTGTTTACAGAGTCTTCCCATAAAGGAAATGAGTTTTCCATGAAGGAAAACTCCTTCATGACTTGTTCTTCTCCCAGCAGAAGTCACGTTAAGCTTCCTACTGTAACAAAATTAATAAATAATTATGAATAACAAGCAATTATGGTGAAAAAAAGAAAGCCTATATAAAAGAAAATCTACACATTTAAGGGACTATGTGTTGATAAAAGCATTATCAGTTGAACTATATGTATGAATACGTGGACTGTGGGATCTCCTATATACGTCATGTTGGGTGAAAAGAGACTGGAATAATTCATGACCCGACATATTGCAGTGTTTCCTTTTGATCATGTCAGACATATGCAAGGCTCTGCCATATCCTTGTTAGGAGAATGAATGAAGGTCTCTGCTAAGTGTCTTCTGTTAGGAGTTCAAAAGCCAGTGGGTCATTGATTGAAACAAAGTCAGCTTCTACCAGATTTGGTTGTTGCCTTGGTCAGACAGTGTAGAAGATTCTGTTCCCCATCTGTCCCTTGCTGGAAGCTGTAAAACAGTTGTGAATATTGTTTTGAATGCTGTTTTGCTTGCAGAGTGTCTGGCAAATGTTTCATGTTAAAGCATTTATCTTTTCCCATTGTGGGCATAGAGAGAGCTCAACTCACTTAGGTGTTCATTGGCTACACTAAGAAGTCAGTGCACACGGTTCAAAAAGTCTGGACTTCAGCTTCGATTTGAAGAGTTGAACCAGTCCTTTATGTCATGGAGGCCACTTTTTGTAAAAGAGGAAGCCCAGGCAAAGTGCTGCTAAGCAGCATTGTGACAGAGATGTGTGAGGAATCATGGAAAGTCTTCAATTAACTTGAGCTGCTTCATGGGCATCTTGAAACAGGGTTGTAAGCTGAGTTTAGGACGAGAATGCAGACTGATATATTAGCAAGTGACAGCACAAGGCCTTGTGTATGAATGTGTAGCCCTGTTTGATGGGACCACTGACACTTGGACTTCTCCATGTCTTGAATGTGCTTTTTCTTTTTACTGTTGTGCATCCTGGCACAGAGCAGGTTGTTTTTGGTGGACGGTCACACATGTTTCAGATCACTAGATGCTTTGTAGCGCCACAGCTACTAGTTGACTCATGTTGATCTACTGCTGAAGTAATCCCTGTGGGCAGGTTTTGAAAGCACCATGAGCCTGGTGTGACCAGCACTGCTCAGTTATGCTCTGTTTTCAGCTTGATGGTTTCTTCCACTCCATCTTCAGAAAGCTCTTGTTGTGTGAGAGAGGAAGCGATCAGCAGCAGTGGCATGTCTGGCATTGCTGTGTGATTTGCAGAGGTACCTGAGAGATGCCTGAAGGGTGTTTGTGTTCATATTGCCATTTTCAGTAATCAAGTCTCATTGATTTTTCCAAAAAATCAAAGTTCTTCTATAGGAAAAAAATATGGAGGTTTATCTTTCATTGTTAGGTTTTTGATTTCTAAAGGATGCAGCAACTTAGAAGCTTTTTTGCTTTTTGGCCCCCAGTGTTTCAGCACACGTTGAAACCTGTCTTTCATGTTTTATGTTTGCTGATGTTCTGTTCTTCTTTCCAAGCTCTCTTTGGAACAACCTGCTGTTCCCTCTTCCTTGAAAAAGCCCACCCAACTCAGTCACTCCTGAGCAGAGGAGAGCTGCAGCACACAGGGATGATGTGCACATCTAGCCAGCAGGCAGGTAGCAGTGACTGTGAGAGCTTCATGATGGCAGCCAGAGCATCCAGTGTGGGAGTTCAGCAGTATTTATTCATATTGCTTGCAAGTCCTTGCATTTCAGCTAACCAGTAGAAATGTTTCTAGTGAAATACGTGCCATTACGCAAGCAATCAATTCAGGACCTCAAAGGCATAGGTACAGATTTAGGTACTGTTTTTTCTTTCTTCTTCTGGGGAGCTGTTTGCAGCCTGCTGCCCTGCAGTGGGTTAACCTTGCCCACCCTGCTGCTCTTTCGCTTCCCCTCCTCGACAGGATGAAGAGAGAAAGCAAGATGGAAAAACTCACAGGTCGAGATAAAGACAGAGAGATTGCTTACCAATTACTGTTGTGGGCAAAACAGACTCGACTTGGCAAAAATTAAATTAATTTTCCCCAAGTGCTGCAGTGAGATGGGGAATCGGGGCATTAGGGTCAGTTTGTAGCAGCTCCTCTTCTCCCTCTGTGCACTTCCCCACCTCCACTGGCCTCTCCCTGGCTGCAGGGCAATTGCTGCCCTGGCCCTGGAGCACATTCTCTCTCTCTCCCCTCTGACCTGGGTGCTCACAGGGCTGTTTCCCACACTCTTTCCCCCTCGCTCCTCACTGCCCAACAGCATTTCACCTTTTTACAATAGATTTCTCAGAGGCACCAGCATCTTGGCAGTGGGGTTCTGAGGTGGGTCTGCTATGGTGCCGGCTGTGTGCAGCACAGGGCAGCCCCTGACCTCTTCTCAGAGCCCCCCGCAGCCCCACTACCAGAGGCAGGGTGCATCAGCTCAGTGTGAGCGCACATTTCCATCCTGCGCTGTGCTTTGCAGCCCTGGCCAGCCCGACCCCTGACCCCCAAGCAGATGTCTCCAACTTTTCTTGCCTGCTGTCAGGGTGAGGAAGCAGTCGGCTCTCACCCGAATGTTGACTCTGACCGGGCTGCTGGAGGCTGCCTTTCATGTTTTATTTTGGCTTCTCGCCAGGGGGTTCAATTTTTAAAGCACTGGGGTAATGATCAGATTATTATTATTATTCCTGCTTCAGAACTCTCTGTTCTGTGCACATTGTGCTTCCTGTGCTAGGTAGCTAGCTAGCAAAATGGCCCCAAGAAGGTCTGCCACCAGGTGCACGATGTGTTCTGGGAGGAATGACAAGTGGATTACAGAGAGCTGCCTGACCATTTGTATGTTAGTACCACAAACTGTGGCTTGCTCTTCACTGCTTTCCTGATTTAGCCACCCCAGAGCACTCATTGGAAACAAATACAGTGCACGTGGTGGATCAAAGAGAGCCTTGCTTGTGTTTGGTCTGGATACCTTGCTTTTCATTTTAGCATGGCAGATTGCAGGACCATGTGTGTAAGTAAAACTCCATCAAGAAATGGAAAACCCGCCTGGAGTTTTGTGTGTACCTGGTTAGGGAGTTCAGCATTGTCAGTCATTTTAAGTATTGGTGCTCAGCTCTTCAGAATAAGTACTGTTCAGATTTATGGACTGTTCACTTTATTAATCTGAGTATAAAGAAGGAAAGTAAATGCGAACCATTGAATTTCCCATCTTATGGCAGACCGGGAAGATGAAAAATGTACTGAACACTTGCCTGGAATAGAACCCTTCAAATATTATCATTTGATGTAGAAACAAGCTGGCAGAGCAACAAAGGTTGCCTATATTTAACGTTCATGGCATTTTACTGTTAGATACATTGGCTAACTCAGTTAAAAATAAATAAATAAATAAGAGACTTTGCACAAAAGCTGGTTTTTATTCATTTAGTGACACTCTTCCCAATGCTGCCCAAAACAGCATGTGTTGGTCTAATGGCCCTTCTGTATTTCCATTTTTATATCTCTGTAGCTGTTTGGAATTTGGAAATTCTCAGTTACCCTGCGTACTGTGACAGTCTGAAACTGCACTTGAGTGTAAATGTATTTTGATGCCCATTTGCTTTAAATGGCAGAGGCACTGAATATAGAATAGAATATATTAGCAGTTTGCTGACTTAAAAGATGGCATTTATTATGTTGTAGAAAGAGTTAATCCTACGCTTTTAGCTCTGAGCTTAGTTTATTGAGCTTCTGGATACACGTGTTAATTTTCTCAGATGAGGGATAATGGATGTCACTTGAGAAAACAAGACTGATTTGGGTTCTTTCATAGTTTGTGGGTTTATGTCCCACACGGTATAGAAGCAGGCTCTGGGAGATTGCCTGAAATACGCCTGGCCTCTCAGCTGCACTAAAAATAATTCCTGCTTCCCATATTTCTAGAAGTAATTCTGCGATGCTGCAAACCTTATCAGCTCCTTGTTTAGGAAACAGACTTCACTTTAGCTTTCAAATAGCAATGAAAAAGTGGTCTTTAGGGGTATCCGTTGTATTTATAAAATGCATCTTTGTAAGAAGGCATGTATGTTTTAGAGTTTTCTGTTTTGTTTCACTGCTCTTGTTATGGAGCGTTCTTGGTTGGGTGACCTTCTTTCTTTGAGAGCAGCAATTCACATTGGATTTTGGCAAAATGAGTTTGATAGTCCTTGCTTTGCTAAGCACTAGCACCTAGATGACAGTAATTCATCCTCTAATACCCCCACAAAACCTATTTATGCAGAACTTGACATGATTTGCAGGCTCCGTAAAGGAGGAACACAGGACTTAAGCAGTGCCTAGAATTAATTTTTTGACCTCCATTTCAGTTATTGGTTGAAGTATTAGGCTCTTCAGGCAACTAAGCTGTTCCTGCTATAACCTGGCACTCAGCACCCTGGAATAGAGTCGCACTACCAATTTGATGGCATTCATGCGTCTCCCTCATAACGTGAAGGGGGAAAAATTGCAAGGGAAATTGCTGCCCAGCATTGCAGAATTTAAGGCTGCCAGTAAAATTGATCTTAGTGGCAATAATAGTCCAATTTAAGCCAACACAATCACAATCCTTTTATTAATATTGGCTTACCATCATCCATTTTAACTGTAGCTTGTTGCCAGTGAATGCCAACAAGCATTCTGAAGGTAGAGGACTTGTTTGAGGTTTGTGATTAGCAACACATACAAGATCAGGGGTTTTATTTTATGTATCTGTTTCTGGAGACAGGCAACTAATAGTTCTGAGAGAGTTTTGTTGGTTTTTTTGTTATTGTTTTTTTAAAAAACACTGATTTTAGGGAAATGAGTGGATGTAAGATTTTGTTTCCATAAATTCAGATAACATCTGCATTAATATGGTATATCGTAAGGATCATTAATGTTCAGAGTATATTATCAGGTGTTCTCTAATGCACTTTTGATGAGCTTTAATGATGCTTGCTGTAGTGTTTTTTCATCTTTTCTCTCCCTCCCCCTTTTTTTTCTGCTTGATTGTAATAATGACTTAACCCAGGTGGTAGACTCTATCCAGAAAGTGCCCAAGGGAAATATTATTCCCTTGTACCAGCAAACATCACAGATAGTCATTGAGTTCACTATGGCAGTTTCCACAGGAGAGAAGATCTTGGCTCACCCCTTGGGTGTCTGGACCTGCCCACATTTGCAGCCTAATGATTTGAGTTTGGGAGAGGATGGAGAAATGACAAAAAGAAGCAAGATGGAAAATGTATTTGGAAGGGAAGGAGAAAAGCCAGTATTGCGTGGGAACTTTTAACATTACTTAAAATTGTTAGAAAATAGCTGGCCATAGAATGGCATCCTGGAAAGTGTTTGGATTATTTAGAGATTATTAGTAAGGAGCACAATGCAGTTCAAAATGGCAAGGCTGAGTAAATGCAAGGATGGAGGATTTCTCTGTGGATGTCTTGGGTTAGAGGCTGGTAATGAATCATGTTAGAAATGCCTTTAGTTTTAGGAAATTACTGGTATGTGTCCCCAGTATTTGTTGTCTGTAGCTCTCTAAACCCTCACTATCAGTAAGGAAACTGAGTTTAAAAAACACAGTTTCAGGGACCTTTTTATGCCATTTAAAGAACCAAATACCAAAGGGGAAAAAAAAAGCATGCTTTAAATAAGTGTCACAGAGGTACTTTAGTTTCTCTGAGCAGAGACGCACAACATGTAAAAGTGCAAAAGTGAAAATACAGGCAGTGGGGAAAGAAAAATATTGTAAATGCCTTCAGCTGAGCAAGTTCTTTGTAGCATCGAGTTTGCAGTGTCAGATATCGCTCGCTGCGTGCATTAAGATTTACTGGCAGAAGGCAGTGGCTGCACCACGAACAGAGTAAATCACACTGGTTGTGTAAAAGATGGGCTCTTGTAAGTTTACCCAGGTTTGCAAGCACATTAATAGAAGGGGATTCTTTGTTTTCTTATTTTTTCCCAATCTCCACTTCATTGTCCATAGAAGAATTTAAAAGTAAAGTACCCAGGAAGCAAATTATGCTGTTAGGTTGCTTTTGGCTACACTACATTGAAAGCTATAGTTTGCAAATGTAATCTGTAGCAGCAAATAGTGTACAAAGGAAAAGAATTCCTGTTGTTGCACACAATGTTTTCCATTTTCCACACAAAAGCTCGTTCACACCCTCCTGTGCCCCCCTCTGCATGCGTTTCCATAGGCAGCAGTGCAAGGAGTGCCTCTGCTGCCTGGGGGCAGAGATCGGGGGATGCTTGGTGCAGGGTGTGCTGCAGCCACCCCTGGTTGCCCACCTCTGCCCCTCTGCAGCTGGAGCTGCCTTTGTATGTTCTCCACAGATAGGGCAGGGCAGTGAGGACGCTGTTACAAGTCTCTTAAGATAGAAACAAGAAACCTAAGTGGTATCTTGCCCAAAGGTGCTTTAGACTTCTCTTGGAAAAAAAAAAAAAAAAAAAAAAAAAGGCTTTTTTAGTGGTCTGTTACTTCTGGGAGCATGGTTTCCCAGTGAACTGCATTTTGTGTCAGCTCCATTAAAAAAACTCTCCTGAAATAATCACTCTCAGCCTGTCAGCATTTGGCAGCCCTCTCCTCCAAAGCAGGCACATCGAAGTCCCGGTGTGCAGGAGGTGGCCCCGCAGAGTGAGGTGCCCACCCAGCCAGGTCACCATTGGGGCAGCCCTGCTGTGCCTGGCCCTGCACACACACCCGATTGAATTTCTGCTCTTGTCATCCCGCTAAACCTCCCAGAGTGATTTGTTCTCCCCAGAGAGCCATGTGAGAGCGGGTGGAAAGGTAACAGCAGAAAAAGGGAAAAAGAAAGAAGGGCTGCAGAGGGGAGAGAGTGAACCAGCAATGAGTAAAACAGAGCTGCTGAGTCCAATCGCCAAGTATTACATTATAGAATCCCAGTCTGGATATAAACAAAATGTTTCCTTAGAGCAGAATCACATCCAAAAGTTAGAAAAATTGTTTTCCAGAGCTGAAACAGCCGTGCTCTGGCCTGACATGGGTGGGGGAGAAGGCTCCTCACCCCGCGCTATCTGCACACAGCAGCCCGGTTTGCCGGTGCAGATCCAAGGGACCATTAGTTTGCTGGAAGTGTCCATCCCCTCATGTAGGAAAAAGCACCATTTTGTGCCATCCATGTCTCTGCTCAGCAGCTCTGGGCTCAGCTTCTGCCTCCATCTACCCAAATCTCTTGGGCTACTTTCCATCTTCTTTCTTTAGTACAGGGTTGACTGCGCACACGTCGCGATGGCCATGATTCAGTGTGACCCACAGTTGTCACCCAGCTTCGTCAAGATGTTGTTTGTCCTGCTACGTTGATCGGGCCTTGCAGGCTGGCAGCACAGCTCATGTGGCACCACGTGACAGCTGCCCCATGGAGCAGCTGCTGGGGCTTGTGGGCATGGGAGGGTCAGTTTCTCTAGAGGGCTCCACATCAGCCAGGCTTTTGGTTTTGGAGAGTCTGTCATTCCTTAAAATATCACTGAGCTAAATGAGAAACATTTCCTAATGAAGCAAACAGCAACAACAACAGCAAAAAAAATCCATGCCAAAAGAGCATGAATGTTGTCACCAAAGTTAATAAAAGTAAGGAAATTAATACTTATGGTTGACCTCCAATACCTAGGCACAGTGGGGTGTAGCAAGGAAGTAGTTAGAAAGGCACCATGGTGAGCCTTAGCCGTGAATTACCTTATTTTTATTAACTTTCTGACAACCTCAGTGAATTTCCTTTCTTTTTATGATGTGATTAAAAAAGCTAATCAGATCATGTAATTAAAATACATAATTACACAATCTCACAGTTTTTCATAATTACTGTACATGGTAAATATTGTTACCTGATCACACTTTGCACAAAAATTCAGGCAGGAATTAATGTAGGATTGTTAAGGGATGTCTGCTTTCCTGTGGCTGCAGTGGAAGCTCCTGTAATGACATTAGAAAGATAATGAAATAGTTTAAAGTGGAAAATATGTTGAAACTACAAAATATGGACTCGTGTGACTTTTTAATGCTTTTGTACAAACTGGGCAGTTGGTTGACGCGGTGTGTTTCTGTACGTTTATAATGGCTCTTCCTTCTGCGCCCACACCTCTGCGCTGTATTTTGTTAGGCCCCACCTACTGGAAAGCTGGTGTTTGGATACAAAGCAACACAGGGAGAGAAAAATCAGATCAGATTCACTGTCTTCAGCCCAGCCGTGGAACTGGGTTAAGATGGAGTCGCTGTTGTGTCTGAGTACAGTGATTTCGGGCTTTACGTAATGGTGAGAGCTTCCTGTGTCCTGGTTATGGTCATACGTGAGTCTGTATGAGAAGGTTGTGCCAAGAGAATAAACCACTCTGTGCTGCTGTCTGGGCAGAGTTTGGGATCCACCTCCAAATTTCCCTGAAAGAAAATGTTTGCAGTATCTGTAGTACCAAGGTGCAGCTTTTTAGGGTAACTGATAGCATTCTCCCTAGTACCTCCTATTCCTCTTACTAACATCCTCAGATGTACTTTGTAGGGGTGTGGGGCTCGCACATGGGTGTGAGCTGTAGAAGGAGAGCCCTGAGCTGACTCTGCAGCTCTCCTGCTGAAAGTCTGAGGACAGCTGATGGTTTGCCATCGGACTCTCCAGTCAAAAGGGCAGAGATCTGTGTGAAGAAGAGTGCAGCTTTTGGTGGATGGTTCTGTTGTGTGGTGCAGTGTGAGTCATCAGATCACAGGTAGCAGGTTACCACCACCTAAACTTGAAAGGCCTCTCGAGCAGTACGTTTGTTGTAAGGCAGCACTGATGTGCTGAGAAAGATTCTTACTGGGTGGCAAGCACTTTTGTTTGCTTGCTTGTTCTGAAAGCTGTTTCTTATTTAAAACGCTGGATACTGTTACTGAAAAAGAAGTAGTGTTACCATGCAGCTTGGAATAGGCATCTCTCTTTGGCAAGCCACACTGCTTGGCTTTCATCTTGCATAGCACAAAATCTATAGCTGTTTTCT
Source organism: Coturnix japonica (assembly GCF_054131305.1). Lineage (NCBI taxonomy): Eukaryota > Metazoa > Chordata > Aves > Galliformes > Phasianidae > Coturnix > Coturnix japonica. Next base: position 28,230,600 of record NC_140668.1, read on the forward strand.
TTTTAAACCTTTCAGTTATTTTTATCAGCTATTGATAAATGGAGAGCTTCCTTTCCAACTTCTGTTTTAATGGCAGTCCCCTCAGACCAGTCACGAACACGGTATGGATTCAGGACTGATATGTAACGAAGTGATACTCAGAAATGTTCTTGATGTTCGGTGGTGTTCTTTTACATTTGTGTGCCTTTGTTTTTAATTTCAAGGGAAATATTTTTTAAAAATTGTTCACTGTAGCAAACCCAGAGTCTTGGCTAATTGCATTTTGCCATAGTATATGCCATCCATGAGGAATGGGAGATATGCTGAGCTGGAGCAAACTCCAGGCTGGACCTGGATGGCACTCCATCAGCCGCAGAGTAATGCTGGGGGCACTGAGGGATGAAAGCCCCACTGCATCTAGCCAGGGGGAGGTCTCCAGAAGCTGCACTGCCCAGATCCAAGGAAAGACTGCAATGTGTCCTCATGGGATGCTCACAGGGGCATCTTCATCTCCACTGATGGAGTTCACATGAAACCTTGACTGTGAATTCGGGAAAGGGGTAGGGAACGTGCGCACCTTTCAAAAAACACCTTGCTGTAGATTTGACTATGTTTAATGTCTGTCATTTGAATTTTCAGAGGGGTTAGGCAGCTGCCATTCCTATTAATTTCAATAGGATTGATGTGAATATGCAACATATTTGGAAATTAGAGCAATAATGTATATGCATAACCGTAAAACGGGCTACTTGATACTGTATGCCACATGTAATTACTGAAATTCCTTCCCCAGTTCTTTGAAGGCAGCACAAAATCTGGATGTTGTTGATTTTTACTGTTTGTTTATTGTTCAGCAGTTTCAGCCGTGTGTTTTTCAGCGTCAGGTCTATTCATCACGAATGTCAACCCATTAAGATTGTAACTGTGTCACAGTTTTCCCACCTAGATCAAAACGAGAGCCTAGAACAGCCTACTCTTTCTAAATTAACAAGCTGCTTTTATTTTCCCCTGCAACTTGCTGTAATAATATGACCAGCTTTAAATTCCTCAGGCCGGAAAGCTGAGCAGTAAAGTCCTGTGCAGGGTGGAGATTTAAAACATGGGGTTTTTCTCAGGTTTGGAACGTGGCAGTTGACGTATCTTCTACTGAGCACTGATGGAAAATAGTCTGCTCTTGGGAAAGTATTCTTACATTAAAGACAGGGACTGCAAACTTGCCTGGAGGTTGGGTCACTGTAGTGTCAGATCTCCTTACAGAAAGCCATCCTAGCAAGCCTGTCATTCTGGCGACCCTGACCAGAAGATGCAGAGCAGTTGTGATGTCTGGTTTCAGTTTTCTCCCTTCTTAGTGGTTCTTTTGGTTCAGATCTGATACATGGCCAAAAGGTTGGGATGGAGCTCTGCAGAAATGGAAGCACCGCTCTCACGCTGCTTACCAGCTCAGTAGTAGACATGTGTTTGTCCTAGCAGTAACAGCAGCTTATCTGAGAGGTCTTGGCAAGGCTCTCTTTGTCCTAGTTTGCCACTGCCCCAGTTTTCAAGGCACTTACTCCTCCAAACTGCTGTCCATGCCATCAGAATCACTTCTGACCTGATTCTGCATGAGCTGAATATCCTGTGGAAAGTGCTGCCTGTCCTTGTCCCTGCTGTCACCAGGTTCCCTGCTCACCGCACACAATCTGACCCCTAAATGAATTTTATGAATGAGCCTAATGGATTGTAATTGATGACTTAATCTTCACTTGAACATGCAATTCAGAAACGTGAAAATGAGCACGGTAAAGCATTAAGTCAGATCACATCGGTCTGGCCCATTCATGGAGAAAAGTCTGTCCCTTCTTAATTTTGGTTTCTGTGCTCTCTGAGTTTCTCCAAGCACCAGCCCATCTGTATTATGATGCTCAGCCCTGGCCTGAACTGAGGGAAGGAGCCTGAGCTGTGGCTGAGTGCACAGCCTGAGGGGATCGCAGAGCAGCCTGGGAGCAGGTGCCTGCTGCCATTGGGAGCTGCCCGATCAGACGGCAGGGAGGAAACCAGCCATCTCGGAAATGCTGCACACGTACATCACTACAAAGGCTCCTCTGCTGGCCACGTTTCCATAGGGTGCACAGGGTATGGGAAGAGCCTTGTTAGTGCTAGAAGTATCAGAAAAGGAAAAACATTGTCATTTACAACTGAGCAAAGGTTTTCCCTTGCCTGTGTCACAGAGACCTTCATGGAGGACTGTGCTTTTCACCTCTCCAGGCCAGCTTTCCAAGTGCTGTGAAGGGAGAGGAGCAGGAGGTCAGGGCGGCTCCAGTGCTCAGAGCACGGCCACTGCCTGCCCCGAGCCGTAGGCTCCATGCCAACATGTGCAGGCAGAGCTCTGAACCGCTCTGCACTGTCTCCTCATTTTGCATAGTCGTGGTGAAGTCTTGATAAGTGTTGGCGTCAAGTAGCAGTAAGTGCAGAATGTAATGGTGTGACTGTAAGGCCAGTAGGGTCACACGAAGTCTGTGCTGTGGCTAAGATAATACTGAGGAATATTAGTAAGAATTACCCTAAGTATTACCATTTATTATAATTAATTTTATAAGTAATTATTATAGGTAATAATTATTCTACTAGGATTGTTTTCCTAAGGGCTTTGTCTTTCCTTGTATTTGAAAGCTGTACTTGTCATAGCCGAACCTCTGATTTTACAGCCTTCTCTGTATTGACTTATGGTATCCATGATGTGTGCACATAACCCCGTGTACAGCTTTGTTCTTAGGGTGGGCCTCTGTGAAATCTGTAGGTATCAATGCAGCAAGGGTGGTACAGGACCCTCCAGGTAGCAGGGTAAGCGTGTGCAGCAGGATGTTAGTGTCATTCTGTTAATTCATGGGTGATTTTGCTGCTATCATCCCCTAATCTTGCTTAAAAAAGACAGAACTTGTATTCCTAACATTTCTGAAGAGCGAGTGGCTAAGCAAAATACACGTACAATCCTAACATTTCTGTGGAAATAGGGTGAGTTATTATTGATTCACAGAGCACGACAAAACATCACTGCATGAATTAGCAAACAGCTGTTTCTAATTTGAGTTTAGAACTGTACACAGAGGAACTTGTTTTAGTGTTCACTCCTTTCATTTATAATGAATTTTAATCACCGCTACAGGTGAGAAAAATGTAGAAACAAGCTTGTATCTTGTGGAAGAAACAAAGGAGAGACAGATGCTAACAGATTTACAGTCTGTGATAAAAGGAATGTTTTGGTACACTTTACATGTAATTAGAGTGCAGCTGTTTTCAGTCCCAAGTCCATGATGCACAGCAGAATATAGTATCTGCTGCTTTTCCAAAGGGAGTAAAGAAAAACAGTGATTCAACCCTGAAAGCATTTAGTTTATTCCTAGATCTAACATAAAACTTTCTCCTCCGCCCCTTATTATGCCGTTTATTAAAGTGTGAAGTAACTTATTTAATGATATGTTAATTTTTGTTACCTCTAAAATACAGCCTGTTTGATGCATGAGAAATAATGGTATAAATAGCTTTCTGATTTTTATCATCATATAGAATGATATATCGCCCTACTGACGGTCGTTATTGAGCCTTAATAGCCTTGCTGTGAGAGACAGGGCTCAGGCACATGTTATGCTGCCTTAACAAGTTGCTGTGCATCAGCCAGGCTTCGACAGACATTTCTGTGTGTATTTCTAACTTGCAGCATAAAAAAGACTAATTAAATGCCTCTTTGATCCCAAAAGAAAGGTTTAAACAAAGGCAGCTAAGTTTAATCTGTCTGTGAAACAGTTTATCTACAGCAGACATCCCAGCAAATGTAATGTGTGACAGTCTGTGCTACATCTTGTGCTGATTTTGTATTCTAAGTACCCGGTTACTCTGATCCTGAGAAGAAGAATCAGATGATGTATATTTTCCATTGAGGCTGGCATCCTTATTTCTTTTTAGAAACTTCACTTAAAAATGAACGGCAGTGCAAAGTGGAGAAGTAGGAAATAGAATCGCTAAGTGTTGTGATTTAGCCCAACACAAACGCTTACCACCTCAGCTACATGGAAGCACCTTTCCCTGCAGTCACTGGTAATCACGGAGGCACTGCCTGCAGAGCTGCTGCTCTTAGCACCTTGGAGTTTTTTATCCCTGGTCAGTTTCTCTTTGAACATGAAATTTTAAAGTAAATCAAACTGGAATAGTGCCTTGAGATAAGAAAGCTTTCAGGAATGTTTGTGAAGGAGCTGAAGATGCACAGCGTGAGCTTCCCAGGGCCTCCCTGGTGCCTCATCCAGGGATGTGCTGACCAGTACTGGGCGCTGATGGGTGGTGTTTTAGTAGGATGGCTGTACATGAGTGGTGGAAGCCCCTTTCCATTCATCAGCAAAGTGCATTGCAGTGTGCAGTGATGCTGGGTTTCAGGCACAGCAGAACAGTCCCAGCACTGCTCAGATGGGTGTGATGCCAGCATCAAATGGCTTTCGTTGGCCACAGAGCTGCTTTTTGTAGTGCCCCATTGCTGTCCGTGGCAAAGGACAAGGTCAGTCAGTGAAGCCAATGCATCCATAACAACTGAGTTGGGAATAGTAATGATATTTGTTATTATTTACCATGTTATGTTTGTGCAGGAAGAGGGGATGCGCACTCCAATAAAAAAACAAAACAATAAAATCTGTGACAGTGCACTGAAAACATTGAAACATTTGGTATGTAAACCTGATTTGCATTATTTCACACCAGCACGGCGGTGTAAATGAACAGTGTGTGCTGTGTGAGGTTCTCACCGTAATCCATCGTAATGATGTGTCCTCAGTGTTAATTCATAGTGGAGTGATTCAGAATTTGCTATAACCACTATTGAAGACTTCACCACCCTTTTCTCTCAGTCTTGGTGTTGAATTCTCATAGATAAGCATCTCTGATAATAATAATTATTGAAAATGATAACATTCCTATCAGGGCCTCTGTCTGAGGATGTCTCGGGGCTTCACAGCTATCCAGAAGTAAGCCCTACAATTTGCCCTTCAGCAGCAGATGGCTTTTCCCTTCCACGGAAGCGAGGAACTGAAACACGAGCGGTTTATACACACGTCTCATGATGCCAAGCTTGTTTGTGAAAGCAGCTTACTTATTTTGGGTGCCAGAATTCCATCAGCTTCTAATAGTCTAATGCAATGTGAGTGTTTCGAGCATTTTAACCTACGTGGAGAGGCTCTGGAATAACCATGAATCTGAGGTTAAACAACCATCTTAACAATTAGGGTTATAGCCTAATTATTTGAGGGTTTTCTTTTTGTTATTGTAACCATTCTTTTTGCATACTGGCTCCGTACTAGATGGACAAACCTAATGGAGTTTCCAACCTCATGGCCGTGGCTTGTTGTCCTGGATGGGGAGTGCTCGCCAACTTGGGATGGAGGCTCTGCAGGTCTCTTGGGCAGAGCCCCGAGCTCAGTTGCTGCCCAAGCAGAAGCACTTGATACTCCCGAGCCCCAGACTGAAGTTCTGATGGAAGGGATGTTCCCAGCATCGCAGGGGAGATGGGATGAAAAGTATTTGCAGGGGCTGGGAACTCGTGGCTGCTTTGTTTAATTTTTATGAGCAAAATAACTTTGAAATAATAAATAGATCAGTGTCACTGGAGTGTGCTGAGGAGGCGGCGCAGCTTTCTGCTGGCAGTTTGCAATGTGCCATGTGTCTCCTTTCTAAAAGAGATCATATTTTTTAAGGCTTAATTTTATTGTTTTAGCTTCATGCGTGTAGTTCTGAACGCGGCTCGTGCTATCTGGAAGATAAACAGAGAATGAAGTATGATTTATGCTACAGTTTGGCCAAATCGCTCCTATTAGAAGGAAAATACACTCACTGAATGCACTGAGGCTGGAATTAGCACCGCAGTGATGATGATAAATGCCTGCAGTCCCATAAACGTGCTGAACATTACGTTGCTAAATTACTGTACCACTGGAGATTGATTATCAGCTTTAGCCCCGTAAGCTCTGTGACACACACACATCCTGAACACCACCGACATCCTGAAGCTTCCTTCATGCCTCCTTTTTTTTCTTCCCCTTCCCTAATTAAACTTTTTATTGAATTTTCTTCCCCTTTTAATACTTGTTTTGATTCTCTTATGCGCTAATGACAAAAGCCTCGCACCAGCCATGTGATTCTTTATTTTAGAACAGTCCCACTTTGCAGGATTAGCCATTTTTAATGACTTTAATCTCCTTTTTGAAAGTGATTTTTCTCATTCTGCTACATTCCTTTGATTGCGTTAATGTAAAATTATTATTCTAACCATCGTAGCCAGACATGTCACACCACATCTAGAACAGATCTTCCCTGTCAAATATTACTCTGGTAAAATACCTTAGAATTTCCTTCTCAGTTCATTATAGGACTTTTTTTTTTAGCTCCAGCTTGAAATGGCAGGTTAAAATTAACGGGGCTATTTTTCATTCTATAAAGAGATTAATGATAATGAGCGTTTCCTAATTTCTTTAGTTCTGGGCATTTAGTCATTCAGAGTCTTGTTTGGGAGAAAGTCAAGGTGGGTTGTCCCTGGAACTCAAAGCTTCTGGTTCCTTCTGAATGGTCCAAGTATGAGGAAACACAAGTGAAAGGATCCAGAAGTGAAGCATGACAATCAGTGCAAGGCCCAAATCAAGCTGGCGAAAGGACACAACCCTTGTTTTCAGCCACGTCTATGTGAATGCTGCCCTTCCCAGTGCAGACTCTTTTCAGTCTGGAAATGGTCGTTATTTTGAACCCCCCCGCTCTCCCAGATTCGTGCTATTGAGGGCTCGACGTGTGTTGTCTGCAGCAGGGCAGCGGCTGGAGCTGTCCGCTCGATGGGACCCGGCATCCGGAGCTGCTCCGCGGTGCTGCGCTCTCCAGGGCTGCTCCGTCCGCGGTTCGTGCATTTGTGCGGCCGTTTGTGCAGCGCTCACACCGCACTCGGAGCTCTCCCTGCCCCCGGCGCTGCGCTGCCCCCGCTGCCGGCCGGCACGCAACATGTGGTGCCCTACTTCGCGCCCGGCATCCTCCTCGTGCTCCCTTTTGTCTCGCGGCCCCCGAGGAGCCCAGCTGGCGCGAGCGGGGAATTGGCCGGCCCCGAGCTACCCGCTCCCCCCCGGGGCCCCTCGTCCCGGCGCTGCCGGCCGCCCGCCTCCTTCCCGCCGCCGCCCGCGGCCGCAGGTCCGTAGGGACGGGCCCCGGGAGCGCGGGCGGCCGGGAAAGGGCTCGGGGGGCGGCGGGAGGGGGGGGTGGTGCGGCGGCGGCTCCGGGGGCCGGGAGCGGGGCGGCGGAGCAGCGCGGAGGTGGCGGCGGGGCGGGCCGAGGCGCTGCGGCCGCCGCAGGGGAGACCGGCGGGCGGGAGGAGGAGGAGGAGGAGAAGAAGGGCCGCGCAAACTTTGTGTGGGGACCGCGCTGGCGGCCGGGCCTTCGGGTCCGAGACAGCGCCCAGCGGAGCGGGCCGGGCCGAGGGCCGAGCGAAAGGCTGAGGGCGGCGGGGAGGGCTGTGCGCGGAGCGGCGATGCGGCTGGGCACCGAGGGCTTCCCGGCGGCGTCCCCGAGGAGCTGGCTCGGGTTTTGAGTTTCCGAGTGCGCGTGTGTGTGTCACAGCTTCCCCTCACGTGGATTCTGCTCTTGCTCCATTGCCTGGGTCAGTGGCGGTTCTGCTTCGCTCGACACCTCCACGTTGTTTGGAATTAGAATATTCAAACTCTTGTTTCTTGCTAACAGTTCTGTTTACGAAACCTGCCAACACGTCACGTGCCGGGTTTTGTTTGTTTTTTTTATTTATTTTCTTTGAATTGTGTGCTTTGCCGCTGGAGATGGCACCGTGTTTCTGATATCAAATGATAAACTATTTTCCACAGCCTGGCTTTGAGCAGAGACAGCAGTCAGTCGCACAGAGGCTGAGCCATGGCCGCTTTGTGCTGAGGCTGGTTGTTCTGTGATGTCTAGAGATCCCGGTTCAAAGATCTGCTAACGCGTTCCCTCGGTCCTCGGTCTGTCGGGCCACCCCACCCCGAGCCTCGCGCCTTGCTGCCTGCTGGGCTCTGCTGGGCTCTTCTGGGCTCTTCTGGGCTCTGCTGGGCTCTGCTGGGCTCTGCTGGGCTCTGCTGGGCTCTGTGCGCTGCCAGTGGCCTCCGGTTCTGTGACAGTTCTGAGGCAGAAGTGAAGGATGTTGGTTAATGGAGACAACAGTTAAAGTCACCTTGAGGTAGCACAGAAAAAGGCCCTTAAAATTGCAGGTGATGGCTTAACGCTGGAGCTTTCCAAGATGCTGGTGTTGCTTCGTTGCACGCTGTGCTTTATTTTCTTTATTCAGTGTTTATTGTTTTACAGTGTGGTGAGCGGGTGTTAAACCTGCTAAGGAAAAGATGGTTTTTATTAATAATGCAGGTTGGCGTATTTGCAGATTACCTTTGCAGATATATTTTTATTTCTCAAACCTCCTTTGAAATTTGAGAGATACTCTTTTTGTTTTTTCCGAGTTGATTTTTTTTTCATGCCGTAGTAGCAGAAGCCCGTAGTGTTGTTGAGAGCTTTGTCCTTATTTCACAGATGCACTGGGAATTGTTTTTAATCTCCTTTCTGCTTTCCCATTACAGATGGTGATGACGACCCACAACTCTCTTGGGTGGCTTCATCTCCCTCCAGCAAAGATGTTGCATCACCCACTCAGATGATAGGAGATGGGTGTGATCTCGGCATCGGGGAGGAGGAAGGGGGGACTGGCCTGCCGTATCCCTGTCAGTTTTGTGATAAGTCCTTCATTCGCTTGAGCTACCTTAAGAGGCACGAGCAGATCCACAGCGACAAACTGCCTTTCAAATGCACCTACTGTAGCCGGCTTTTTAAACACAAGAGAAGTAGGGACCGTCACATAAAGCTTCATACGGGGGACAAAAAGTATCATTGCCACGAGTGCGAGGCCGCATTCTCTCGCAGCGACCACCTCAAAATTCATCTGAAAACCCACAGCTCCAGCAAACCGTTCAAGTGTACTGTGTGTAAACGTGGGTTTTCATCTACCAGCTCATTGCAGAGTCACATGCAAGCTCATAAAAAGAACAAGGAACATATGGCAAAGTCTGAGAAAGAGGTGAAGAAGGATGATTTTATGTGTGATTACTGTGAAGAGACATTCAGTCAGACTGAAGAATTGGAGAAGCACGTAATGACACGCCACCCACAGCTTTCTGAGAAGGCAGATTTGCAGTGTATTCATTGCCCTGAAGTATTTTCAGATGAAAACTTATTGCTCTCACACATTCATCAAGCCCATGCCAACAAAAAACACAAGTGCCCTATGTGCCCAGAGCAGTTTTCTTCGGTGGAGGAAGTCTATTGCCACTTGGACAGCCACAGGCAACCGGACTCCAGCAATCACAGCATCAGCCCTGACCCGGTGCTGGGGAGTGTGGCATCCATGAGTAGTGCGACTCCCGACTCCAGTGCGTCGGTGGAGAGAGGTTCCACCCCGGATTCGACCTTAAAGCCTTTGAGAGGGCAAAAGAAAATCAGGTCTATGGACAGAGAGGAAGGCCAGAATTGGTCTAAAGTTACTTACAGCTGCCCGTACTGCTCAAAGCGTGACTTCAACAGTCTTGCTGTGCTAGAGATCCACCTGAAGACCATCCATGCAGACAAACCTCAGCAAAGCCACACGTGCCAGATCTGCCTTGATTCCATGCCTACGCTGTACAACTTGAATGAACACGTGAGAAAGGTGCACAAAAACCACGCTTATCCCATGATGCAGTTTAGCAACATATCTGCCTTTCACTGTAACTACTGCCCTGAGATGTTTGCAGATATCAATAGCTTACAGGAACACATCCGTATCACTCACTGTGGCCCAAATGCTACCCCTCAAGATGGTAACAACGCTTTCTTCTGTAACCAGTGCTCAATGGGTTTTCTGACTGAAGCAACCCTGACTGAGCATATTCAGCAGACTCACTGCAATGTAGGAAATTCAAAACTGGATTCCCCTGTCATTCAGCCAACACAGTCTTTTATGGAAGTTTATTCATGCCCTTATTGCACAAACTCCCCCATTTTTGGCTCCATCCTGAAGCTTACAAAGCATATTAAAGAAAACCACAAGAACATTCCTCTGGCACACAATAAGAAGTCAAAAGCAGAGCAGAGTCCAGTTTCTTCTGATGTCGAAGTCTCTTCCCCTAAAAGGCAACGGCTTTCTGCTAGCGTAAACTCGGTGTCTAACGGTGAATATCCATGTAATCAGTGCGATCTAAAGTTCTCTAATTTTGAGAGTTTTCAAACCCATTTAAAGTTGCATTTGGAATTGCTGTTGAGGAAACAGTCTTGCCCTCAGTGTAAAGAAGACTTTGATTCCCAGGAGTCTCTCCTGCAACATCTCACTGTGCATTACATGACAACTTCAACTCATTATGTATGTGAGAGCTGCGACAAACAGTTTTCTTCAGTGGATGATTTGCAGAAGCATTTGTTGGACATGCATACTTTTGTGTTGTATCACTGCACCCTTTGCCAAGAAGTTTTTGATTCCAAGGTATCTATCCAAGTGCATCTGGCAGTCAAGCACAGCAATGAAAAGAAGATGTATCGTTGCACGGCCTGTAACTGGGATTTTAGGAAGGAGGTGGATCTCCAAATCCACGTGAAGCACAGTCACTTGGGGAATCCGTCAAAGTCTCACAAATGCATCTTCTGCGGTGAGACTTTTAGCACAGAGGTAGAGCTGCAGTGCCACATCACAACCCACAGCAAAAAGTACAACTGCAAGTTTTGTAGCAAAGCTTTTCACGCCATCATCTTGCTTGAAAAACACTTGCGGGAAAAACACTGCGTTTTTGATGCCAGCGCTGAAAATGGTACAGCTAATGGCATGACCCCAACAAATAAGAAGACAGAAGGGGCAGATATCCAGAACATGTTAATGAAGAATCCAGATACCTCCAACAGTCATGAGGCCAGCGAAGATGATGTAGACGCTTCTGAGCCCATGTATGGCTGTGACATCTGTGGCGCTGCCTATACTATGGAGGTCCTCTTGCAAAACCATCGCTTGAGAGATCATAACATCAGGCCTGGGGAGGACGACTGTTCTAGGAAGAAAGCGGAGTTCATCAAAGGTAGCCACAAGTGTAATATCTGCTCAAGGACCTTTTTCTCAGAAAATGGCCTGAGAGAGCACATGCAGACCCATCGAGGCCCAGCAAAGCACTACATGTGCCCCATCTGCGGGGAGCGTTTTCCATCGCTCCTGACCCTCACTGAGCACAAAGTCACTCACAGCAAGAGTTTGGATACAGGAACGTGTCGGATCTGCAAAATGCCACTGCAGAGCGAAGAGGAATTCATCGAACACTGCCAGATGCATCCAGATCTCAGAAACTCCCTCACCGGGTTTCGCTGCGTTGTCTGCATGCAGACAGTCACCTCTACGCTTGAGCTGAAAATTCATGGGACGTTTCATATGCAGAAACTGGCAGGGAACTCTGCGACCTCATCGCCCAATGGCCAGGCCTTGCAAAAACTCTACAAGTGTGCACTGTGCTTGAAAGAGTTCCGGAACAAGCAGGACTTGGTAAAATTGGATGTGAATGGCCTTCCCTATGGCCTTTGTGCTGGATGCATGACCAGGAGCACCAATGGACAGTCTTCAGGCTTGACCCCACAGGAGGTGAACGAGAGACCGTGTGGCAGCCTGAGGTGCCCTGAGTGTAGCGTCAAATTTGAAAGTGCTGAAGACCTGGAGAGCCATATTCAGGTTGACCACCGGGACCTGACGCCTGAGACTAGTGGCCAAAGGAAAGGTACCCAGACGTCGCCTGTTCCCAGGGTGAGTACAACTGAACTTTGAAATGTCAGAGGGGTTATATGTAGATTTTTAATGTGACTGAGAAGCCATTTTAAAATCCCATTTTATAACCTTAGTTAAACGAAACAAATCCATAGGAGTAATGCATGCAGAAAAATTAGATTTTGTGCAGTCTTACAGGCTTCTAGATTCCTAGTAGCAGAGCATTAACTTTGTATCATAAAGCTGCTCTAGATTTACCAGCAGGGAGCTTAGACACATAAGTAGTGCACATGAGTGGTGAGGATTGAATTTGTCCATGAATTCTGGTGCTACTGAACTGGCAGATCTGGAAAAACTGGGACATTTCCACGACAAAGGGCATTTTGAGCTCCCAAAGGTGAAAGATCTGATTTGTCACACTCAGGGAATAACGTGGTTTCTTACCTGGGAAGAAACTCAAGCAGGAAGATGGAGGAACTTGTGAGAAAAGCTGTAGCAAATTTCCTCCAAAATTTTCACCTGAAACCAATTTCTGTGCTGGAGAGCTTGTTGTCACGTATGTCTGCAAGGGTGAATGCTGTGAGGCTGCTTGGATGGTTTTGTGTATGCATACATACCTGAGAGTGTGCGTGTGTGATTTTAAAGGAACTTCTTCATGTCCCTCCTTCAGGACAAGTAGTTTTCTTATCAAATCTGGAAACTGCTGTCTACTAACGGGCAGGTTACATGTTTTAAAAAGAACTGTGCTCTACTTTGGAGTTCACTGATAGCCTGTTATCCCATTTCTTAGCTTACGCAGTGCACGGGAACATGCAGCATCTAAGTAAGGTTTCAGAAGACTGCTCGGGAGATTAATATTGTTTGCAGTTTGTAGTCTTTTAAAATTATTTGTTGACGTTTTGGCTCAAGAATGGGCCAAGTCAGTCCTTCCTCTGTCAGGAACAGATGGAATGAGAAGTAAATTTTGGAAATCTTCTCGGGAGACCACCAGCAGACACATCTGAGTATTGATATCATCTGACATTTTTAATTAAACATGATGGGGTGAGATTTTCAAAAGTATCTAAGGAAATTAGGCACCCAACTCCTAATGAATAATTCCAGCCGTAGATGCCTGTTTATGTCAATCTGCTAATTAAAGCACCCACAAACACATCTTACTGCATTAAAAGAACCTGTAAATACTTCTTGAATACAACATCAGAGGCTCAGGAAGTAAGAAAGGACCCTAAGTATGTCCTGAGGACACAAACTGTAATGCCTGCAGTAGTGCTATCACAAGCTGAGCCCCACTGGGACTTGTTAGCTCCAGTTCAATGCTGGGACCACGCAGGGCAGCAGCATCAGGGCAGCCCGGAGCACGGCACTGCTGCCCTCGGCACCACTCGACCCAACACCTCTGTTCAAGGCTGCTGATGAAATGCCACAAAAAGTTCTGTTTCTTTCCTTTCTTTCTTTTTATTTTTATTTTTCCTTTTCCTTTTGGAGTAGAACAGCTGGATATTGCTCCCTTAGGTCTGTGACTAAGGCTCTTGGTGTATGCACCTAATCCTGCACATTCTGCAGAAGGGTAAGGATTGAAAACATCGCTCCTTCAAACTGATGCCTTTTGAGAGTTCAGCTGGGGTCTGACTAGGTCGTTCTGCTTCCTCCTTCTCTGGTCTTTATTGCCTTCTAAATCCTTTCAAACACTTTTATTCTCTTAGGTAGAACTAATTCTTCATATGACCATGCCTGTAGCCTCAAGTATTGCCTGTTCTAGCCTATTGACTGTGAGAAGCAGAATACATTGCCATTTTCTGCTCTGATTTCTTGATTTAACTCTCTCTTTTCAGCGAGAGCTTCCGTACTTGTTCCCTCAGGGGAGAGTTTTAAGTTCTCCAATAAGGTAAATGCTTTGAATTTCATCCCATGAGGGCAGATCTTAGTTCCTTTATAAAAGATAATGAAAAATCTGCATTTGTGGCAGTGGCAAATGGTACCTTCAACAGATGTCTATGGCCTCTGCATATGCTAAAATCAGACATCTTTATGGCATTCATCCCAGGAATAGGTATATTGTTACTAGAAATAATTACTCATCTTACCCTTCATTGTAGATACAAGACCTGAATTCTGATGTCAGTTCATGATGAAACTATTGGTGTTTCATTCAGTTTTCACAGTATAATGAGCGCTTTTTGTGTCTGCCAAGCTCAGGGGTTTTCAAAGAACCATATTCTCTTTTAGATGTTGATAAATTCCCATATTTCAGGAATGTTTACTTAACTTCATTGGCTTCATAATGAAGCTGTGTAAGATGAATGCAGTGTTCTGTCATCCTGTTCGTGTGCTGTACACAAGTAACACACCACTTTAGTAGAACTGTCTAAGAGCTCAAAGCACGTAGAGTAACCTGCAGGTGTCCATGTGAGTTACTTCTTTACAGTTCTTGGGCACTTCCAGATTTCTTTTTTAAATGCTTTAAACAGAAAATCGCTTGAAGATTAGGAACAAGTAGAGTCAGAAAGAAAATACATGGAGGTTTAGATTTGAAATAGTGAGTATATTCTTTGGAGTAAATAAGAATGAGCAGAATGAAATCCTAGTAGTTAGAAAGGGTGGTGTAAAAAATGCACAACTTCTCTGAATGTGCTGGATCTTCTGGTACCAGCAGTTATTCTTCTTGGAGCATGGAAGCCTAGTATCATTTCAGAAGAATAGTGAAGGTTTAGCCCCATAATGAAATAAGGGAAGAAAATAACTACTAGCTCCTGATTAATAAAAAGTGTTAATATTTGAGAAGGAAAACAGATCCGGAGAAAAAAATCCATTCCTTTTTATTGTTTATGTTTGTTTGTGTGTGCACGTGGATGTAACACCACAAAGAGGAGTATAAATACTTAGTTGTATTTCATTTGCATTTGCTATCAAAAGGCACCTAGAGTTGCTTGGCAGGCGTTGTTTTGTTTTGCTTTAATCCATAAGGAAAAAGGAGAGAAAACATAACCCTTGAAGATGCCATTGCATCCTGTCTTCCTCAGAGTTTATATCACAGAGATATAAATCAATTAATTACCTTCCTTTGTAAAACATCTAAGTAGGATCAATTTGTGATGGTCAAAGAAGATTTCTAGGTGCAAAGAGGTTTTGCTTCCTCTGCATGGAAACGTCTGCATCAGAGGACTTGTTATTAGGAGTTTTTAAGCCAAGCCAGTAGTATTTAGTATGAGTTTCACTAAGAGGAATAAATAAAATAGACCTTGGTAGTGAAAGGCAGCTCTTACATCAATTTATGTTTGATTCTTATAGTTCTGCATGAGTTCTTCTGTCTCAGTAGGTCTAAAAGTTTCTTTTATTAGATGAGCATCACCAGTATAGGTACCTTTCTGCTGTCTGGCACATGTATAGCTCAAGACCTTTTCATATTCTATTATGATCACATCAGAAGCAATGCTTTCATTTTTACTGAACACATTTCTGTGCGTAGGAGCTTCAGTTTTGAATACATTTTATTAATTCCTTTTAATGCTTTCTGGAGGAATGTGCCTGTCCTGAGATATATGACAAATTGTTTAGTACTGAGATTTCTTATTGTCTCTTCTGATGCTGGAAACAGTCACTTTTCAGGCTACTCTTTCTCTTACACAGATTTATCCTTACTTTGTACCATAATCATCACGAACTATTCTTGTTTAACATTGAAAAGGGCAAATAGTCTGGCTTCAGTTAAATTTCTGTCTTGAATGGTGATTCTTTATTTAGCCCACCTAGGTTATTTAGACTGAAGAAGCAAAGGAGGTGGCATAGAAAATCAGAAGAATGAACCCCATTGTGCTCCTTTAACTCAGTTCCTTTTCTCCTGCACTCTTTCTTGGATTCAAATCCTTCTCTTTGTTCTCCCCCCACCCCTTCTCTTCCCTTGTAAATCCACTGAATGGAGGAATATTTTCTTTGTAGAACAGGAAACCATTTCCAGATTTAAAGGAGGACAGTCTGGAAAACCCATGGGAACAATGGTTATTTCAGAAAAGAAACCAGACCCCCCTGTTGTTATTACAGCTATTTTGTGCCAAGATTAGAGTGAAGTATCTTGACTTAATGGGGACTGAGCTCTCAGTTGAAGGCCTGCTCATCTGGTCTCTTTTGCCACCTTGAAGCTGTCATCTAGACCGCGAGCTCCTCAGAATCTGTTTTGTTATCATACATAAAGACAGAATATTAAAAAGAGATAACCACCCCACTACGAGTGTCTGTGAAGTTGTGGTGCTCACAAAAATGGTAGCAGAACGTCAGGTTTTGTGCCACAAATAGCATAGCCTTGGATTAAAACTAACGCCTCCCATTTTCTGAGACGGCAAATTAAATTGTTTTTTTTTTTTTTTTAAGGAGAATTATTAACAAGCCAAAAAAAATCAGCTTTTCTGTCTTTTGCATATACATTTGAGAGCTAATCAAGCTCTAGTTATTTTGTGGCCTGTATGAAGCTATTTGTTGACCTTAATTTGTGTCAAGCAGGGATTGCTATCAAAAGAGCCCTTGCCTCAGTCAAACAACTCTCCCAAGCTGGATGTGGCCCAGGGCAGCCCGACCTGGTGGGTGGCAACCAGCTCATGGCAGGGGATTGGAACTGGATGGGCTTGAAGGACCCTTCCAACCCAATCCATTCTTTGGTTATGTGATGTGTATATCAGCTGAAGCTAGAGATAATATTCACAGAAGTCTGAAATCTGCTGTCTTCTCTGAGGGGTGGTCACACCAAGTGGAGCATTTTATGTTTGTGAAATGGTGTGGAGGAGTTGGTGCAGGGTCTGTGGATAAACAAAGACATCCTGTTTCCAGATCTGTTAGTAAGTAGCTTTCAGAAGCTTTCTGCTTTTTAAATCAGTTTTAAAAATGAATCACTTGTCTATGTTTAATAGAAGTTTAAAAGCTTGAAATAGAGTTGAGCTGAAACAATCTTTCTTAGCCAGTTACTTAGGGAACCCTCTTAACAGAGATAAGTGTTGAACAAAGCACAAAAGTTAGTCAACTTTGAAGTTTCAAAGAAGGGAAAGGTTTCCAGCTTTAAATGTGACCACATGAACTGTTCACAGCTCAGTCCTGTTTTTCTCTTCTAAGGATTTTTGTGTTCTTTCTTTTTTATTTCCCCTTTAGCATGTGTATGTCAGTGTGCTTGAGGCTTGAGAATACATGTGTATGTATGTGTGCTTGCACTCGTCTGCTGCAACAGATTCCCAAGAGACAGTGCTGCAGAAGTCCAGCTGCTTTTCCATTAGCAGCCTTGATTTCAGAATGGATTCCAGGAGGATACTTTCTTGAGCTACCTAGGGATAACTAGCCTATCCAAAGAATTTCCTTTTATATGGTTGGCTGTGTCACTTTTCAGCCAATCGAGTATATCTTCCTATTATCATGTTAATTGCCCATTGTTATTTTAGCCTAGAAAGCCTTGCCTATGTGCAAACACATACTGTGTATTGAATTCATGGAACGTGCATACCATCCATAGATGGTTGTTGTCGTTATGATATTATAGCATGTTCATTAACCTCCAGCAGGCTAACGTGTTGCCACTGATGACATGGGAAGTAGTTAAGAAGCTCCTGGCAGCACCTAATTTGTTATTTCCTCAGCAGGTGCTCAAGGAAATTGGATCCCATGCGCAGAGGGAATGACAGCACCTCCTCTGTTTAACTCAAAACTTCTTATTTATTACTGCTGTCCTAAAATGTGATATAACCTATACCTTGGTGTGGGCTGGAGGCTGTAAGAAAAAGTTATTTTCATCCTACAGTGCACAAAAAATGCCCACAAAGAATTTTGTCTCAAAAATGTAAGGGGATACATTTACTGAGTTTGGTTCCTCACTGCTATAGGCTTGGGAGTCTCATCCATCTGCCAGCGGAGTCGAGGCATGAGTGGGGTATTTCACACGTGTTCTGCTGCCATACAGTCCTGGTGTACGGCTACACTCGTACCTTAGTGCACAAGCAGCAAAGACAGCCAGCTGCCTGGTGGCAAGTTTTGCAGTGGGAGTTATTCTCTAGGAAGAAAGAGGAACAAAAGGCCCAATTTTTCTAAATTGCACGTCAAAAGATATCTGTTAAGATAACCTCTTCCCATGCAGTGACTGAGCATGCACATTAGACTAAAGTGTGGTAGTCCTGCTTTGGGAAATGAGGGTTTTTCCAAGTGTACAAATGCTTAGCACTAGCATTTATTTTGTTCCTAACTTGGATGCCTATCTTGTCTGTGAGCGTTTTCATTTCTACAAATGGTTTCTTGAATTTTTCACTGTCTTATTGCCCAAGTGCATGCACTGCTGTCAATCTGAGTCCAAACCCCATTCCTCCTATTTGAATAAACGCTTCATGTAATTGCCTCTTCACGCTATCTCCTGATTTCTGCAGCTAAGCCTCCCCAGTATGACTTGGTGGCAGAAAACATTTGCAAGAGATTGTGCTAGAAAACCATTATTTGTGGTAATGCAGTTTTTCCAGGATTTCTGATGGGAAACCAGTGCAAAATGTATTTTTCCTCCTGTCCTTCACTCCCCCAAATAACTATTATGTGTTTTCCTGCTGCTTTCTATAAAGACAGAATTTTTCGAAAAAGTTGATCTTTTGGTGAATACAGAATTCCTTTTCTCTCACTCAACGGGAGCTGTTACTGTAATGGGTTAAATGACACGAGCAATCTGATTATGGCCAAAGTACTAAAGCGGAATTTCAAGTACTATCATTTGAAAATGTTTTAAGTTGAAATTAAAGCTGACTAAAAGCAGGCTGTTACATAGAGGTTGCATTTATGGCCCCTAAAAGTTCAACCAAAGTGGATATCGCGTTGGGGATAGAAGGGCAGAAACGGGCTGAACTGAGGGAAGTTGAAGCACGTAACATGCTACATTTATGATCACACTTGCCTTATGCTACAGTGCAGTTTTCTCTAATCTCTTTTTGGTTATTAAACAGAAAAAGACCTATCAGTGCATCAAGTGCCAGATGACCTTTGAGAATGAGAGAGAGATACAAATCCATGTCGCTAACCATATGATTGGTAAGACATCCTTTAAACTAGGCCACTCATGGGCTGCTTGTTTTTGCTACTCTTTGAAATTCACTATTCTAATAACTTGTTAATATTCATGCTGTAATTTATTATTATTATTTTTTTTTTTATCTTTCAAGGAAAATGATTTTGATGTAATGATTCTTCACTTCAAAGCTTTTTAAATATGTGGTTGTAAAAGTGTTACTGCTGAGCTTTTTTCCTTATCCTTTTGAGTCCTTGTCTAGCATTTTCATTTATATTAAAATCAAACTTTTGACAGTATCTTCCATTTGATAGCGCAAATTTCTCTCTATCCATGTAAAAAGTACTTGCCAGTTGTCAACCACTTAGAAGCAATTATGTTTCAATTTTCTATGTCATGACATTGAATAGATTTAACTGCTAGCATTTTCCCAGCTAAATGTGGTGAATTCCTGAAGAACGTTGTCAAAACAAAACGCTTACAGAGTTATTTCAGTGGTATTTTTTCTCTTTCCAACAATTCTGGACTTCAAAAAGTTCAACTTTTCAGATATAGAAGTGGTTTAAAAAGCAGTGCCTGCTGCCTCTGTTGCTGTCCTGTCAGAAGAGACATGTGATGGGTTGTATTTCAGCTGTAGCTGGATGATTTCTTTTCTGATGAATGCAAAGAAGTGTTTTTCCTGGCTGTACAGATGTTAGGAATATATGTGTTGGCCCAAGAGGTCAGTTTACTTTGATGCATAGACCACAAAGGAGTTCCTTACACATGCCACTGTAGGTATATGTTGTATGAGATCCTTCGTAGACCCTACAGCACACTTTGTGTGTCTCATATGTTCACGTGCAGCATTTATCTCCCATAAGCATAGTGGTTTTCCTTCAATAGTTTTACATTTTCGTTCTCCCATCAATGCGTATGTGTAACTCCTATTATCTTTGATTTGAATTATGCATAAATACCAGAGAGAGAGAGAGAGAAATGCAGACTGACAGAGTATTCACCCCCCCGCCCCCACCTGAAAAATATAAGTGTCAGTCAGAATAATTTTCATTCTAGAGCCAGGCAGGAGTTTCAAGCCAATGTCAAGCAGGTTAAGATGAAGATATCTAAAAATGTTTGCTTTTGTAGCAGGTGTTAATGTAATCTCTTGTTTGCAAGCTTGAAGAGTGAGATCCTTGTTAATTGGACCACAGTGATTTCATACAGCTCCCCCCTAGAATTTTTTAGTAGAAGCCTGAAAAAAAGGAGTCTGTAGGCAAGCTTATTGCTTCCAAGTTGTGATACAGTAAATGATCACTCATCTTTAAATTCATAGCTCATGAAATGTTGAATTAAGGTTCTGCTTGATTTGATAGAAGAATTCTTTCTCTTTCTGGAAAGAAGTAATTTCTTTACAGTGATTGATGTGTGAAGTTTATCTATTTCTATTTCCAAATTAGTGCTGTCTGGAATAATGCATGACGATATATATGTCCTTAGAAGTTTCAGGATTACAGAGCTATTGAAAAGCAACACTGCTGTAAGTCAGAGGCTGAGCAAAGTGTGGTGCTGTAGTTTGTGAAAACTGTACTTGCTGTTTCCTTGAAGCTGTGCATAAGTTCTAATACGTGTTTGGAAAAAGCCTATATAAAAGCATTGACATACATGGACTCAGTTCCACATACCTAGGACACTGTAAATGCCAGAGTATGGTAAGAACAACTGATCTTTCCTCTTAGGGATAATGTCTTTGTATCTTTTTACTGAGAGGTGGGCTGAGAACATTCATGAAGTCATCACTTCTTATGGTGGCATTTGGGGAAGAGGGAAGTATAGAAACCTCTGGTGAGGAACCCTCTTCCTCCTGCTGTGGGGCAGCTCAGCCTGTTCACAGATGCTTGGGTCCTCTTTGGGACATGGGGCTGCCTGCAAAAACATGCTGTTGGTGAGTCTCCTTTTGGCATTTGCTCTTTACTGAGGAATGCTGCATTTGGAGGTGAGGTTAGGAGTCATGGTTTCTCTACCAATAAATGCTGTGCAGATTTTTGGTGATAATTTGCGTAGTGCTGTCAGTAACAGTGGAGTGATGGATTGCTTCCTGGGCTTGCTCCTGTGGCCTTTGTTCAAAGCCTGAGAGTCTTAATCCCTTTCACAGGCTGCAGGAGAGACAAGCATGTGCCTTGCTGTCGCTCAGGCTGCCTTATTGATGGTGCAATACGGAGTGGAAGAGGTTTCCTTGGTGTTAGACCAAGCTTTGTCAGATGGCAGTGAGAGAAAGAAGCTGATTCATCTGTTCTGTAGGACTGTGTCACAGCAGTTACTAACATCACTGTTGTCAGTGCAAGACCTACACCCTGGGATTTGTTTGTGTCACGATCCTGGCTTGAGCATTCAGGTGCACAGGGAGTGGGTGGACCCTGCTCTTGGATTGTGTCTGCTAAGGAGCTCGATGAACTTGTTCGTTTCTGTCTGAAATTAAGGTGTCTGCTTTAATATAGTCATTGAAGTGCCGTCTGGGGAAAATGAATGATTGATACCAATCTAAGATAAGAGTTTGAGTAGGATAAGCATTTCCAGGGAGAGGTTTTTATCTCATTTGAATCTGAAGTGAGTGAAGACAATGAAGTTAACCTTGACATGTAGTTTTAGGTTAAAAAAAACACACTTGGCTTTGATAATCCAAGGCCTCTCAGCTGCACTTTCTTCTCATACTTTGCAAAACACAAAATCAATAGTTGACAGATGTCCTAAACGCTTGCTTACAGTTTCATTCTGCTCAAATGACTGTCAACAAAGGAATCCTCGCTCTGTAGGCGTGATGCCCCCTAAGTAGCGATGTCCATAATGTGATTAAAGATTTCAGTGATTTCTTACATCGTAGTTGTGGGGAGTGCCTCCAGTGCAGTTGGCTGTGCGTCCCTCCTCCACCTCTCAGCTCTTCAGGCTGGAATCAGAGGCCCTGCTCATAATTCATGGAGGTAGGGGGTTATTTTTTTCAAAGCAATATGCAGGGAATTTCCAGTGCTACTCCCACACACTGCTTTGAAAAATTACCCTTCTGCACTCTGGCCCTTCATATCCTGTGCACAAACACAGAGGCATATTGGGTCCTGCACGGGGTCCCTAGAGAAGGAGCGGGCTGGATCCATCCCCAGAGGAGGTAAGTGGTGGATGTTATGTTTCATTTTACACTGGGGCCTGTAGGAGGGCTGGAAGCAGCAGAACAGACCTCTTCAGCTACAGTTAGACAGGATAGGATCTATTTAGAAATGCTTTCAGCCTGGGGGGTGGGGGGGTGGGTAGGGAGGGGGCTCGGGGTGGAATTTGTAGAGAGTAGAGGTCTTTGAAACATTGCACTGATTGGGACTCCTTTGAAACTTGTCCATGTGCACAGAGAGGGGATCCCCCTTTGAAACATTTACAGGCGCTGGGGAGTCCACTTGGGAGTATATCAAAAACTTTCAGTACTCCTTGCAGCCTCTGTACTTGCTTACCTCCTGTTGCGCTGACCTGGCAATGTTTAAAGCTTCTCCCCCTTATCTCCCCACCTTCCCCTGCCTCTGATGTGCATGCAGTCTCTGTTAGATGCAGGAAGATGGGCGTATGCAGCCGTGGGCTCTATGGGGGGTGGTGCGCAGCCATGGCAGCAGCCAGAAGCACAGAAATCTGTTAATGCAGCTTTTCTCCTGTGGCTTTGGGAGCTGAGGAACTGGAATTCCCTATCTCCAGGCCACTGCTAAGGCCCCAGTACATGTGGGCAAGGCTTGCCAAGGGGCAGGGTCCAGCACCTGCATCCCTCAGCTTCTCTGGAGCTGGCAGAGTAAAAGCCCCTCTGGCCTGATGTTTTGCTGATGGGTTTACATGCGTGCTGGTCCCACAGCTGGGCAGGGTGCTGTAATTCTTGTGTCTCAGGCTGCATACAAAACCTTAGGCTCATTACTCTCTGAGCATGTTGGTGCCATGATGTCAGGAAGCAGGGTGTTCAAATCCATGCTGAGGCTCTGCCCTGCACGAGGAGTGGCCGTAGACATAGCAGTACTTCTGTGTTGTGATTAGAGGATGTTGTTTTCTATTTAATGATCAGAAAGGATGAATGACTCTTGCCACCTTTCTTTCTCCCCTTCTCTGCAAAAGTCTCCTGGCAAACGCACACAAGAAACTCAACTGCAGCACGGTTAATGCTGGAGAACAGAAACTAATTATTTCTGGCCATTTTCTAAGAGCAGAATGACTTCAGCATCCCCCTGCCCCACGCTGCAGAGGAGCCCAAGCATCTGTGGGCTCCAGAGAGCTGCTCGCAGTTTGCCCAACCCTTTAGGTTCAGTTGCTCCGTCTAGGGGTGCTCCCATCCCTACACATGTGTGTGCTCTGGGTCAGCGTGGTGGTGTGGATGCGGTGGCAGGAGTGGGGCTGGTGGTGGGGATGGAGGTGGGGGTGCAGGCTGGCTGCGGGCTGTGCTATGTACGAGGCAGAGCGGGAGGCCCTGCTGTGTTCTGTGAGGGCCACCTGGGAGCTGAGGGAGTGCTGCAGGGAAAGCTTCCAGGAGTCACACTGAAATTGTTCTGGGGTCTGGTTCCTGGACTGCTGTCCAAATAAATATCTTCTTGTTTGATGTGATGGGGACAGCCGTGTTAAACAACTGCGTTTGGAGGGACGGGGAGAATTTTCTGAGCGCTGCCCCAAGCTGTCGTGTGTTGTACACTGCGTGTAATGGAGGGCTGCAAGTATCTAAATTACCTTTCCTGCCCTTGGAGATCATGTTTCAAGCTCTGGAGTTGCTCTGCCAGAATTAAACACAAAGCAGAGGGATAACATCCATCCACAGGTTTTTTTTTGTTTGTTTGTTTTTCTTTTTTTTTTTTCAGATGCATACAGGTATTTAAAAAAACTCACTCAAATGCAGGTTTGGTATTTTGTTACTTGTAGGCTCGTTGCTCTTAAGAGCACTAGTAACTACATGTTTTTGAAAGAAGCAATTGAGAAAGCTGATTTTATGTTCCAGTAATCATTAGGTGATGCCAAGCAAGATGGAACCAGCAGAGAAGGAGCTGAGGTAGTGTTCAAAACCAGACATAGACCAAGATATGCACAGTTATGTTTTCTGTTTAAAAATTGAAGCAAACAGTTTCCTTCTGATTTAAGAAATTGTTGTTTTCATAATTCAGATCATACCAGAGTTTTAAATGTATATACTACTATTCAATGAAAACTGGGGCTGATTTTGGGTGTTTTAAACTCCTGCTTGTCACAGAACACTCTGAGCACATGTGCATATGAAAAGGATGTGCATAAGGATGGTTTTTGCAGCTCCAGCATTATACATGAGGAAATATTGACCCAGGGCATCCCTGATGAGGATGTGATGCGTTTCCAACTGTAGGGTCTGATCCTTTGGAGCACTTTGTTCCCTCTCCTCCTTCGTTTGGGAGCTGGGAAGGCTAATGCTTCTCAGAATCTTTCTCACAATAAAATACCATTTATATGGAGTATATGTAGTCAATAGAGGGAGAAGGGTGATGTTAATTCTTGTAAAATTCCCTTTTTGGTGTGGTGTTTGTTTGACGTGGCACATGAATTCTAATCAATTTAAAGTTTAAGGGTGCTATTTGGTATCACTGTTAAGATACTGTCATGATGTTGTGTCCTGGGACAGAACTGTTAGATTCTTGAGGGAAGCTCTTCAGGCAGAGCACTCGTGTTAGTTAAAGCATCTGCGTGGTAGCAGTGATGATGACATTGCAAAGCACCGTCTTGGTAGTAGTTTTCAGGCATTAAGGCAAGTAGTAATGTGCCAGATTGTTTTTGAAGCATCAGATGCAAATTATCAACAGGAACATATTTTTGGACTCAACAGCTGAATGTGTGAATTAATTATGGACACATTAGGAACTCAAAAATATTTTTTTAACTTTGATGTTTGTAAAGCATATTCCTAGTAATTGCTCTTTTAATGCAGAAACGGAAGGTACAGCCTTCATGTATTTACCCAGTGCTTGCTTAAATATCCAAGCCTACGTGGACTTGCTTTAATTAGCAGTATGTGCTAGAATTCCATGTTGCAGGGGCTGGCTATTGCAAACGACCAGCTTTAGGGAAGAAGAACTGTAGTGGCAAGCACAGCCTGCAGTCTGCACAGCCCTCCCGTGCCCTGGGCTGGCTGCAGCCTGCAGGGCGCTGAGAGCAGGGCTGGGTCTGGGACTGTGCCCGGTCCCAGACAAAGGCTGTGCTGCTGCCAACAGGCTCATCCATCCCTTCTCCAGCCTTGAGCCCAGGGCATCTTCGTTCTGCTCACTGCCTTGAGCTGTAAGCGCTTGTGCAGGTACTTAAATAACATTCTAAGGAGTGTAGTGCATAAAGGCTAGAAATGTTCCAATAAAAAACTTATGGATTTTAACAGTGTATTTGCACTGAAAGCCAAATTACTATTGTTAACGGGTGGGAGATGCTCTCTTTAGTACAAACAAATCGGCCCCTAATATAATTCAGCACTTAATTGGTCTCTTACTTTGAAACTGGTTTAATAAATTGTGTATTTACTGTTGCTGCCTTCCCAAAGCCTGGAAAATTCATTATCCAAAATTGCAATAATTTTATCCAGCCACACTGTATAGTTGTGGCCTCCTGCAATTGTTATCTATGCATATTTGTTCATAACATTTACTCCATTTCATGAGAATGTGTTTTGTTTCACTTGTTTATCTGCGAAGAAAGAAATAGCGTTTCCCTTAATGTATTCATTCACATTTTCCTTTTGCATTTTTCATTTCATTTACAACTTGGTAATAGTAGTTCAGTTTTCACTGACATTTTTATAGCTGCTATGACAACATTCCTGTTTTGCATGATACACGCATAATCGGCTGTGATCCCAGTTTCACATTGCTTTCATTCTTTCTTAACTGTGTTAAGATTCCTTGCAGCCTCCAAATTCAATTTTCATAGGCAGTTGTGATTACACCTGTTTAAACATTTTCCTGGTCGTTTCATATTTATTCATAAAGGCAGCAGTTGATAAAACACCTTTTCTGCAATCAGCCAGAGCTTTAAGTGTGATTTTTCTTCAGAGTAATCATTAGTAAACACCTCGATCTGTTCACAGCCTTATCAATATCAGCTGGGCAGTGTGGCAAAAAATGCTCTTCTTCAGTAGACTCTGCCCTATGTAGCCATGCTTGTCCCAAATGTGTAACTTGTTCTTCATTTTTGTCAATTCCATTAGCCTCAAAAACTGCTGTTCTTGTGCATTTAATAGTTTGCAGAGATGCTTCCTGCCTGTTTCTCAGATGTTTTGTGTGTGTGGCCTTGTCTCTCCAAGTTCACAAATTTCTTAGCCCTTCTTTGCTAGTCTTGAATGTGGAAAAAAAAATGCAAGTTCTCACCATATGGGATTTTGGTTCTCCCTGCAGATGGCAAAATGACTCCAGTGCTTCCCAGCGGAGAGGTCAGCACCCCTCTGTGTCCTACTTTCCAGCAACAAACACCAGAATATTTCTTGGGGGCTGGGGAGCAAACCCTCCCTCATTCCTAGGTGTGGACTTCAGACCTGATAGAAACAATGAGTTAAGGAAGTTCTTCCAGTGTGAATTCCAGGTGTTAACATCTCTATCATCTCTGTCTGAAGGTTGAGGTGCTTAGGATCTGTTTGTGGGAGCTTTCTAACAAATAATTGCAACCTTGTCTGGAGCAAGTAGGTATTACCCCCACTTCTTCCTTATCTGCCATACAAATCGTATTAGGAAACTGTAAGAAAATTCATTCTCTACTAACAAAATCCTGGATTTCATTTTCTAAATACTTTGTTTCTTATTGAGCATTTTTGAGCACCAAACCTAAAATGTTTATTTTTTCTTCTTGTGTTTATTATGATGAAAGCCCCTGGTTTTGAGTTCGGTACTGGTTTACACATGCTGAACCCTAACTCTGCAGTTATCGGACTGAAATGGCTTGCCTGTATATTAAGGTCTAGATTTGTTCCTCCTGTTACTTGGTTGACTTCAAAGAGAGACAGTTGGCCCATTGCCTTTAATTACAGCTCAAACTAAACAGCGCCCCTAACCTTGGGGAGGGTTTAATCTGGTGTATTAGAACAAGATATTACAACTGATATTTCTGTTTTATTCCTAGCTGGTAAACAAGTCAAATTGAACACAGGCCTCCCTGTACACTCCTGCTTCTTTGGGTACTCACATGGGCTTTTTTATTTTTTTTCCCTACATTTGTAATTGGAAACTTTTCTATGCAGAGGGTCCTTGCAAATTACTCCCATGAAGGAAGCCCATGTACATTATTTGAATGCTTTTACCTTGTTCAGCTTTTTAAGGCTCCCAGCACAGGTAAAGCCTTTACACAAACAGCCTTTGTTGTTTGCACCAGAAGTGTTTGCTTGCTTGAATATCACATTTTTGTCATGAACTCCTCCTGGTTCAGTTTGTTTGTGAGTTTTGACAGTTCTAGGCCTTTGTAAGTAACAGAATTCTTTAACAGAGCATTATAACTTTGCAGATTCATTCTGTGCCTTTCTGCAAAGATCCGTCAGTTTCAAGCTTTGCTCCAGGTAGGGTTTGGGTGTTTTAAAGTAAAGCCATCAGCTGGTGCGGTTGGCTTGTCTTCTGTTGTGGTGTTTTGCACACATCAGTTATTACACGTTGTTGTGTGGACAAATATTTCCTAAACCCCATGACTGTGAGTTATATCCAGGAATAAATGTTGGCAACAAAAGTTAAATGATGAAACTTTATGGAATGAATGGTAACTGATTCAAGCTGGGCCGGATATAGATAGCAAAAGCTGAGGGAAGAAAGTACTCTAGTAACAACTTCTCCATTTTTAATTTTCTAGTTAAGGATTTATTTAACTTTTGACCTTTTAGTTCGGTATTTATGCTTAAAATGTAGGATTTGTGAGAGGAAAAAAAAAAGCAAAACAACCACTCTACCCATCTAAAATCTTTTACAATCATTAATGAGCTTCCAAGGAACAGGAAATTTACATTCTGAGATTTGAGTTTCTAGATTAGTTTATACTCATGTATTTCCTTATACTTATATGTTTGAAAACCTGGTGGGAGACAGCTGATATTTTAAGCCAGGCTTTTTCAAGTTGTATGTCCTTTGATATAGTTTAGCAAAGAAAATTTAAAAGCCTATACTGAAAAAGCAATCTATAGTTTTTTTCTCTCTCTTTTTCTGCAATTACAATAATTACAGTGATATGCTGTGAAGTTTAAACGCAGCCTTTTAAACTTTTTCTTTCATGTCTTAAAAAATTGCATAGTCATGCAGAAATCCAACGCTACAAAAATACCTGAGGTTATGGAAAAGTTATTGGAGTGTTACTAAAAGTAGAGAAAGGTTCTCCTTGTATTTACAATGAAACTCAAGCATTATTTTGATAGTTGTGTTAATTGCGTTAACCTTCATGGATGTGATTGTTGGGGCATCTGACATCTGTGTGCCCATGAAAGAGGCACTTGGTGCTGTCGTTCTCCTTGGTTCTCAGAGATTTCTGTTCCTAAGTGTTCAGCTTTGAGTGTCAAAGTGTCCACATAGAGTTGATGGACAAGGGGAAACTTGCTATGTATTTTCTGAACAGCCTGTCTGGAAACTGTAACTTCCAGTTGCTTGTAAATGCTTCATTGCTAAGCAGCTCAAGATGGTGAAAGTTAGCAGTTCTGGAGCTCTGTGCAGACATTGCTTGTAAACTGTTAACTAGTGCATGGTTTGTGTTTTGTGCACAAGTGGTCCCTGCAATTTAAACACTAATGTTCAATTTTAAAGCAGATACACATTTGTCATACAGCGTGGAAGGCCAGATTTGTCTACAAAGGCATGGGTTGCTTACTTCTACAACTATGACTTAATGTTTTTTTTTCTTCTTAATGACTGAAAATATTGGAGTTTGTTTTTCCTTTCAGTGGAAACACCAGTCGACCATAAATGTACAAGGTGTAATTATATCTATCTTGCATCTTTATTCTTGTTTGAATGTGAATTACTGGTAAAGGACTCTCGAGACCCAAAGAATGGACACTAAATGGCCCAGTCATAGAGGTTCCCCATTTTCCTAAGGCTTAATCTGGGGAAGTGGCTGCCATTTGCAGGCTAGCAATACAGTAAAAGCACATCATTGTACACAACATTTTATTTGGGCAGCTGTATGAAAATGGCAACACACTGTGAAATCCATTAACAGCAAAACATGTTAAATTCAGCAAAATGCATCTCATGTGGAACACTGAATAAGAAATTACAGTCTGAGTTTTACTAGTTGGTTATCAGAGTCTGTCTTGAATGAAGAGAATCAAATTTTTTCCATGCGTCTGCCTGTAATAACAGCGAATGCTGTACGCTGGGCTTTGAAACTAGTGTGCACCTGTAAATCTTTGCCCCGGTACTTTTCTGCAAGATTTTCACATACCTAATCTTCATATCCGCTGGGAGCCCGGGTGGCAGTTCTTGCTCAAACAAAGAGCTCCTATTTGCATGCTGGGGCTCACTGGTGCTCACTAGCATTGCTTGAACAATTCAGGAACATTTGCACAAGTAAGCTTAGTGGGATGTAGGAGGAAGAGCTCCAACTGGGAACAGATTGAGTCATCGCCTGTAACCGACTGCCAGTGCCAGTGTGGACCTCCGTGTGGACAGCCATGAGTAGGTCCTTTGGCTTTGGTGGGATTCCCTGGGTGGATTTTGTTCTGCATGTGGTAAGATTTTTCAAGATTTCAAGATTTTTTTCAGCATTTCAAGGTTTTTTTCAGTAATATTGTTTTTCAAATAGTATTTAAAAATTCAGAAAATCTCTTGCAAAGCGTTCTGCATTTCCATTGTTCTTGTTTAACTGTGAGATGTTGTTCATCAAGATAGGATGCCATTAAGTATTCCGGTACAGAAAGGAGAAATGAGTTTACTCTTGCTTGGTAGAAAATGAAATAGCCATGTTAACTTTAGCTCTTATCATGAGATTAAAAGTCTAATGGGGAATAGTGTCATTTTCAGTCTTCAAAGCCAGCACCAATGACCTTTTCAGAGTTTTAACTTCAACTGCCTAATGATTTCTCTCCTGGAAAAAGCAGAAAAAAGTCTTTTCCTTGCTGAGGGAGTGAACAAATGGATGGATAAGCTTAACTGTGTGTTGTAGCAGGCTAAACCAGTTTTGGTCATATTTAACACCAACAGATGGGAGGTGGCTTCCAGGCTGTATTGCCCACGTCACCCCTTGCTCTGCAGAGAGAGCACGAAGCCAAAGAGCCGGGGCAGGAGGGTAGTGTGGGGACAGCCCCCTCCTCTGCCTGCACACCCCGGTGCTGGTGGCCGTGGGCAGTGGTTGTGGCTCAGTGCGGCTTGGTGGCTGCAGGCACTGGTGGCCCTGGGCAGCCATATCTGTGCATGCTGCTCGCCCTGAGCTGGCTCGATGTTGCTGGGGGCTTGTTTCCTGTGTAGGAACACTGGAATTTCTTGGTGCAGTTCCTGTTTGCGTTTGCACGTTTGTGCTCTTGCTCTTTTGCCAAGCTGGCAGCACACAAGGGTGACTTCCTGCTCAGGGATGTAGAAGTGATCCTGTGATTCTTCCTCTGCAGCCACTGGGAGATAAAAGCCAGGACATCGGGGACTGCAAAGAGGGAGCCAAATTATATTTATAATATTAAAGTGAGTGCATTTGTGGTTTTGCCATTCTCTAGGGTTTTTCATAAGTAGAAAAACATGAATTAGCATTTTCCATTTCCATATATTGACTGGAAAAATAGCCTGCTCTCAATTAAGACCTATAGCTTTTGGGATGTATGCAACAATTTTATAAAATATTTACAGCAAAATTTGCATTTTACATGGCAATACAGTTTTTCTTGTGTTTAGCAGAAAGGACTCGGGCCTAACGGAGGAAATTCATCCAACCTACCGAAAGGGAAATAAATCTAATATTGGTTGTTAGCAGTCGCTCTGAGGAGCGCCCGGTGTGGGCCGTTACCTCCAGCCATCACCCGGGGTCACTTTCCCCAGCAGCTGTCAGTCACACCGCTCCCTGTGCAGAGCCATCGCTGCCCCTTTAAAACTGCCTTTGGAAGAGCTGTGGCTTTGTGCTAGACAGATAAGTAGAACATTTTTTTCCAAATGTAAATGCGCACTGTAAAGAACATAGCTATTTCCTGGATAATTTGCAGTTGTATATTTTATGTTAATTTCACCGAAAATATTGCACCCCTGCCAGGTTTAGTAGAGGCTCACTGTGATATGAATAATTTCTAGCGAATCATTTTTTTTCTTCATTTAAGATTTGGCACCTTTTTAAGATTTTAATAATAGCAACAAGGAGGAAGATTTAGAACAAGTGAAACATTAGAGCCAAAGAAATTCACATTGAGAGCTAATGTAAAATAGCAAGAATAATTACATGGAAAACAGTTGCCACAGATGTTTTTCCTTGTAATGTAATAACTATTTACTAAACTGTTTATTTTAGGCCCTTGGTTTACAATAAAATATTTATACATGCTCTGCTGTAATAAAAAAATATTGACAAAATACTATAGAGATTTTAAAAAGACAATTAGTATTCCTCTGTCTAAAGGCAGTGATGCAGCCGCAACCAGCCCTGCCCCTCTCTGTGGCAGCAGGGCAGCAGCATCCCGGGGACTGAGCGCTCACAGAGGCCACGGGCTTGTGCAAACTGCTGTTAAATGGCTGGGGAACGTGAAAGCTAATGCTACAGGCTGAGGAAGCACGCTTTTCCTCTTTGTTTCAATGAGGAAAACCTGATTTTATCCTGAAATTGTATATAATAAAGCCATGTCTTGTCTGAGCAAAATGAGGCTGCTTTAGGGTTGAGCTTGAAGTTTGAAGTATGAGAATCCTGAATGTCGTTCTTAAAGCCAGTGTGGCATGGTGGCTGCTTTGCAGTAGTGCCCGTGATGTCCCTAACCCTGTTAGTCAATTCTGCTCAAGCCATGCTTGTCGTGCACAAGGTTCATGAAGTTACACAGCCATCAAGTGTGTGTGCATTGATGCACCGTGTGTGTACAGATGTGTGGGTGTAGCAGTGCCAGAGTGTACCGAGTAACTTCAGCAGCATTGGAAGGCCTGCAGATTGTGCTTTCCACAGATAACCTGAAAGTATATGTTCTTGTACTCATGCACATGTAGAAGAAAGTTTTATTTTCAGATGTCTGTTGTGTTCCTTTATAAAATCTTAACATAAAGTGGTATCCCATCTAGAACTTCTGTGCCTCTCCCTGATTGCTGCATAATGACAGATTTTAGTTTTTTTCCAGAATTAAGTGTACACCTTTTAGGTTTACCTTTTGCTTTAGCACTGCACTGCTGGCACACAGCAATTTTAATAAGAGGCCTCCAGGAAAAAAGACAAGATTATCTGTAGTTTTATGAACACAGGTCCTGCTGCCTGTTTGCATTTGAGTAACCACCATGATAAAGTGAACCCAAGGTCTACAGTGTGAGTGAAGGCCACACAGCTGGATCTGGATGCCCAGTGCTGGGAAGCAGGAAGGTTTCAGTACCTAGCTCTGAATCTGTATCTAGCAGTGCAGGCTCTACTTTCAGGAAGACAAGTCCCTTGAGTTTCCATGCCAGCGCATTGTGAGCTCTATCATTACAGAAGGAACAGGGTAGCAGCCTTGTGAAATGACTGGAAAAATGAATTTAAAATATATGTTTGAACCTCTTTTCCTAATGAAACTCATAATTCTCACCTGTTTAACAATTGGTGGCATTGATGATGTAGATTTTCGTCATGCTCGGTTACAACATTCAAAAAAGGGGCAGAGCAGAAAACTGTAAGCTTGGAACTAAAACTAAACAAAAGAGGGAGCTAAGAAATCTAAAATGTTCAGGTTTAAGGCAGAATTATCATGGTTACCAGATGCCTTTTGTTGGAAACAGACTTTCTGCAGGGTTGACTTGTACACAGAGGCCAGCTTGTGTGAGAGCTCCGTGAGCCTCGTGCCATGTCATTCACAACCACCATGTGCCTTTCCCAGCGTTTGCCCTTGAGGAATCTAGCTGCAGGAGCTTTTTGATCATTAAAATTTGGCTGTTCCTATGAAAGTCTGGATAATTTAATATCAAGCTTACAATAAGAAAATAAATGGTGTAATACGTACAATGTTTTCTGTAAATGAAACAAAGTTTGGACTTGGACTCATTGCCTTGTGCTGCCTTCCTGCCTGTGAAGCGTTGATACAGGCGGAGTGCTGCCAGGCCATGCAGTTCCTTCAGTACAGCGCCTTTTGAGTCATCAGTTGGGTCCAAAGCTAGCATTAAGGAAAACAAAGGAATTTGTGCTTGGAAATCAGCTGTGCTCGGCACAGGCAGTATTTTTTTTTTTCAAGGACCATTATTGTGTAAGCTAATGATTTTGTTTTTAAGTTATATTCTCAGGGGCATGGACATTCAGAATAATCAAGGATGTACTTTTACTGCCGATCCTGTGCAGCGTTAGGTCTCTGGTGGAGAAACCGGGCCGGTTGCAGCACTTGAGCTTTGGATTAACCCCTGCTTAGTAACTTGACTTCCTGGTGCTGAATAGATTTCTAGATTGATATGTGTTACCTGTGTGTAAATTAGTTCAAATGACAGTAAATTAGTCGCTTCCTTTCCCTTGTGCCTTTTAGAAGGCCTTTTAGTGTTTATCATAGTCAAAGCCATTATCTCTGCAAGCAGTTTTGGAAACGAAGTACATCATCTGCTGTGGTTCTGCCCTCTCCAGACAAGCCTGGCTCACCTGGTGGCCCCCAGCTGTGGCAGAGCAGCAGCTTGTCCTGCCCTGGTGACATTGCTGCCTGGTGTCCCTGGGACCCAAGAGGAGTTCTCTGTGGGTATGTAGAGCAGGAGGGTGAGATGGGATATCCAGTGTGGGACTCTGAGGGAAGGAGAGCATTTGCCACAGGTTTGAATTATTTTCTTGTTTCTCTGCGGAGAGGAGTTTAGAAATTTTCCACTATAATTGGTACTTCTGCATAGAAGAATAACGTATTAAGGGAGGCAAATGAAGGATCAGGGCAAGACAGAGGATGCCTATGAAAGGAGTTCTTTCTGCCCTTTTGAAGTATGCGTGGTATGAGTTAGAGCACAAACCCTTTCAAATATTCTCCAAAAAGCTTCACCTAGTGTTCCTACCATACTTTGCATATAAGGAAACAACTGCAGAAAGCGTTATTTTAATGAAGTGTTTGCTGTTAGTGTCTTGTACTGGGTTGGGGAATGAGTTC
>NC_140668.1:29769580-29839580 GCF_054131305.1 Coturnix japonica
GATGGAGGGGTGAGACAAACGGGCTGGGTATTCCCTATATGACATCCACCAGGTGTTTTGTGGCTGGTGGTAAAACAGACGTGCGAACAATCTCTGTGTGCAGGGACTGCTGATGCACCAAAGCAGGCACTTCTGGGAGATTTTTGGAGAGGACACTGGGAGGTACAGATAGCTGTGATGAGGAACTGGATGATTTCTGTGCTAGCTGAAGTGGTGCTCGATAGAAAAGACTCAGGCGGAATGGAGGAAGTATTTCCACAGTCTGAAAATAGCATTAGTTGGACATCTTGAGAAGGAGCAGTATTTTGGGGTTTGCTAAAGATGTCTAAGTAGAAAGTGTGTACTTCTTCTCTTAGCACTGATCTTTACTGCCTTTGCAACCTAAAAGAACAATTTATGGATTGTTTTGTGGCAAGGATGGGCTTCATCAGCCTGCGTTTCTGAAGAGGACAAAAACAAGTATCCCAGGCATCTCATTAGTGTGTTACTGACTCTGTTCTATGGGATTCAGCTTTCTTAGCGTATGAAGTTACTGGTAGCACTTCGTAGTAACAACAGTGAATGAGCGCAGTGTGTATTGGAGCAGCAACTGGATATCTCTGTTGTCTTTGAGCTCTGACCTGGTTTCCTAACTGGCAGAATTTTTGTCAGAATTAGAAGGGAAAAGTACTGGTGTGCCAAAGCACAGTGATCAGGAAGCTATGCGGTTACCTTAGTAGTTGAATAAGTGGTTAGGGCTGAAGTGGAACAGAAAGAAACTGGGAAGGCACAACCTGAATATCAAGTTGAGATAGATTGTTAAATAACAGTTCCAAATTTTATTTGTTAATTTTGTAATTATACCAGTTGTAATTTCTCAAGCCAGACTGATTTAGTTTATTTAGCTTATCTCAATTTATATTTAAATCTTAATGGAATACATTTTAGCCCTTTCTTAATGACACAGTGAAAAATGCTGTCCTGTGGAAGAGTAGCGGTCACGCTTTCCAACATGACTTACAGTCACCTGTTTGCTTTCTCGTGTTGCTATTGAATTCGTATTTATCTCAGGATTAAAGTACAAATGGACATATTTGAATAAGGATATATTTAAACTGTGAGTTCCAAAAATTAATCAAAGCCACGTAATTGGTTAATAAAAAGATATGTTAACATTTTAAGGATGCTGAATCATGAAGACACAATATTATTGAGAGGTAAAAACAGTGTTCCATAAAGACCCACAGAGAGATGATGTTGGGCATATGTGGCAGTGGCAGAAGAAGAAGGTTTAGATCTCCTGAATGGGGGTTGGGAGCTGCTAATGTACAGGGGGCAGTAGAGAATGCCCTCCAAACCTGCCGGGACCAGACGGAGCAGGCTGTGCCCCAGGAGCTGGGGAGATTCAGGGTGCAGTGCTGTCCTTCAGACAGACAACACTAAAGCTTCAAGCTGTTTGATCCCTACATGCTAGATGGTATGCAAACAGGAGAAAGCATTCCCCATCCTTAGCATGTGCAAGGTTTGTCCAGGTAACAAAGCTTTTAAGTGCCCTCAAAAACTTGTCTGTGGCTATTGTTTACTCACAGTAATGTGTCTCAGGTCGCTTTTGAGGCTCTAAGGTGGCTTATACATATTATTTTGTGCAGCTTTCAAAGCAGGCCTTCTTCACTAAAAGAAATCATTTGTACTGACTTCATTTTGATCAGATTACTCTGGAGATCATTTGTGATGATCTTCCTTATAAATAATAAAATAAAGCAACCCAAAGCAAAAGAGACTTTAAGTATATGACTGTCCAAAATGAACAAGGTTTGTTTTCTCAGTTAAAAAAAAGTGCTATTAATGGGGATATGAGCAAATGTCACATTGACATGCTGTTATCTATCAGATCAAATCAAGGCGTGAGAGGTTAAAAAAAAAAAACACACCAAAAAACACACACACAAGCACCATCTGAACAACAATATAATAAAAATGTCATAGGATCAGTGTCTCCTGCTTTGTAAATAAACATCTGTGCTTTGCCTTGGTGTTTCTGTAACATCCGGAGACTATTATCCTGTGACAGTGCTGTGGTTCATTGGTGGTGTCACTTAAACAGTTAAACAATAATTTGAAATGGAAAATGTTCTACCCATATTCCTTAATTCCTTTGTGTTTTGTTTTCTCCAATTTGTTTTTATTATTTATTTGTTCATTTATTCTTTGTGTCAGTTGTATTAGTAATTGCATTTTTTTGTGTGTGTTACACAGGCAAATACAGAACAGCTCACAAACCTCATTCAAAACCAAAAGTATCGGATGCTTTTGAGGTAGATTTTCTGGCGAATGGAAGGGATACAAAATCAGTGGGCCACTTTCAATCGGAGGAAGAGCTGTGGGCCCGCTTGGAAGAGCTTGAGAGACAAGAAGAGATACTCGGTGAACTTGACAGGTATAGCAGTGCATTCAGGTTTGGAGCTGAGAAAGCTACAAGATGTGTTTGTGCGCAGATGATCTGTTTGTAAGCACAAATAGGTGACCAGAAAGATGTGATTAAAATTGTAATAGGTGGAAGATGGGTGGAATGCGAACAAAGCATGTACTGCAAGGCCAAAGGTGCTGGAATTTGCCTTTGTGCAACTGTTCCCATCCAGCACTACAGGATTTTTTTTTTTTCTTTGAGAAGGTAGAAGAGGGGGAAGTAAAATCCATTTCCCACAAGCTAAGAAAATGCTTTGTTTACAGTGTGGGAGTTAAACGTTCAATGTTTAACGACATCCTGGGATCTGTTCTCTTCCTAAAGCAATGCATATGTCATTAGCCAAAATGTCACGTTTTTAGATGGTCCAGTTGTTATGGAAAGGATTCAAACATTTTTACTGAATTTGAATGAAGTTCCACAGTCTTGCTGAAAATGCAGTACCTGGGAAAAGAGAAGTACAAGCTTGTTGGCTACTTTGTATGTCTGTGTCTCTTGAGAGTAAGAATTACCTTGCTTGATTCACTGGAATGTTTCTTGTTTCATAGGATGCCTGATACGGTTGAGGCAAATGGGGAAGATACAACCTCCTCAGAAGAGGAAAAGGAGGATAAGAGGACAGATCTCAATGGAACATACAGAGTAGAAGACTGTATTACTCAGGGCAACTTCCGGAAAGAAGTAACAAATTCAGACTTGTTTGTTCGCCATGTTAATGGCTCTACATATTACCACAGTGATGATGAAGATGATACAGATGTTGGAGACAGCTCTGTTCCAACTATTTTTTTCTCTCATACTGTTGAACCTAAAAGGGTTTGTACATAAATATTTACTTGTTTCTCTGCTAAGAGATTTTGTAAAACATGTGTACCATATATGTTATCTAAAAATGAGCACTTAATGTTATGTAGATATGGTAGAGAGGTAACTGTAGATGAAATCTATTTAGATGGGTTTCAACCTTTAAAAAACACCATGGGATAAAAAATTTGCTAGTTTCAAATGTGGCAGTACATGCAAAATCCATATACATAAGTGCAGAGAAAATCTTTAGCCTGGTGCAAGTTGTAAGAAGTAAAGAGTTTTACCGTGAATGTTACTCTTTGGGCATTTATTTAACTTTCCTGTGCCTTGTAGTCCTCAGCTGCTTTGATAGGAGGGTGTCAAAATTCATAGGATCATAGAATTGCTCAGGTTGGAAAAGACCTTGAAGATCTAACCGCAACCTAACCAAACTACCCTGATTCAGTTGATTCTCAGCCTGATGATTGTTGGTCTTATGGTCTAGACCGTCATTTGTGTTCAATTTTCAGGTAAGAATAAACACAGGCAAAAATACTACTTTGAAATTCAGTGAAAAGAAAGAAGAGGCCAAGCGTAAAAGGAAGAACAGCAATGGCAATGGCCATGGCCATGCAGCTCCAGAACTGCCTAACATCAAAACCCCAGCAGACATTTACCGGTATGTAATTTATGGTATTGACGTGTGAGCTTTCCTCTTAGCAGAACTTCTCTTTTCATTTCTGTGCACCTATGGCATGACAGTGAGCCTACTGTCTCCTGAAAAAAATACAGCTGGAACTGAATTTGCTACTTAGGAATGAAAGCTTGTGGCTTCTGCGAGGTTGCAATGCTTCTGTATCCATGAAGCATTTTTTAGCTTGAATTCTCTTTTCAGCTATCAGTTTTTTCACTTTTTTGGAGCTTTTGAAAGTTATTCCAATTTGCCAGTACATATCATCTGTGCAAAGTAATATAGCAGTTTGTTATGTGTTATCAATTCCTTGTCGTCTGCTTCTGTGTTTGTTCTCAAATGTAACTGACAAGGTCTGTCACTTCCTTTACTCCTCTCATCCCACCTAATAAGCATTGCTTTTTATTTCTTCCTTCCAGTATCTTCAGATTGCACTGTGGTCTTCTGTTTGCATAGTTTCTTTTGTGTTTGTTCCTAACTTCATTGCTAGTTCTCTTTAAAAAAACAACACCACAAAAACACATTCTCGGCAGTCAAAATGTACACTTAGAGAGCTCTACAAATAACAGTGAGCTTAGACTGTGTGAAGCCTAAACAAAGATTAAGGGAGAATTAAAGAAGGTATTCAGGTCTTTAAGAATGAACACGGATACCTGTGAGTTGGCTGAATAAGTGTCTGTGAAAGTCACACGGTGTTTTTGTGTCAGGCACTTAAGTATCTTAAAAAATAATATATAAAAGAAGTGGCACAAAGTATAAGAAGTTAAAAACTCATCCAATAATAACTGGGGCTCAAGAGGAGGTAGAGGATTCTTCTGTGGTGCTCTGCCTCAGCTCTGCAAAGGAGCTGTATTTTCTATAGAAGTAAGCAAGTGTTCCCAAGAGTATGTGCTGAATAAAGTTGTTAAGAATCAAGTAAAACCCTTAAGACTCATCCAGTCATCGGTCTCCCCCTTCATGAGCTTGATGAAATTGGCTGTCTTCTAATGCTGCTTGTTTGGCTCCACCCACCCTTGACTTCTTCAAGTCATAGAGAGATGGAGTATAAACTGTAGGATGAGGTCTCTTTATCAGTTACAGCCTGTTAGCACTTGAAAAGTGTCCCCATGTTGATCTGATCTTAAAAGCTGATTTTTTTTTTTATTTTTTAATGGAAAGCAGAAGATTAGGGCACTTGTCAAGAAAAAGCTTCATGCATTCCATGTGCGAGTGAATGTTTCAAGTATTTGTTTCTATATTCTACGTTTGACAAGGACTTAATTCTGGAAACTCTGTCATTCTGACCTTCTGCTTCTCTTTACAAACACAGCCCTGAAAATTGCTTAGTTTACCTTTTTTTCAACTTTTTCTAACCCACGCTACTTCGTTTTCTTGTAACGCTTTTCGAGGAGCTATATGTTCTCTGAACAGTATACCAACTTAATGCTCAAATAACCGGCATAGCAGTGTTTGCTCTGCAGAATTGGTTCTTGTATGTTGGTAAATCAAATGCCTCTAAAGGTACAGTATTGTAATTCTACAGTGAAAAAGTTGGAAAAGCGCATCATAATTAATTTGTGTGAAAGACAAAGCAAGATCAGTGTAAATTTGTCATCTGATCCTGAAATGGTTTATTAAAGCTAACGTTTTCCTTTATAGAGTCTTTGTTGATGTTGTGAATGGAGAATATGTCCCTCGTAAATCAATCTTGAAGTCTCGAAGCAGAGAGAATAGTGTTTGTAGCGATACCAGTGAGAACAGTGCTGCTGAGTTTGATGACAGACGAGGAGTTCAGAGGAGCATTAGCTGTGATGAAGCTACTCAGAGTGACAACAGCGAAGGCATACTGGAGGAAGAGGAGGAGACGGGGCAGCAGCAGCTACCAAAAAAGCTTCCTCCCTCTTCAGGGACAACCGAGGTACAGTTTTTAATTAATTATTGATTGCTGGCAGGGATAAAAATGAGAAATCCAAAGAATATAGTTGCTTACGCCAACGGTTTGTTTGATTTCCTTAAAATGATATTCTATCTCCTATCTAGTTTTGCTTCAGGAGGATGTTTTTGGGTGACAGGTTTTTGTCATATACATCCTAGAAGCAGAGGGCAGGAAATGAAGCAGTTGGCTTCCCCCGACCTCAAACTCTCCTGTAAGGGTCCAACAAAGTAGATCTGTGCTGCTGTGCCCTTGACTTGGGCCATCCTGAAAATGTCCCTTCAGGGTATATGGCTGGCTTAAAAATAGTAATTAAAGACAGTTTCAGCTGTGTAGTTGTGAATGGGAAGGGAAGACTCTTTGTAACCCTGTGTTCTGTCAATGTTCTGCTTGTCCTATTCCATACCAGGGTCAGCAGTGATCCAAAACACCTTTTTCCACGCTTCTGGAAAGTTCAGTACTTAATCATAAAAGAAAGAGACTGTACCACATAAGGGAAATGATACAGTTGCATAGTGTCTGGATGAATGCAAGAATTAAATGTAGCTGCTTGTCAGAAATTCATGACAGAAGGACATTTATTGCTTTTATTTTGTAAAACTTATTCCCAAGCTAAGAGTCCAGTGAATTTTCAGTAGTTCCCAGTACAGTGAACAAGGTCACTGGAAAAACCTTTTTGAGAAGAAGTATTTTTAACAAGAAATATATTCCTCATGAAATCTATTACTTATCATTGCTTTTGATCCCAAGAGCTACAAGTGAATACAGGTGGAAGAGCTGTGGTGGAAGATCCTTCTGTGGAGTTAACACTTCACATTGCAAATCTTCTGGACCACATTTGCTATGTTTCTGTAAAACATCCACATAGGCTGTTTGATGTTTCTTAGTAGTCTATATTGTGAAGGCAGTGTGATTATTCTCTAGAATGTAATGAGTGTATTTTCTTAATAACTGACCCAAACACTCCTGTTAACAACAAGCCTTCTTAGGTGCAGTCATTTTTATTTTTATTATTTTTTGGGGGTGTTTGAAATATATTATTTCTCCATTACCATTTTCCTTTTTGTTTCCAATTTTGCCATGATCCTTGTAGTTTGTGTATTGCTTACTTTTTTTTGGACAATGTGCACGCTGTTAGGAGAACGTAATTGTGTACAGGCACGGCTGTAGGCATAGGTTGGCTGCTGGAGCAGAAAACAAACAAAAAAGAAGCTGGGTTGTTTTTCTTTGCAGGTCCTGCAGGAAAAGAATGGCTGTTTTGTTTTGCTTTGTTTTTCTTGGTAACTGAGTTATGAATAAGCAAAACTAAGCATAGTTAATAAATCTAGTGTGCATTCTTTCATGCCCACTATGGTCATCAAACCTTGCATGTAAACTGCTTCCTTTGTCCTTAGGCATTCCGAATTTTGGGTTTTCACTCTGTAATATGATGGTTTGCTCTAAAATAGGTTTATGAGAAATAGTTCCGAGTTACTTTGTTTCAGATGTTTTCCAAGAGTCCCGGCCATTTCTTACTTAAGTAAAAATAAGTCGTATAAATTACCACTTTTAAACAATAAATGTTTATTCGACCTTTTGTAGAGGGAAATATTTGGAAGCAAGTTTGCTGTTCTCTTAAGTATAAATTGCTTTGACTGTTTTTTGATCATATTTGGTAAGGAGAAAGAAAAAACAAAATATATGCTCGCCAATTTGTATGCAGTGTGTCAGCTTGATGCAATTAGAAGATATTAAGTCATAAAATATGACGTTTGATGGAAACGCTGACATACTCCAACTTTGCAGAGTCTCCATTTGTTATCCAAAATGAAACTATATATTACATCAGCTGTGTTATTTCTCGAGCGTGTGTCAGCGAGGAAGGAAATTTTTAGGTCATTTATGCGGTAAGATTGAGATTAAGTAGTACTTTTAAGACATTGTCTTTCATTCAGTCATCCTTGAATGTGCTGTATTTTGAGGTTAATTATGATTTGGTTACTTATGCAAGGAACAATCGTCGATTTAAAGATATTTCTTTACTTTTGATTAAAAGGAATAACAATCCTAATCAGGCTAATATAGGGTAATGACCTTATGGGCATAGCTTCACATTTGCATTTTATTAGCTCATTTTGAGTGTTCTCTTCTGTTACAGGCATTTTCTGGAACTGTCATAGAGAAGGAGCCTTTGTCTCCCTCCTTAATACCACACCCAGTCATTGCTCACCCTGTCCTGCCTACCATTCTGGAGCAGAAATCGGAGGAAGTTTCGTCCAAAGCGTCAGAAGAAACTACAAAGAGGATATCAAAATTCAAAGCTGCCAGAATGCAACAGACTAACTAGGCCTCGCCTAGATGCCGAAGCTTGAGTACTAATGTCTAGTTTCACATTTCTTGGGATGATGTAAAGCCGTATGCATTACACCTAGCTAGTTAAAAGGGTCTCCTGTGTTGATTTGGCATAGTTTCTCTCTCAAACTTCTGTTGGCAACGTTTAAAAACAGTTTGGTGTTTGAACAGTTAAATATTCATCTTTTTTTGTTGATTTCCCTGTATGCTGTCAGCACCTTTGTGTATGTTTGCCTTATGATAGCAGCACTCGGGTTATTTTTCAAAAAATGTTCCTTACATACATTGTTTTTGTGTTTAGACCTAAATACAGGCAGTTCTGTGCCAGCTGTGATGTTCTGCATACCATATGGACCGTTTTAAGGAAACTTTCACATTTCAAATGGATTCACCAATTATACTGCATTACTTGCTTTAGCATTTTAAGACACACTTGTATTCCCATTGCTGTAGGTTTTGCAACTAGGTGTCTGCTAACAGTTTCTTTTCTTCTTTTTTTCCTTCTGTCAGACCTCTCCGATATCTCCCTGCACAGGTCTATAAAACACTGGGTTCACGTGCATTGCAGGGAAGTTTCTTGGATGGAAAAGGGTATTTTGTAAAATTAAATTTTCAGTAAAAAAGCTGTGGAACTTGTGCTCTTTCTCTTCTACTAGAATTTGGAAACGGCTGCAGGAAGGTTTTTTGTTTCGAATGCGCATTTCTGACTTGGAGTGTTTGCAACCACATGGATGTAAAAGCAGCCCCATTAATGAATGTCCATGGAAAATGAATGCTCTTAAGGAGAGAAGCATAAACTCAGACTATGATTACAAAACCTCCCAGTTCTTTTATATATGCAGAAAACATTGTAATTGTTTTGGGAATGGCTAGAGGCAGTCGGCACTAAGGAAGAATGTCTCTCTCCTTAACTTCGGTTCAGAATGTAGCAGTGTCAGATCACTTGGGGTACGGTTTTGTGTCTGGTTTTCCAGACTGTGCGTGGTCCTTCCTGCCATCCCTCCCTCGTGCTGACATAACTTTTGTTGAGGCCACTCCTTGAGTGATAGATAATAGGAGCTGGGTTTCAGAAACAAATTACTGTTTTTCTTGTGTTGATGTGGTGGGTTTTTTGCTGTTGTTGTTGTTTTCAGTGGTTGTGCATGTTTGTCTGAAGCTGGTGAGTTGCCTGATCTTCCACAGCATGTTTGTGTCAGCACAGTGATGGGTGCAATGCACTGAGCAAGGACAAGATGGTGTGGAGAGATGGAGAAACTTCCATTGATTCTATGAGCTGATGCCATCAAACCAGAGCCTGAAAGTGAGTCTGAAAGACATACAAGGTGTAAAAGAATTTGCTCTTGTTACAGCTCTGTGATTCCAGGAACATGCAGCCTTGGAACCCCCAGTGTATGTTTCTTTATACCTGTGAGCAGGGTATAAAGATGCCTCTCTGTTCCCCTAAGATAACCTAGCTTTGTGCTTATAGTCTCCTGCTCAGCAGCAGCAAGGCACAGCTCTCATCTCTTATCCACCAAAAGCAAGAGGCTGCGTGGCCATAGGGTGCAGGAATGTGTAGCACTGACTGCAGGAGGCACCTGGGGTCGGTGCTTGGCTCCTGCTGCCTGTAGGGCTGCAGTGGGGGGGAAAAAGGGGGCATGGTTTTAGGCAGCTTCTAGAATCACGTTGAAAGTGTTAATGATTAACTTGATTCATGCTCAAATGTGGATTTTTTTTTTTCTTTTTTTTAAAGCATATTGCATTAGTACTAAAATAAGCCATCAATGCCAGTCCACCCTCTATTCACGGCTAAATATTTAAAGGAGGTTATTTATAGCTTCTTTAATGAATTCTTGGCTAAACAAAATGAAATTATGTCCTAGAAAAGTAGAAGCTATTTTGTAACCAGAACAGTGCAACTGTAAAATATAGTGCCATGAATATGTATTTTAAATAACAAGGGGTTGAGATCCAAGACTACCAGACATGGGTAA
The DNA here is from genome assembly GCF_054131305.1 of Coturnix japonica. Lineage (NCBI taxonomy): Eukaryota > Metazoa > Chordata > Aves > Galliformes > Phasianidae > Coturnix > Coturnix japonica. The sequence continues at coordinate 29,779,717 of NC_140668.1, forward strand.
TTAGAGGGAAAAGGAGAGAAAGAAAGGGAGAGAGAGGAGGAAAAAAAAAAGACCTTTAAAAAGATTTATTTAGATATCTTCTGAAATACTTCCCACTTGTAGTTACTTCAACAGAACCAAATGCCCCTTGTCTCTATAGATCAGTTTCAAATCAAAATTAATTCTTTGCTTGTTTTCTTCTTATTTTTTCCCCCTCCCCTTTTTCACATCCCTGCTCACGGGGAAAAAGTAGAATAATTGCACCTTGGGTTTTAATGAATTATGGCCTCGGTTCAGGGAAGCATCCTTACTCAGGAATGCACTTTGGCATGTGTTCATGTCTGAAAGATTTTGCAGAGAAGAATGGATTTAACCACATGCTTAAAACTGAGCACATGAGTGTTTTCCCTAATAGGGAGCCTGGATGTGTCTGTGCCCTTTTCGCAGTATGTCTGATTGTCAGAGGGTTTGAGGACTGGAATAATCCTTCCTATTCAGTCTCTTCACTTGGACCTTACCATTAGATTCAATGTGTGTCCCATATAAGAAGTAGAATCATGGAACCATTAAGGTTGGAAAAGACCACTAAGGTCATTTTGTCCAACCATCCACCTATCACCAATATTGTTCTCTAAACCCTGTCCCTGTATACCACGTCTACATGTTCCTGGACCCTTTGATATACATCTTAGGAATGTATGAATAGTTATAGGATTTCTGTAGAACGTTTGCAAATGCTCAACAAAAAGCATAATGTGGCTAAAAATCTCCCCAAGCAGGAGAGCAAGTAGAAAAAAAACGAGAAGACCCATTTTGGCGAGGACTGAAAATTGGCTTTTTGTGCCACACAGAAGCCAACAAGTCAACACGGGTGGCCACCAACGCATGGAGGACACGAAGCTGCCTTAAGCTCACTGCCAAGAATCTGAGGCACGTATGGTTCTTGGTAATAAATGAATGTCAGCAGGAGTGTCTTTTCTCCCCAATGCTGGAGTTAAGTCTCACTCTAATGGTAATAACTGTACAGTCCAATTGATTCTGGATTCCCTGGATGGCTTTTCTATCTGCAGGAAGGGCTCCTCGTGCTGTGTGCGGTGCTGCCCGTGCTCCCAGCATAGAGCAGAGAAGGATTTGGAGTCCTGCTGCTCTACAGGATCCTCACAGGTGCAGCAGGACAGGGCTGAGGCTGCAGGTTTGTACTGGGGCAGCTGTGCTTACATGCACCGCCCCGTCCCCACCTGACCGTATCATTTAAGCACCTCAAATCACCTGCTCCGTTTTCAGCCTCATTACAAGGCAAACTAGTCGCCCTATCTTTCTAATTGGCCACGAGCAAAGCTGGGCACCTGTTTGCATGTGGGGAAGTTGCCTTGAAGCAGAGGCTGCAGAAGGTGCGGGGCAGCGGAGCCACGTCGTGCCAGCACAGAGGTAAGTCGGCTTTGTGTGCCTTCCTCCTGTAAGACTAGTTGCACTTAGCACTTTTCATTGCTCACTTAGAGCGTCTAAAGCAGCAGATTTTTGTATGTTTCAAGAGTGTCTAAAACAGCTGTTTTAGCTGCTCGTTTTAACAAAGTGATTTATGTTGCAAAAAATGAGCCGGGATTAAAAGAAATCAGATGTGTGTATTTGGTATGCAATATTTTTGTATTACAAATAGCTCCATTCTAACCCACATTAACCCCATGATATGTGAATTTTGCCAACTCCCGCTGAGTCTTTTAAATCAAATCCAGTAAATCACTCTGAGTGTTCTAATTTCTAAACAAACTAGTCTTCCAATAGAAGTACTTTAACGCTGTGTTGCAAATTAGACAACCTAAGATAAATGGAACATCTTTGTTGATTATGGAGTTTAATTGATCAGAAGTGCCCGATAGAAGGTATCTGTTACAAGGTATCTGTTACAAATCCTACGGGATGGCGTTTGCTGCTCTTGAGTGGCACTTCGCTGGGCCTTTAAAATACACATTTATTACCCAGCAAAACCCAATTCTTTTGTTGTTGTTCACTTTGCAATATGCAAAATCTGTCATGGATGGAGTAAGTTTGTGCAGCTCTGGGTGGGTGTGCAGAGCATGGCGCTGTGTGGCACGAGCAAGGCTCACCCGGGCCGGGTGTGCAAGCAAGCATGCGATGCATGCAGGCGTGCAAGCATGTGTCTGTGCACCAGGGCCCTGCTGCCGCTCTGTAATTAATTCCACGTGCCGGTAGGTAGCAGTGCTGAGCAAAAGCAGCAACGGAAAGCTGCCAGTCAGTGATTATAATTTATTATTCATTTCTGTTATAGGTGGGGTGTGCAGACAGTTACAGTAATAATTACCAAGACTAGAGTGTTTCCTAGGCAACCGTTTTTTTTCCTTCATTCATGCTGTTGCAGAGAGTATGCCTGTAAAGCATGACATTGCTGTATTCGGAGGTTTGTTGCCCTCCTGCTGCTCCAGGTTTGAGGTTAGTTACAGCATCATAAGGTGCTCTCAAGCATAAAAAGCTCAGGCTGGGATTAAAGCACACGGGGAACACTGTCACTAAGTCTTCCCTTCTGCTGTTTCACTTTTAAGTAACAAGGTTATAAAAATGCAAATGCCAGCTCGGGGTTGTTAATAACTAATATCGGAGAGGTTTCCTCCAAGTTGTAAAACATGTTTTGTAAACAAACCCAGACCCGAGTGGGGCGGCTCCCTGCCTTGTACCAACACCCGGTGGAAATACTGTGTGCAGAAAGGGGACTAGCGGCTTGATCAAACCTTCCAGTGTTTAGCATCGTAAATCAATAGGAGCTGAGGAGAGCTGCTGGTGGTTGTTTATCCCCTCTGTGGTAATGGCTGGAGGGGAGGAGGCTCTGTGTCCTTCCTGGAGGAGCAGGAACAATCCATGATGTGGTGGCAGAGCAACAGAAACCACATCTATTACCCGGGGTCTATGCAGGAAGCACATTGCCCTGCCTGGTAGGCTTACTAGAGTGCGTGCTTTCAGAAACTTAGGGCAGGCGTTGTGCAAGGGTGAAAATGGCATTTTTCCATCCTCGTTCTGCAAAGTGAGACAGTTTGCGATGCAACATGGCACCGGGATGTGGAATTTTTACCCACTAGCGTTTTGAAGTGAGGTGCTAAAGTGTGATTACATCTGGAAAGACAATCATCTGCCAGCGATGTGCTGGAGGAGCAGATTCCTGGTGGTGACGAGCAGCTCAGGGCAGCGCCTGGTCTGAGTCTTATGAAGGCCTGCACCTGCCTTCTCCAAGGCCAGAGCTGTAGGTGAGCATCATGCTGTGGCAGGCAGCAAGCACTGCTGTAGCACATGCCATCAGTGCACAAATCCCACATATTCCCTGATCCCAGAGGGGCTGTGAGGTGGGATGAGTCACACCATAGTGTGTTTGGGCTGTGGGCTCAGGGCCTTGTCCTTCTGGGGGCTCTGAGGTACTTTGGTTCTCATCGTTGCAAATTATTTACGCTAATTCCCTCCGATTTGGGTTTGAGTTTTAAAGAAAGCTTCGAGTTACCTCAAAATAGCTTAGCAATTATTTTAATAACTTGTATGAGCAGGAACAATACCCACAGTGTCAATTCTGGCTTTCAAAATGTTTTTTTCGGCTGTTCTGAGGAAAGGAGCAGCGAACAGTTCAACAGCTTAAATACAAGTGAGTGGATCTCCGGAGATTAATCTGTCTGGTGTTCCTCAGGTAAAGACTTCTGCACAATTTAACAAAGGAAATAATTTTCCTATTTTTATAATGCATGTCTCTCAGTGGTATAAATTACTAAAACCACGCTGCTTATCCTCAGTAATGTTATAGATGCAGATAATTTACTGTGTATCACGTTATCAGTTCATTAAAGAGATGCAATAAAATCATTATTTACTAAGAAACAGCAACCCTTGCAATATCTTGTCAGAGAAATTGGCTGATGCAAGAGGATCATATTTAAGCCTATATTCACAATAGCCCTTTAAGCATCTCATCTGTTTCCCACTTGAGTTTTGCACAGGGAGCCGCTGTCCCCACGTCCCTCCGTGTCCCTCAGCTGAGGTGTGTGGGCCCGGCCGGCCATTGCACTGAGCAGGGTGCAGCCCCGGCCCCACCAAAAGGTTGCAAAAATATGAAGGGAGATTCTGCGTTTCCTACCCCATCCCCCTCTTCTCCTCTGCCTAAAGATTACTCTGCATCCTAGACAAAGGAAATATTTAAACTGTTAAATCTGAACAAAGATACAGTCTGCGTATGACTTCTCTGAAGCCCTATAAAAATTCTTTAAAATTGCCTATTCACTCAAATTTACTGAGTGTAGCAAAAATGTCAAAGGCATAAAGTCAGAGAAGATTGAATAAAATAATGCAGAAAGACAGATTAGTCATGCACAGACCCACACAGCCTTTCACAGCACACAATACCACTTTTTATTACCGCTCTATCTTTACAAAGACTATGTTCAATACATAGAGGATGATACATGGTCAGTCATGTAATCTGCCTTTGATTCCAAGACTCATTTATCTGGGCCCTTTTCACAAAGACATTGATGAGAGATTTCAGTGTTTTCAGCGCATTGTTTTATTTATCATATATAATGGCTGGTGGAAAAAAATAGGAATTATGTCACAGATACTGCATAAAGGAGTTGTATAAAAGACTCTGTGACAAACTTTGGTAAAACACATAGCAGCTCAGCTCAGACACGCTCCTTTTTCCCAAACCCCATCCCTTCTCCATGGCTCTGGCAGCTGTCACCAGCCATCGAGGAGCGGCGCTGCCCCATGTATCGCCGTGCCCAGCCCTCTGCAGCCAGCCTCAAAATCACCCTTTAAAATATAGGGTGTTTTTTTTTTTTTCTCTAGTTTATTTTTTTGGGTTTTGTTTTGTTTTTGCTTTTAAATTTGAGCAATATTTTAATTGTTATTTTTAGCGGATCGGGATTTATTATTTATACATTCGCGAAAGAAAAAGGAGTCAGTCACAGTTTTGTATCTTGCAAATTTAATAAAGAACAGCCCTTAAGATAGAATTTCTCAGCCTGCCAGGATTGACAAAAGCCAGCTAATGCAGAAATGTCAACAGCAAACCTCATCAGCAGCCCCACCATGCCTTGCAATCAAGGGAAAGCTACAGCTTTACATAAACAATAATATATAGCTATCTAAATATCTCTCCGTGTGTGTGCGGAGGCACGGCCCGTGTAGCATGAGAGGAGGCAGGGATGCAGGACAAGGACCAGGGCTGGCTCCTGGGTGCACAGCTGGGTGGCTGCAGTGTGTCCATGGGAGGACATGGGCACCCCAGCTGTGCAGCCACATGTGGAGCACCCAGACAGTGCTGTGTGGGGAGGGGAGCAGGGTGCTGGCAGAGCCCTGATGTGGGTGTTAGTTGTAATTCCAGCAATTTGAAAGGTGGAGTGAAGTCTCTGAGGGCGCAGGTGGAAAGACTGAGTTTAGAAATTGTATGGGAGCAGCGTATGTCCAGCTCTGGATTCTTCCACAGGAAAGATAAATCATGGAGGTATCCTTGACAAATATAGTAGCTTCCACTCAGGGCGAGGTGTTAACCCGCACTTAAAGCCAAGGCGTATGATTTAATACTGTGAGCCTTCATGGCTAAGGAAAAATCTCTTGAGGAGGAAAAGCCGAGGCAGTGTTGGTGGGATGCAGAGCATTCTGCTGGGCCTCGGGGGGGCAAACACCACAGCTGTGCTGAAGAACACTTGGTAGGGGAGAGCCCTTGTTGCACGAGGAAGGTGGTGTGGGTCAGGCTCAGATTTTGCTCCTGATGTGCCTCGTGCTAAAGGAGAGCTGCTTGCTGGGGGCACACCTGGCCATGGGGTGATGGGATGGGGTGAGCTGGCCCCATGCTGGTGCTGTGCTCGGTCCCTTTAACTGCAGGGAGTGATGGAAAGCCCGAAGCTGCCGCCCTGCGAGGTTGCTATAATATAGTGCTGTGCAGCTGCAACTTAGATCGTGAGGAAAACAAAATGGGCCGACTGAAATGGAAACTTTTGTTACTTATAATGTTAATGAAACCAGTTTATCAGGCAGTGCAGAGGAAGTGGAATATTTAGTGCCATTTAATGTCTAATCATCAGCATTTCTTTGAATAAATCACATTACATTGTCTAAAACCTGAAAAGACGAAGCTGTAATAATTTTTAATATGTTGTAGTTTCATTAAAGGGACATCCTGTTTGCCACAGCCCCCTGCATAGAGGAGGCAATGTGCAGCATGGGTACACGTGGTGGTTCTGACCCGGCCTTGGGCCTGCTGTGACCCCACCTGGCTCTAGTGTGGCCGGTGGCTGGAGGAGGTTTGAGTGTTACCATTGGGCTCATTGGATTTGCATTCTGCTGCCACTAAGCCTTGCAGTCCATAGCAGCATTTCATCCCTCAGGACTGTTTTCTCATATAGCATCCCAGGTAGTGTCTCCCTGCGGGGCTATGCATTGCCTGGGTGTGAGAGATCACTGTGGGTTCTGCACATCTGCTGCTTTCCCCTTGGCATCCCCAGCCCTGCACTCTATGTCCCACCAGGGCCTGGCTCTCGCCCACCAGAGCCTCACCACTGCAACTTCGTAGTGAACTGCAATGGACCTATAAGTCATAATAAAGCGAAATGATGACAGTTGTCTTCAAATCCATTGATTAATGGAAATACGGGTAGCTGGACACAGACTATATGGTTATAAATGGTGCTGTCAAAATAAAATAATTATTGTATTAATAAGGAAGCTGTTCGGCATTGGCTGTACTACTTCTAACAGAAACTTCAGCCCTCGATTTGTGTTTTGTGTTCCGTGCTACACGGTGTGTTTTCCCTCTGAACGGCTCGGCGGCGTATGTTTTAATACAATTACTGCTTAGCACTGCGAGTCCCTCGCATCCCGGCACGCGCTGCAGCTGCAGATGGATTTTTTTATTGACTTAATACTAGTTCTAACTAGATCCCACAGATTGACTAAGCTGGTGGAGCACATACCACTTTGAGGCAGGAACGGGAGAAAAAAAGCTAGCATATCTTATTGTACCTGAAACACTCTATGATATGTACTAAATATTATGACTACTGCGAGCCCTGCAATAATTGATTCACCCACACAGCCATTTAGTCTGTGAGCTGTTCGTTTTACAAATTCTACAATCTTTTAGAAATTCTTTCAGTGAAGAAGATTGCTGCCTGGCCTCAGATTCATTATGGTGATTGAATCCTCTTCAATAGAGAACTGTTTAAAGAGAGCACATCCCTGTGTGTCTCACTCAGAGTGAAGGCACATAGGTTAAAAGCTTGTCTGGGTGGCATAATTCACTGCTGCTGTGCCAAACAATCACATCTTATTGTGACCTTCATAAGATACAAAAAGGCAACAGTATGGAGCTAGTCTTTTTTTTTTTAATTTATTTTTTTATTTTTTTTTTAAACCACAGCACAATTTTAGCTACCCAACATCTGAAGCTCCCAGAATCCCTAATTAAATAACCAATTAATAATGTAGAATAGAAAGAGCTATTTTTTTTTTCAGACACAAAATCATAATTAATCAGAGTACAAAAAAGCTGCCTGTCTTTATATCAGGAAAATATAGACTAGGTATTTAAATATTCTAGCACACCTGAACCTTGGCCATCCGTCATTGTTATGACTTAAAACATCTCAGGCTAAATTAGGTTTTGTTTGTATAGAGCAGTGAAAGTCAGATGGCTTGAATGACAAAATTAGAACATGCTCAAATCACTGAAACAAAACTGCATAAAAGGAAAGATGTGCAGGAGGAGTGTTGCTCGTGTTAAGCTGAAATCCTGCTTTGTGGGATTTTTTTTCCTCTCCTCAAATTATTGTTTGCAACAATAGCAAATGGAGAGCAGCTCCAGGAGCTCGATATGGTGTTCTTTATATATGTACCTTTTAGCACGTTTATATATTAAAAGAGATAATATTGTTGTGTATGGTTGAAGCATAACCTCTATTTTTTCTACTTAGTCAAGGAAATGCCATAACAATAGGTATTATTCAAGGAGGAATATCTGTGAAACACAAGTCATTTTGTGTAGCACACAAAGGTCATGTTTACCAGGAATATATTCACATCGTTTTACATGCAAAAGTTGTGGCTTCTTCCATTTGGAACTTTGTGGTACATTTTGGTACATTTAATCCAACAGATTTTAATAACTATTCGGAGGGGTTTGGTTGCGTGGGCTTTGTGCTTTAACCCAAAGCAGGTGTGTGTCTGTAGTGTATGGGTGTAGAGGAGCACAGCCTGGGCAGCCCCATGGCTGCAGGGCCAGCCCCACAGGTGGCAGATAGCGGCATTAGGTGGGGATTGCTATAGCTGGGCCAAATCCTGCAGCCCTTAATTGAGCCTCCCTCTCCTGACCTCAAGGGGAGATTTGCTCAATTAAGGGCCGCAGCATTTGGCCCTTTGTAATTGTTTCCGAGGCATAATTGATGAGAGGCTATTAATGGGTTCCAAGCTGGAGAAGTGTTTAACTTTGCGGTTCTTGAATCTGTCTTGTTTTAAGCGTGTAGTGAGCCTTGTAACACCTGTGTTTAGGAGGAAGTAGTTCTGTAAATATGTGAGGCAAGTGCTTAGCTGACCTTTAGGAGGCTGGACATACAGATACATGCATACACACCTGTGTAATGTGTAGAGTGCATAGAAATGAGGAGCTTCCCTTAACCTGGAGCTGTAGAGAGCAGGAAATCCTGTCCATCTCTTTGTAATTCAGCATCTTTCCACGTGGGATCTCTGTCCATATAAAATTCATTATTATCCTAGTAATAAATAAATTCTGGTGACAGTCAGACTATAGGACTTTGTGCAGCATTTGTTTGTTTTTTTATTGGTAAAGCAGCTATGAATCAACATACATGAACACAATAAAAATGTACCGAGTATATGTATTAGAGTTCAGACTTTGTCAATAGGGCATTACATCGATCCATTCTCTTTGGTGTTATTTGCAGTGCTGCTCTGAGCACCTTGCCAGAGATGCAAACTTGGTTAAATTGCCTGAAAAAAACGCTGCTGTTGGCCTGGTTCCTGAAGGGCCCTGAGCTGGTGTCTGGGGCTGTGAGTCGCTGTGGTAGGATGGTGGAAACAGCACAACAGCGGTGTACCAAAGCTGTCTTACATCATCTAACTTGCAGGCAGAGGAGTTGAGGGAGGCTTGAGATATGGGGCAGCCTTAGCTGTACAAAAGTCAATCAAATAAAATGATCAGTAATTAATTATTAACAGTAATAATCAGTAATATATATATATATATATAATATATATAATATATATATAATTGCTTCATGTGGTGTTTTTTTCTCTGAGCACATGAATGGGTAGGAGGGAAGTGGTCTCATGGGTCTGGTTCCCATCTCACAGCTGTGGCCACGCAGCCGCTGAGCTGATCTACCACATGTAAAGCTTTGAATGTGGTTTCATAGAGATAATAGCCAAAGGAATAATTGAGAAATGGCCCAAAATGCCACATAGCTTCACCGAATATAGATTGTACCAGACGAACCTGATATCTTGCTTTGATAAGATCATTGATTTTCTCGATAAAAGAAATGAAGTAGATCTCATCTCTTGCAGTAAAATATTTGATACGGTGCCACATGGGAAATTATTAAGACAAGTACCTGAACAGCAAGGCCATGGAGACACAAGGCTAACTTACACTGAAAGGTGATGCACTGGGCCAGGGAAAAACCACCAGCATGTCTGAGGATGAGGGATGTGCTGCTGGACCTTGTTCCCTGCACAGAGTGGGGGCAATCATGAATGGGGGGAAAATCAGTGGGGCATGTGAGGCGTGGGCTGCTGCCTATTTCTAATGGGTCTGGGGAAGGCTTGGTGGAGACCAGAGGCCCTGAGTGATTTCACGCCTGCAGAAGATAAAGGGCTTTAAAATGTTGCTTGTGGAAAACTTTGGAGAAAATTGTTTTCTTTCTTTTTTTTAATGTCTTATCCAGCAAAGTTTCCTGACACTGCTCAGCTCTGCTTTTCATCTTCCTTGTTCCCTTTTATTTCAACTGAATCACCTGTTGCTCTTCTGTTTCCTCCTTATGGAAGAGAAGTAGCCTGTGATGGCAGTGCAGGGTGCTCGAGAGGGGCAGTAGTCAAGTGAAGGGACGAATGGAGCCAGCCACCCTTGCTCTGAATTCCTGACATTTTCTCTACAGAGAAACAAAGAGCTGTCACTCACTCCTGCACAGAGAATGCAAAAGAAGGAAACTGAGCAGCAGCTAAACAAATGAATACAAATAAACATGCATTCCCTGTGCTTAGGTACCTGAAGGGGCTCGAGGCACAGAGTGCGCCCCAGATCCACACTGTCCTACACAGAATGGGCTCTGTATCCCAACCTGTGTGGACAGCACTGGACTACTCGCTGCCTCCCTACCCTGTCCAGGCCACAGAACAGCACAGGGTGATGAGGGCATGCCGTGGGGAGCTGCAGTGAGCCCATGGGTCGTGTTCATTGTGGGGTCTATGTCCCATCCTGCTGGGGCCACCCCACCATGGGTGCAGATGTTCTGGGAGCCCGGGCTCTGCAGGCAAGCAAAAGAAATCATTTAGTTTAAACTGGGATGAGACACGATTGCAGCCCAGCTACAAAAACTCACAGGCCAGAAACCAGAGGAGTTAGGCACGTTTCTGAGTGGAGCCCATTGAGAATAGGCGGATGGTATATAAATAGCGGTTCTCTGTGGTTTTGGTGCCTTGATCTGCAAGTATTTCTGTGTTAAAAACAGTAAGAACAAGACATCTGAAAATTAGGATTCGATGTCAAACTGTCAATACCCACAAGCACGCAGCCTTTCATTAAAATCTGTTTGACGTTTTTGTTATGCGCAGAGAGCCAAAAAGATGCCAAAAGGATGTGATATTTGTGATCACATCCTCCTGCTAATATAAGGCACTGCAAAGGCGATTGTATTAAAACATTCCTTGCAAAGGGCTGAGCAGTTAGAGGAAAAAAAGTCAAAATGGGACTTAAGCACAGTGTGGGAATCCTGGCTGTCCATCTTGGCAAGGCAATGGCCAGTAGCCCCTTTAACTCTTTGTAGTTAGCTGCAATGGTAAGCAACTGGTAATTTCAGTTTTCCACAGAGGTCTTGAACCCCCCCAAATGTGCAAAATTAAATCATTTGGGTAAAATCATGTAATGATCGTGTCACATGACCTGGGCAGAAGAGATATTATTTTGTCACCACAATGTGAGTAAATTATCTTACTGGCAACTCGCTTAAAGGTCATGGAGATCATCTGATGCATGAGATGGAAATTTCTCATGGCAAAACAATATTGACAGCTTATCAAGCAGGGAGGAAAGTACAATGATATAATAGAGTGTAAGGTAAGATAACACTTGCTACCGACGGTAGAAAATATGACATGGCATTTCAATTTTAAGGTTATAGGCAGAATGATATGGTGCGGATGCTTAGATGCATAACAGGGCAACTTGCCTGTGAATAGGCTAAAATGACTGCAATATTGTAGCTGAGCATACAGGTATATAATATAAATTGCATATTAAACATAATACACAAAGTAAGGGATGAACAGTGGTGACAAAAGGAAGGAGGAAGGCAGGTGCTTGCATGGGTGGCTTCTCACTGCACTTCTCACCTGCTCAATGCAGTTGCTTCAGTGAGTCAGTGGATCCATGTGGCATTGCCCTTACTTTGCTGTGCTTGTAGATGTTCTGTTGCTTTTCTTTGGTTTTAAGCCTGGTCACACTTATCTTTCTCTTTTGTAGCTGCAGCACAGGGTAGAAAGTGGAACAACCAGGAACCTGCACAGAATTTACAGCTAACATCACCTACATTCATACCTAAATTAGAGATCTGACTTTCAACTGCCCACTAAAGTTTTCACATCTTCGTTTCAATGCTGAATTATAATGACAGCTGAAAACCAAAATCACAAGAGAAGAGGAATAATTCTGAGAATCTGATAGATCAAGAGTGGTCATGCCCTTTGTTAAATGTGTTTGAGTAGTACAACCTGCCATTTCTGCCAGGACTTAAAGGATCCGAGTGTGTGGCTCACTCCTCTCCTCCAATTAGACCTTAAGTATCTGAGGGAACTCATTTCACCTTGCATGTGAAATCATCAAAGCCACTGCCCTGGCTGCCAAGCAGAAAACTGGAGAGGCATTTGCTAGCTTGGAGAAACAAATATCCTGACTATAGCAGATTGCCTGGCAGGCCGCACTGCGCTGGCCCAGGGGGCTGTGTTATTTCTTTTAAATCATAGCATTGGAAAGTCAGAGGAGATAAATCCCTGCAGAGCTGGGATCTCTGCAGGAGCTGGTGTTTCTCCATGTAGTCTTATTTGGGTCACTCAGGATATTTCAGGGTATGACGTTCAGCAGCCTATGAATGGGCAACGTGATCCCATTGATGTATTCACCCACTGGTAGTTTTCCAGCTCGTAACTCAAATGAAAGATAAACTTCTTTTTCATAATCAATAATGGAGAAAGTTATTTTTCACCTGCTTAGAAGACCCTCTTCCTATTACTGAGTGGACGCTTGAAACGTCATGTTTTTTGGCATGGGGGTTTCTAAGGAACTGAGCCTTTCCAACCCACCATGGCTTATTGGTCTCCGGCTCTGACTGTCACCAGCCTCAGTGGTCCACAGGTAGTGCTGCAGGGATGCAGTTCAGCCCGTGGCATCACAAGAACAAGAGACTTTGGCTGAGTCACACATGGAAATAGAAATCAAAGAACAGGGCTGAGTTGTCACAGAGTTTTGCAGCTGTTTGGGTGGTAGATCCTTGGTGTATAGGAAATCGGTAATCACAGCCTGAACCTCTGATTAATCAGCTGAGGCAAGTGTTGGGTCAGCTGTGGGAGCACAGGTGAGAGTAATTTAGCTGTGCTCCTGGAAGGGGTGGAGCTTGACTCTACCTCCTCTAAACCTCATTTAAGGGCTGACCACCACTAAGGCAGCATCACTTGGAAATTGCTCCCTGGTGGAGATTGCCTCAGCGGTTCCCAGTGAAGGTGTCCATATTGGTGAGTTTTTCCTTATAAATAACCTTTTAAACATCTGTTATCAGTGTTCTATAATTCCACCTTACACTTGGAGTTTTGAAGGCTTTCTTTTCTTAAAGGAAAAAGCGTTACCAGAGAGATTTCTTCCCTGGGTAGTTACTTGTAAATGAGCTATAAAATATTCGCTATCATTTATAATGTCTTCAGGGAAAATCAACCAGATCAACAAAATCAACTAGACTGGTTTTCCTGTTGTGGCTGTTCTGCAGGGCTTGGTTTGGTTGGCAGAGTTTCATTATTCTTGAGTTTGTCTTTGAGTCTTTGGCTCTAGCTCAGCTGGGGCTGGGAGAGGAGCAGTCAGCCTTCTGCAGTGGACAATAAGAAAGGGCTCATATAGTGTGCTTCCTTGACTGTGATCAAATGAGATTTGAATTCAAGTTGGTTGCTCTTGGCTTTGGAATGTTCCTGTTGGTCTAAAAGCACAGTGGACTTCTCAATGAGGAAAAGAATCTCACGTGTTTGGTTTCTACTTTGTTTCTTTTGTTATTATTATTTTTTCTTGTTTTATTTGTTTACAAGACATACACATATCCAATTTCCACCAAGCGAGTTTGTACCCCAACAGAGGGACTGTATGCAGATATAGGCAGTAATATGTTCTGAAGGTCTCATCTGCTCAAAACCTAATTGAAGACATGAGCAGGGGTAGTTGTCCTTACAGGTTTCCAGTATTGCATCTTCAGGAGTCAACTTGCTGGGAGCAATGCACTCATTTGTGTAAGGAAAAAGATCCCTTAATGTGCTATTAAATTAAACAATGTCACTGCTATTGCAGTAGAGCTGAGCGAATAATCCATAATGAATAATTTATTCAACAAATTTAGCTGCTTTCTCTGCTCACAGACTATCTGGAGACAGATCACAATTCCCTCCAATTTACTTATTATTTGAAATTACTGATGGATAGCTTTGTAATTAAAAAAACAACTCTGTGTCTTGATCACAAACAACTGCGGGTGTCTGATCTTTGTTAGTCAAGGTATGCGGGTTGATTGTGATGGGTCAGATAAATCACATGATATTGTTTCTGCCTGCTCATTGGATAAGCCTACGAGCATGTCTTGCATGAAAACACAACAAATTCTGTCTCTGCATGCAATTTTGAAATTTGTCTTGTGCAAACATTTGCCCAGTAAAAACTTGATTGCTCAAAAGTGTGCAGAAAGCAAATCTCTGGGGGAAATCAACGTGGCTGCAGTAAATTCATTTCAAAATGTGAATGGTTATCTTCAGACTTTGGGGTTTGGTTTTGTTTTCTTTAAAAGCCCATAAAACCCATCCCTATGTGACAACATCCATCAAGTGTATCAGAAATACCTTCCACTTATTGAAGGTTACTGTTTTGTTTTGTTTTCTGTCCAGAAGGTCATAGAGTGAGAAAGAATCTCTTGTTGTGGTATTACACTTTAAGCCTAAATTCATGATGAACTGCAGAGTTGCATCTTTAACCTGTTTGTCTTGGAAGGATATTTCAGTATCTCTCTGTTCTGATGGCTAGAAACCTTTTTCAGTTGTGAATGTCCTGCATACTCATGTCTAGGATAAGCCTATACTCACTGGCTGCTGAGCCTCCATCCATTGTCCTGGAGCAGTCCTACAGTGTGTAGCTGTCTGCTCCCCTGCCCCATGTGCTCTCCTGGCACAGCAGAGCTGGCTGCTGCTGCTCTTCCAGATCCCCTGTTAAAAATCCATCTGCAACATGTTCCACTTCCCACCTTCTTTGTTGGCACCTCCTCTTTCTTTGACCCTGCTTTGCTGCTTTGCTCTGGTGAGGTGATCTCACAGCAGCAGTAGCCTTCCTCCCCTTAAGCCTTTTGCCCCCTCTCCCAGCACTGATGTTACACTTGGAGTGCCCCAATCTTTGAAGCTGATTGAGCCTAAATGGGCAACACTTTTTTTTTTTTTTCTTCCTCTTAATGTTTTTCTGATACTAAAGAAAACAACAAGAAGTGGGGGATGTCTTCATGAAGGCATGTGTAATTGTCTCAGAACTGAGGTGTTTGTGCAGGAGGGAATAGGCTGATCAACTGATCTTCAAGCCCTGTTTCAGTACTGAAGTCTTCCCAAAAGAGAAGATGTCTTTGTTTTTGTGAGCTCAGCTGGGTTAGATCACCAAGATACTTCCCTCATCTTTTGCAATATTATACATATTGGTATCATCTTGAAGTAGAAAAGTTCATGTGGCAGCTTTTGTGTTTCTCCACAAGGAGCCGAGCATGAATAACAATTAATAGTGCACAGGCACTGTTTCAGGTATTCACACCCCATTAAAGCAGAGAGCAACTCCAGGGAGAAATACCACTCATTGGCTGGGAGAGTAGTGCTTAGTGACGACAAAAAGCACTTCAAGCTGAAATGTGGTAAGATAGGTCAGGGAAGGCTCTTCTTTCTAAAGAGGGATCTTGTTGTGTATTCGATGCTGAGGAGGAAGAATGTCCCTATTCAGAAGAGACCTTCAGAGGGAGTGGTGCTGATGCTAATTGTGCCCAGTCCGTGCCCATCCCCGTGGGGCCTATACACCCCTGACATTTCAGCCTCTGTGTGGCATGTGGAGGTTCAACATCGGCTTGTTGCAGCACAACCCAGGAACAGTGAAACTTAAGGAGTTTTATTTTAAATTTGCAGAAAAATAGCAGTGGCATTGGGAAGATGAGGAGGCACCGTCGGTACAGGGCCAAAGGAAAAGCAAAGAAGAGCTCTTGTTTATTTTTGCAGAGCTTTAGTTAATGTAGCAAGGAGCCTTATTAGAAAGGTTTTAATGTGGATCACTGGAGGTGGGGGAGCCTGGGCAGCACACAGGGAAAGTGGTGGTCTCCTCTCCACCCACACCGTGTGCCCAATGCTGGCAGTACTGAGAGCGCTGGTTGAGGAGCGATGGGAAAAGCCTTTGGGTGATGGAGATGTGAACTGAGGACATTTTAATCTTTTTCTCATAGAAAGCGGCATTAGTTAATTTTACCCTCTATCCTCAATTGCTTATAAACACAAAATGAAAGCAGCATAATTCTTCGGAGCCCGTTGCAGGCTTTTTTAAAAATGACCTCTTCACCTGTAATTACAAATAAAAGATTATTGAGCCAAATGGGATATATTAGTAAGAACATCAGTGATATAATTTTGATCACAGTGAATGAAATAGTTGGTAAAAATTCATTTAACAGCCTTTAAATCACTGGCTCCTGTGTTATTTACTTCTGAAGGCATAACTCACACAGCTTCTTCTCTGGTGTATTCCCACAGTATGTATTTATCTCACCTTCTCACTTGAAGCCTATGTAAGAAATAGATCTCTCGTTGTCAGCTCTGTTTTTCTCTTCATCCCCTGAGCCCACGCTCCTGGTGTGGGCCATAGAGCTGCTGTCTGTGTTGGGATCATGGTGGTGAGGTGGGGGCAGGTGGACAGTGCTGTGCAGGTAGATGGTCAGTCAGGGAAATCCAGGCAGGGTTAGGGGAATTATTTCCACTTGGAAAGTTTGGAAGGAAACTTCCCATTCCCTGTTGAAATCCAATGCAGAAAGGCAGTTTAGCCTTCAAGTCTGTCTTTAGAGTAATCCTTAAAAGTGCCTGAGGTCAGAGGAAGTCCTGAGAGTCAGGTGCTCCAAGAGAGATGGCCAAAGCTTTGCCTTAGTTCCACCAGGCCACAGATGAGCTTTGTGTCTGCTAATGCTCTTAAATCAGTGGTGTTCAGTACACAACTGTATGGTCCATTAACAAGCATAATCAACAGCGTCTCTGCTGGACCAAGGGCATGGGATACACTTGCTGCAATATGGTCGCTTTGAATGTGCTATTCCCTTTAAATCAACACAACATCAGGAGGTATCACTGTGGCTCAGCCGTGGAGGAGGTGGACATCTGCCAGACATCGCTGCTATCCATCATCACCCAAGTATTTACATTGATCACTGTATAAACATTTATGTCTGGAGCCCTTCTTTGGGCCACCATGTAGATTTAGATAGAAGCAAAAGCGCAATGTGAGGGGATCCTGAGCTCTTCCTTTGCCCTGTTTGTAGGAAATTCATTTCTCTCTTCTCCCCTGGGCTGACCTCCAATTTGTTTTCTATTTGAAGGCTAAGGCCATGTGGCAGATGTTCAACCCTCAAAGTCTTTTGACCTTTTGAACAGTTGCAGTCTAAATTTCAATAATGAAAACACTTTTTTCCTCCACTTTTTTTCTTCCCCCCCTTTTTTTCCTTTTTGAATACTTATAAATGAGATATTATATTTCCATACATTTTATTCCTGGCCACATCTGTGAATCTAATATTGACCTGGAGTTATCTGTGATAGAGAAGTTATTAATTTTGACAGATATAAGGGAGAAGCTAATATCCTCCTTTTACAAACACCTAATATTAATCTCTAGTGATGTAAACGAGAACTCCAGAATGGCTTGGGGTGGTGCTGGAAATGATATGAGATCGAAATTTGATAATGAAAAAGGGAAAGATTCATTTTAGAAAATTGATAAAATGGATAAAAAATTGTATTTCCTATGAAATAAGTATAGGAAGCACAATTTAGATTTAGCATCTATTATTCTTCAATAGGTAGTATATACACAATGGAAATGTTGGGAATCAGATTTTACTCCGATTTATATGTCTGTACATTGACTCAGAATAGCCATCTTCCTGTGGTTTCTACTCAGAAACCATTCAGCAGGACTGGAACTGGTTTAGTGGCACTGGGATGTACCTGGCTGGCTTGGGCTGCTGATGTCACACCAGCAAGACTGCAGTGATGCAGTTGCCTTCGATAGCTGGAGACTTTGCTCAGAGGCCCTCAAGACGTGTTACAGTCACACTCCCAGATCTGCTCTGTGACGTGTTCTGCCCTAGCAAGCTTTCTGTGCCTTATAGAGAACTCCATCAAATGGCTCTGTGAGCTGCCAAGCAGAATTCTTCGAAACACTGGAAGGAAACTCTTCCTCTAGCTCTATATGTCTGGAGATCTGGCTTCAGATTTTCCCTCTGGAGAAGTTTTTGGCCTTTGTTTGGGATTAAATTCCACTCTTTTATGATACATGGGATACTTTGTTTCCCCAGCAATTTACTGGGTTGTCCTGGGGAAATTGCCAAGTCTGGGGATTCTGAGATTGTTTGGAAGATTTTTACTTTACGGCAGAGAGACAGTTTGATGGGCTGGTTCAAAAGGAGCTAAGATTCACACAGCTGGACTGTTTATTTTGGTTGGTTTTTTTCTGTTATGCCAGAAGCAAAAGAAAGCTGTACTGCTGATTGCATTCAGACATTTTGCTGTCCTTTTTATACCTAAGGAGCATTCATGTCCCACATCTGTGTGGTGTTGTAGCACATAGCTGATAAAAGCCCACCTGTTTCTAGCAGTGCTGGGCAGGTTTGAGGGCTGTCCTGCTCACAAGGTACAAACCGGTCACCCACTTTGCCAACAAAGGGATGCTCACTTCTGTTTCCCCAGTTAATTCATCATGGAGCTGAGTGCCTATGACAGAGAATTGAGGCAGGTACAGTGAATAAACAGTTTGTAGGGATGGTGAGCTGTCTGGGAGAGCCCCTCTGTAGTTGCACAGCTCTTTGCTGTGATGTATAACAACTGTGTTTTCTATATGTATTTATTGCCAGCCTTATCTCAGAGTTATAGATTTGATACTTTATCCCCCATTGCAAGGGTGAAGGGAGTTACTCGTCAGCCTATGGGCAGTGGTGGTACCAGGCTCACACCTGAAGCCAAAGGATGACACTATCCTGTGTCCCATCTATAGCATTCTCCCCTTGCAAACAAAAAGAGCTGATAAACAATTATGAAGAATCAGTGATAAACAATTATGAAGAATCTTAAGTGTTTTCTGTAATAGTTAATATAACAACAAATACACTCCCCTTTAGAAAATGAAGCAGATCCCAATTAATTATGTATAGCTCTCCTGCTTTCACGCAAAGAATAGGAACATTCAAATAAGCGCTTTGGTCTCCTTATCACCTGTTAGATTACAGGCATCTCCCAGCTCTCTAATGATTATCTGCATTTTGGTGCTGGATTTTCTTTTAAGTGTGCATCGTGTTCTTTTGCTCTCATAGCATTGTTGATAAAAATACTATAAGAGTGAAGAGACAGATGTCCCTTTGGTGATTTTAATGCCTGATTTGCTGCCCTAAGATGTCTGCAGGAATTGGCTTATGTATTAAGAACTCTGTTCTTGTTTTGGTGAATGCTCAGAGAGGAGAGTAGAGAGGCGTAGGCTCAGATGTGGCCTGACCTGGCAAATAGTGATGAAACCCAAAAGATCAATTGAATCCATATGATGATTCTCCTGCTTAGGGGAGCAAGGCAATCCCAAACCTACACAAAACACTCAGCTTTCTACAAAGTGATTTGTATGTGTGTTGTATTTGGTCAGGATTAACCTGGAATACTCCTATCTTTGGAAATGTTTGTCCTGCAGAAGATCAGGATAGTATGGAGATCCACAAGTACCATTTCATAGTTCACTGACCTTTGTGGTCTCTACCTGTTCTATTGTCAGAAAGATGACTAAAAATTCTCCTACATACAGTGTCATCAACATTATGATCTGAGAAACAACACCTACAGAATCTATTATTCATTAAGTGTAACCAATATATAATTTAAAACAGTGGGTTTTGTCAAATAATGTTAGGTCAGCATAATTTTCTGCCTATTACTAATATCTATAACATCTTTGCCTTAGTCAGCTCTATTTAAATATGCAATCATTTACAGCTTTTGACTATATGTGTGCACACTCCCAATTTCCAATATTCAACTACTACAAATTTTATGCTGACATCAATAGCAAACTATTAAAGACAGTATTTCATTATTGGTTTTTCATCCCAAAAGTTATTTACAATTATATACTAAGCACTAATATTAAAGGAAACCATTTAAATGAGGTGCTATCTGCTTTAACAATATGTCTGTCACAGAATGAGATTGTGTTTAAAGATTTTATCAAGAAATGGTTGTTTGCTGAGGTTATGTTTTGTCCATGAAATATGCATTTCATATCTCTTTCATTTCATTAACATAATTTAATTTGTGCTTTGCATTTTGTGCATAATACATATTTGATTTACAAAACAAATATTTCCATTAGAAAATGAATTTCATGCAGGCAAAAAAGCAGAACCAAATGATGTATTGAAGGAAAATAAGAAGAAATGAAATGCATTTTCTCAGTCTATTAAAAAATCTATGGCATTGACAGAAAGTGCACTTAGTGCTACATTTAAAAAATAGCACATATGTCAATGTATTAACAAATAGAATTGGAAATACAAATATTTCCCTATATCAAGCCAAGAATCTCTTTATTTTAATTGAGTTGATTTAAAAGCCCAACTACAATTTAATTTTTATTTCATGATGTGGTACACTGCCTGGTGCTATAACATCCATGTAGAATTGGCAGTCAATATACAAATATATTTTACCTTTTAAGAACTTTCTATTGACACCAGCAATAAATAATTTAATGGGCTGAAAATGTGAAATCATTAATTTGCTGATTGTCTTCGAATATTGGGTAGCTGGCTGGGGGTACAGAGAGCTGAGCGCGCCAAAGAGTGATGTTTGTGAGACTGGTGTGAGAGGACCCCTGTAGATAATGCTGGTGATGAAACCACTGGCTCTTTAAATGCAGTTTAATCTTCCTGTTGAGGTGTTATGCCAGGGGATGAAGGGAAGAACCAGGCCATGAACATCCCAGTGTCTTCCAGTCAAACAAACTGATCAACACAAGTGTTGGGGAGGTCAGGAGCTGGGATTTTGCCAGGACTCTGGGACTAATATCCATACTCTTATGAAAAGTGCTTGGGATAATGACTACAGGTATCTGAGGCCTCGGTGCTGTATCCAGGGCTAATTGAATTGAGTAGGCGTATGGGCTTGAGAAAACTAAAGGGAGGTTGAGTAAGGAGAGGAAGAAGGTGAAAAAGAAAGCAAAGCAGTAAGGCTGTAGCATCCTGGTAATAAACTCAAACCAAGGCTGCAATCCCAGCCTACAGACCTGTAGAGCACTGGCTTGGTGGGGAGGTCCCTGTGGTCCATGTGGCCTAGCATCCTATTTGAGGTGCCAGGTCATGTCTCCAACAGGTCCTCAGCAACTCTGACTGCTGCCTACTGCTGACAGCCATGCCAGGTGCTCTGCGGAGTGCTCCCTCATGGGATATGACCACCAGGAAGGAATGATATAGGCCTTTTGCCTGTCCAATGGTACCAGGGAAACACTGAATACCTTACCAGCTGCAGCCATTCAGACTGCTGTGTGGATATATGTTCTGATAGGATGAGGGGGAATGGCCTCAAGTTGTGCCAGGGGAGATTCAGGTTGGATATTAGGAAAATCATCATTTACAGAAGAGTGTTCAGGTGCTGGAATAGGCTGCCCAGGGGTTGGTGGAGTCATCACCCCTGGATGTGCTCAAGAAGCATGTAGATATTGTACTGAGGGACATGGTTTATCAGGCAGTACTGGTGGTAGGCAGATAGTTGGACTAGATGATCTCAGAGGTCTTTTCCAAACTTAGTGATTCTGTGTCCTCCTAAGTGAGCCACTATGCCGTGTCTGCAGCTCAGCCTGGAGCAGGATGAGTAACGTGAGTCTGGGGATCAGCCCTAGCAGTAATGAGATGCACCACCTATATTCATAGGATATAATGAGAAAAAAAACACCCAAGAAAGTTTAAACATCACACCTCCCTCCCTGACAATATTGGTGTGTCAGAGTTAGGATAAAACTGTTTTGAATAAAAAATAAAGTACGTCTAAAATATTAAAAGAAAAAAGCTTAGTGCCTGCACACACAAAAGCAATGATCTAAGGGAAATCACCAGTTGCTGTTCTGTGAGGTATAAAAATAAACCCTTGTCTCTTTCACTTTTACATCCACTGACAAGTGACTATATTAGCATTAAGTGAAAAAGCAGATGAAAAGTAATGTCTTTTATTTAGCTCCTACCTGAAACATATTTAAGTTTTCTGCAGCAAGTGAGATTGTGTATGGGAGTTTGAAATCATGTAATAAGATGCTGTGTGACATTATCTGTCCACTGAGCAGTCACTCCAGTGAGTTACACTGCCACTAAATCCTGCAAGTGAAGTTAACACAAATAACTTCACTCTTCCAATTTTTTTCCCCCTCAACTTAGTCAGTGCATATATCTGTGTAAGATTTTTGTGTTCATTCTCAAAAGAAGCCTGTTAGGATACCTGTCCATCAACCAGTCAAACGTACTTGTCTCGTTTTTAATATGCCAAAAATGTTGAGCCCTGTATTGTTTCTAAATGAAGCACATGTGTGCTGCGGAGTAGAAACAGAAATGTGCTGATACAGGAAACTCTACTTGTTTGTTAGCAGTGATATTGGAAAAAATCCATCTTTCCTAGCAGGACAATCTCATCATATTAAAAGTTATGGATTTCTTGCTTAAGCATTCTACACTAGTGGCAGTGCTGTATAAACTTGCTTCTGCTTATCAAGCGAGCCAACAATACACAAAAAGAAAATTTAACATCTTTTAACATTTCTGCCTTCATATGGGAGTTCTCCTGAAATGAGTTCTTCAATTATCCTGATGGATCTGTTTAGTGAGTTGGTACTGTTTCCTGGCTTATAAAAGCCCATGCATTACTATGCAATAGTGTGTATGTGGTATTGAAATGAGATCAACATCATTGCTTTGCTACATTTTAAGCAGAAGTTAGCATGTGTTATAAAAATAACAAAGACTTCGGAGTCAGATATTGTTGTGCAATGTATTTTAAACCCTGTGCTGCTTTTGCTGGCAAATTATCAGAGGTATGTGAAAAATCAACTTTTCTTAAATAACTAATGAGAATTAACCAATATCGAGTGACGATTAATCAGAGGATGTGTTTTATTTTCCTGTACCTGAGATAACAAAGGAAATGTGGTTTGTAAAAGATGAGAAACACATCCGAGCAAAATTATTAATTTCCAAATAAAGTTACAACATTACTCCTATGTGCAGGAGATAACATATAGCTCTACATATAAAATTCCCTTCAGGAAAACTTCATTGACTGCAACTGAGATTAACTGCATATGACATCCAAGAATGTTTCAGAGGATCATTCGTTGCATTGACTGTGTTGTGCAAGTATGCAAAATATTTACATCTTTACGCCTCCAAACTATGAAGCTGTTAAAATTAGTCTGTGAAAGGAGGTTCAAACAAAGCAGTCTGGAGGTGCTCCCTCTGAACCCACCAGCCTCAGCTCTGCATGTGAGGGCATTTGCATGTATACGTGTGTGTGCACGCAGATTTTCAGCCTTTACACAGTAAAAAAACTTTGGAATTGTTTGACCCCGTAAACAGAAAATTCATGTATTTCACCCTGGGACAAACACATTCTTTTTAAAAGCAGCATATGGGCAGCCTTGGACTGATGTTAGTTTATTGTCACTGCTTGATAACGTTTAATGGAAAAGATACAAGAGTGCCAAAGAATTTTAATTATTTTTGTGATAAAGTTATATGTTCGGCCTTGAAAAAGTGGAGATAATGCTGGGATTCATTATTATTCCCAGTGTGTTTAAACAGACGACACAGAATGCAAACAAAAGCAGATGAAATTTGAAAAGTATTATCAATATTGCAGATAGCAGATGCCCTTTCCAATCAGAACAAGCGTATCTTCTATAGCAACTTTATGGTTGAGTAGTTTATTCATTTCTATTAGAAGGTTGTACGTTTCTAAAATATGTAGATGGTATCTAGAAAACCAACCAACCAGTAGGGTCATTTTGCTTGTTTTCCTAAATTTATTATTTCACTTTTGCAGGCTTGATCTGAGGTGCATTAACATGGGAGTGAAATCTTATTGTGTCAAATCCTATCTTGTATATGACCTTTCATGTGTTTTGCTGTGGTTCTGAGAGGGAAATGCTAAGAGGTGTCTATTCTGCAGGGTTTTGCTGGTGTTGTATTTGTAGTGCTGTAATTAAAGCTAGACCCATCTTTCTGTAATATTTTTTTCTTTTTCTTTTTTTTTGGTGGCCTTTTAGCTTGAAAGAAAAGCACTGCTGTGGATGCGGCGTCTAATTCAAAGTTATATTCATGTAGCAGGTTTTAAGGAAACACGCTAAGCAGCGATGGTTAATTTCAACACTGTGAGATCAAAACATGTCTGAAATGATAAAAGCTCTGCAGAAACAGGGATTTCACTTCTCGGGTAGAACACCAAATTCCCTGCCAGCAAACCTTTCTGCTGCAAACACAAAAATATCGGTGTGGGGATTTTCCAGATGGGTTCCCTCAGTGTGAGCAGAGAGCACAGGAATGGTGCCTGCAGCAGGACCTGCAGCCCAGAGGTCACAGTGCTGTGCCACACTCGGGATGGAGCCCAGCCGCCACCATTTGGAAAGCGTTTCCCTGCTGGTGCCATCACTTGTGGAAACCAGTTCCATCAGTGCAGTGTTGTTTGAGGCTTCTGTTTTGCAGGTTCCATTTTGAAAGAAAACGGCAAACATTTGCAATTATTTTACCTCATTCACTGGGTCCTGCAGTCACAGTTCTGCAGTAAGTAATGACCCTATGGGTTTTTGATAGTGGAAATGCACGTGCTAATGCAGTTCCGCTGCAGATAAGTGGTGTAAAGGCAGATCTTCAGCAAATGAATATGGAATGGTTTCCTACAACCTGTCCATATCCCATTTACGCTTCCAGGTTTGTACCTGAAATTCCTGTCTGTGTAGTAACATGCTATCCTCTGAAATGATTGTGGCCACTTTGTCATATTTAAAGCAGCACGTAAGTGGTTCTCTACATGCAAACACACAAACTGAGAATATTCCACCAACCATTTAAAACATACAGATTCTCCTATCCCATATCCACAAGCAGGTGGTGTTCACCTCTTCCACTCTGGAGGAGTGGCATTGCTCAGTCCACCCAAGGTTCTGAAATGTCAGCGCTTCCAGGGCTGAGCAGCACCGTCCCAACACATCCAATGCACAGCATGCTTCCATAATGAATGCTCTACATAAATACAAAAGCATTTCTAGAAAGTAGAGCCCTTGTGCATTATACAAAGGGCTGGTGCTGAGTCATGCCCTCACCAGCCAGCGGGAACGGCCAGCAATTGCTCCGTGCCATCTTACGCAGAGTGCGATAACTTCAGGGAAAAGCTGGGCACCGCCAATGACAACGCCTGCTGCTCCGTGCGCCGCGCCATCTGTTAGCACATGTCACTACAGGTATGGAGATGTATTGTATAGCAGCCTCAAGTCTATATTTCAAAATTGCTGGGAAGCAAAAGGCACACAAAGGAACTGTAATAAGTACAAAGTGTAATTAAATTTTGCTCTAAGAACTGCCATAGTCAGTTAAATCAGACCAGTTTAGATGTCATTATTTAGCCAATAGAGTAAATCTTATTTATGGAAGTCCAGGTCTGGCTCCACTTGTTTTCTGATAAGCGGTGGTAGGCTATTGACTTTAACGTGTGATGCTTACAACAGAAAGATGCATAAATAAACATAGACAAAACAGGGGCAGACGAGCATCACTAAATTATCCCTGCAATTGTTAGTGCCCTTGGCTTGGGCTCGGGCCTGGGCTTAGGTATCAAGTGCTGTTTTCATTTTCTTCTTTTAATTGATCTTATGAAGTAACTGTTATCCAAACAGTGAGGGAGAGGGATGGTCCCTTCAGGAAGTGCTGATGCTTTGGCTCTATGCTGCTTTGTCCAGGGTTTGAATACCAAGGATGGAGAAACTTGGGTGAATTATACCCACCTGGGGAGCAGAGAGGATGATGTTTTTTCTAAGTTTAGTAAGGTAGCTTTCAGAAGTGAAGGAACTGCTGGAACAAACTGTGGAACAGCATAGCATATCATAGCATAGATGGTTTATGTCAGAGAAATGCAGGTAGGAGTGGTGTCTGGCAGTTTCCCAGGACAAAGCTGAGAAATATTGTGAAAATCAGCAGCTGCAAAGGATAATGCACCAGAGTTTGGGTGTTTTGCATTGAATTTTCAATGGGATTTCTGTGGTGCTCAAGTTCATCATGGTTCTGGTATTTTCAAGCCTCATTCGGAGCAGCAAACACAAAATCTTCAGTGAAATTGCTGGCACGTGGTGTTCTTGCTTTATTTTCCCACACTCTGAGCACTCAGAAGGTTTGGATGACTGTCTGGATTTTTGTGGTCTGTTAATTAAGCTAAACCTGACCTCTGAATGTTTTAGAGCTTGCCAAGCACAAATTAAAAGGAGCAAAGCAAGGAAGGGTTAAGCAGCCCATGAAAGCTCCCTCCTGGTTGTGCAGAGTGGGATGTCACCACACGGGATGAGATCTGCTCTGCACAGCAGCTCCAGATCTGCTGGAGTGCCATCTGAAAGAGCTCTTGTATAAGATGTTAACGGCAAGAATTTTCAAACACATGTTACTCCTTTGGAGACTGAAAACTTCAGAGTTGTCAGGGAAGCACAGAAATGTTTCTCCTCGTGACAGCAGTTGATAATATTAAGTGAATGCTGGTATCCATTGGAGAACTTAATGCTTTGAGCAAAAGAGAGATCAAAGCTGGAGGCATCTTTGACTTCTTGGGTTGCAGCTCCCTGGTCAGGGTATTTATACATCAAGTGTATGTGACAGGGCGGGCAAATTCTGTATCTTCCCCTAGTGTAACCTGCAGTGATTGCTGGACACCCCGGGGCACTGGTTCCTACTACTCATATGGACTTGAATGGAAATGATAGGAATGGAGTACTTAGGGAAATTGGGCTGAAAATCTCTGGATTACCAATAGATTTCCTGCCGGTGTGTGTGATTTAAGCCAGGGCAGTGACAGATCTGCTGGTACAGCTGCTCTAGAGCTGTAGTGATGTGTGGTACGTGGGATGTGGTGCTGGTCACAAGGTGCCGGGGTTGCATGCGGTGATGAACGCCTGCGTGATGCTAACACACAGCCTGCAAATTTTACTGCAGTGCTGGAAACAGTGTCACTGTTGATGCTGAGAAAAATGGAACCAAAAGGCCACAGAATGAAATATAATTTGTTAAAAACAGGGAATAGCATTGATTAAAATGAAAGCCAGTGTTCCAGCGCTTTACCATGGAGAAGTATGTCCCCAGGTTCCTTGCACTTGCCCTGTGATTATACAATAGATTTTAAGTCTGTGATATCTACAAATCTACATCAAAATATATTCTATAGCTGTAGGAAACAGCTCTGAATTGTTAACCTTCTCTCCAGGTACTGGAGGTAACACACTGTGAGATTAGATGTATATTTTCTTCAAGTTATACCACCCATAGAGGAGTCCATATTTACATCTTTTGTTGATATTTTTTATAGATTAAAAGAGTCTCTTTTCTGGTGATAATTCTGCTAAGTACTGTAATTTGCTGCCACTAATATTTGTCTGAGTCCTAGTTTGCAAAATATATTTGAAACCACTTCATAAAGTCTCATAATTGCTTCTTTGTAGAGCTGGTATAATGAGTAGTTTCTTTATCCAGCCTTTATCCTGTTAACCTTAGAGGTGAGTGACTGCTTGCTGGAGTAGTTGGGGAATGTCTTAGCACTGTTGAGCCATTTAATTTCACTACTAATTTCATAGCGGTGACACAATTGGCTATGAGCAAGCTCGCAGTTATTTCAAGGGTTTTCAGTTAGCATTGAATCAGGACCTGATTCACTAAAATGAAATTGAAATAAATGCACATGTAGATGATTTTTTTTAATGCATAAATTGATCTGCATTTATGTGCCCAATCCACATTAAAACATTGACCTGCTGTTGAAGGATGGGAGCTCAGCATATAAAGCAGCTCTAGCATCACCAATGAGACCTTGCACCACTGTGGCGGTGTGTTGAGCTCCGCTTCCTTCACTGCTGCTCTTGTTCCCATTTCAGGGTTTGCTAAATCTCACTCCTAGCTTTCCTGAAAACACAGGATCAAATATTTTCTGTATCTTTTTGGTCATTTTTGCGAAGTTAGTGATCAGTGTGCTGTGACGTTTAGTCTGCAAGATTGCTTTGAGCTTCACTCTTTCAGCAAAGAAGCAATTCCTGCTACTGTAGAGTTAACTTTAAATGAGCAGATCTGGATGGTGCAAATCCTGTCTTTTGTCCAGATTGTGTTGGAGGTTGTTGCTTCCCCATCCTGGGTCCGTTTTGCCCCAGTGCTGCCTGGCAGAAGGTTGCTGTCTTGTTTTGTGAATGCAGTCAGAAATGTACAGGAGGAGTCCCACCATTAGCATCCTGCTACTTTGCTCTTAGTGTAACTGTTGAGTGATCTGAAAGATGTGTGATAGGAGGTTGACCAGACATGGGAGAGAGTTTTCAGCTGGCACATGAGAAAGTATTTCATGGAGTTGGGAGGGACTCTTAAGGACTACCTAGTCCAACTCCCCTGTAATTGTATGGGAACTGCTAAGTCACTGCCTGAACCAGTGATTGAGCACCTGGTGAAGGGGCATAGCCAGCCCTGGGAGCACAGGTGGAAGCAATTCACCTGTGCAGCCAGAATGGGAGGAGCCTGGCCCCACTGCTCCCTAACAGCATTTAAGGGCTGGTAGCCACAAGGACAGGGTTTTTTCTTGCAATTTGCTTCCTTTGGTGTGTTTGGTGAGCCCTGATTCTCAGGAAGGGGTGAGTAATTCCTTCTTTATTGTTGGATTGTAATCCTGATCTGGTTTAAAGCAGTTGTATCTGCTGTCACTTCTCTCTACACCAATGAACAGAGATGCTTATAGTTTGATCTGGTTGCTCAGAGCCTGGTCCATTCCAAGGATGGCATCCATTTTCTCTCTGGGCAACCTGTGTCAGCGTCTCATCACCCCTCTTGTAAAAAGCTGCTTCTTTATATTTAATCTAAATCTCCCCGTCTTTACTTTGGAGCCATTTGCCCTTGTCTGTTACAGCAGATTTTGCTGAACAGTCCACCTGTTCTTTTTTTTTTTTATATCTCTCCCTTGGATACTGGAAGGCCACTATCAGATTTTCCCAAAGCCTTCTCCAGGCTGAACAGTCGTGTTTTTGGCCCTTCTCTGGACACACTCCCAACAGACTCACATATCTCCTGTACCAGGGACTCTGCATGTGTACACAGTACTCCAGATGAGGTCTCAGCAGCACAGAGCAGAGGTGCAGGATCACCTCCCTTGCCCTGCTGGCCATGCTGCTTTTGGTGCAGCCCAGGATACAGTTGGCTTTCTGGGCTGTGAGGGCATGCTGCTGGTTTATGCCCAGTTTGCCATCCTCTAGTACCTTCTGGTCCTTTTCAGTGGAGCTGAATGGCAAGCATTTGTGAAATGCTACTGTTGTGTAATCTTACTAATTGCATATGCATTTACAAAGAGAATAATAATGAAGTTTGAGGAAATGGTGGGGGCTAAATGTGGGTCTGAAAAGGGCTTCTTGGGTTAGAATGGAGCAGGGAGAGGGGAAAAAAAGAAACTGCTTCATACTTATGGACTGGCTTTCCTTGCTGTGCTCCTAGCACAGGCATCCAACTGCTGCAGCACTTCCCTACGGGCCGTGATTTAGCAGTGTGCTGATGCCAGCTTGTCCGTTGCACAGGCATGTGCACTTAATTCCAGATCCACTGCAGGCATTTTGTCATTCGGCAGTCAGTGCTACTAAATAGTAAGGGTGAATTTTGCACTGAAATGTGGAGTTCTGATTGTGCAGTTCATTTTGATCTTTCAGTGCTTCTGTCGTTAGTGACATTGTCATTTAATGTGGACATTCATTTAGGCAACACGTCTGGACTTGCCTGGAAAGCATTTTGAAGGCTGTGCTCTCAATTCAGGTCTGCTCCCTGTCTAAGGCTCTAAGCAAAAGTTGATAGCATTTGAAATTTAATCAGGTTGGTATTGTGCCATTTATCTCCTATAAAAGTTTCAGTAGCTTTTTTTGCACACTTAACTGTTTAGAAGGGATTCTCAGCAGCCTTCAGGAGGAGGAACATATCTGCCCGTGTTCAACTGTGGGCTGAACTTCAATTTTTTTAATCTGAACTTGATCTCTTTTTGTGAGACGCATCCTCAAACATGGAACTTGTGACATCGGGTTCATATAAAATTCATAACTGGGAGACTTGTGTTCGGAGTGTTTTCTGTTAACTACAGTAAGTAGGGAAGGACTTAGGATGGATAATGTCGAAAGATTTATTGTAATAATACAGCTTTATTTTCCCTTATGAGTGCATTTGTAGCCTGGTGGGTTTTTTTCATTGCTAGGACCAAACTCATCCTAGTATATTGAGTAGGTTTCTAAGATTTAATCCACTGTTTTTTCCACATCTGACACTTAATTTAATACCATCCCACTCATTAGGACCTCCAAGATTTAGTTCTGCCTCATATTGTAGAGTGAAAATATTGCCCTGCTGGACCAAAAAGGCAGGTAGTGCAAGCCATTCTGTAAAGCCTCTTCCCCGTGTTATTCAGATACTTATTTAAATATATAGTCTTGAAAAAATCAGAACCTGTAAATGACTGACTTATTGCCCCATCCAGAAATGCTCCTCTTCTCCGACCAGTCTGTTTTCCAAAATACTCTCGGTCCTTCCCGAAAGCTGGTTTTATTCTTCTAAGTTTCAGATTTAAAATCTGGATGAGTGAGAGATCTGGGATGAGAGATGCATTAGCAGAACTGATTTCTCTTGTTACCAGTTCAAAAGGCTTCAGTATGCAGCACAAATGATTCATAAGTATCCATTGTTCAGAGTTCAGGATAAAGAGTTCAGAATCAAAGCTCTGCTTTAATGTGCACTCATGCATTTCTTTTTTCAGTAAGAGCATTCTCTTCATATATATAGCAAATGAAATTCAAACTTGTTTAAGCTGCAGTTCTGGTAAATTGCTCTGCCTCTGAAGTTAGCTTAGAATATCATGAGAGTTATAGAAACTGTTACAGATTTTGCTAGTATTGCAAAAACTTAGTGCTTAGTTATAATCAAGCAAGAGGTATTTAATAAATAGAGCAGCTAAACAAGTGATAACCTTGTGTTATTCCTGGGTTTGGACCTCGTGTCAGCCCCACCGGCAGATCCCAAGGGAGCAGCCATGCATGACTGACTGGTGGTGTTTTTCTTACTGGCCTGTCTCAAAGGGGGAAGCAGCAAAGGATTCTAATTTATGGGCAGATTTTTGCATGGGAATGCAGGATGACAGCCAGTGGGCAGTGATTAAGAGATATTCCGACGTCTAGACGTTCATTTGAATGTTTGTCATCAAGTGAGCTGTGCCCAATATTGCTTCTTTCAGAGCCACCTTTATCTTTCATTTTAATGTTTCATAGATTCACTGTACTGTCACTGCCGTGACACTGTGTTGTCTCCTGGCATCTTGTATCATGGCTGAGCATACTGAATGGGCTCTCTGAAACCTTTCTTATCAATGGAGTACAACAAGCCCAATGCAATCATCCTTTCAATTATCTTCTTCATCTCAAGTGTCACCAGATAAGTGCTGGCATAGTATTCTTTGAACATTTCAGATATTGTTCTATGCTTTTTGGCTATAAATGTATGAATATGGGATAGAGATTAAGATATCTCGTGTTTTACCATTATTATTCCCATACAAAAGTACGCTTGATCTCCTAAAACGTTCTTATCTTCCCATCTCTTCAGTTTCATTTCTCACTGGGACCTGGCTGATAAGAATACTGGGCTACATCTTAGGCATTGCAGTGGGAGTTGTGCCTTGTAGGGAAAGCCTGAGAGCCTGCTTTGGTGTTGCACAGCTTCTGAAATCAGCTTGACCTTGGTGTACAGGGCTGCCCTGGTGAGACTTTGTGGATGATGGGTGTGGGGAAGGAGGCTCAGCCTCTGCTCTGGAGAGATCTTCAGTGAGTTTAATGCCAGCAGGGATGGTGTGTTAAACGAACAATATGCCATTCTGGGATCTGTGTGTTTATGGGCAAGGAACATGTCTGGAAAATAAAGATCTAGGCTTTTACTGTTTGCACTGTGTGACTTGAGTTCCAGGCCTCTGCCTTCCTGGTCTTCAGAGAGTGAAGTTCACAGCCTCTTTGCTGCAAGAGCTGGCTGGTGCCTGCAGATCTGTGCACTGTGGTCCCTGTGCTCTGATCTGGTAGCGTTGCTACAGTCCTGCATTTACCAGTCAGGCACACCAGAAGCTTGGCAGCTAGTTTATAAATAAGAAGATTTTCTTTGAGTGATCATTACCTGTTGTTTACTGCCCTTTGTCTTGGAGGCTGTTACGATGGTGAAATTCTACAGTTTTGCTTATTTTTTTTTCTACGTTTGATCACTTAAAATGCTTTTAGGTTTAAGGAATTAATTGTGATGTAACTATGAAGAAGACCAAATATAGCAATATACATGAACCCTGAGGGCTGGCAAAAGGAGATTGGTGTGGGAATGAGAGAGGAATGCAGGCTTTAGTTCAGAGAGTTATTTACAAGTTTTGGAAGGTCTGGTGTGAGGGAAAACAATCTTCCTAATGAAGAACAAAGCCCTGGTACTGTACTCCAATCAGACTCCTATTAACCATTATAAAGTTGTGGGAGTACAGTGATGGTGACAACAAAGCCGGGCAACTTACAGAGCAGATATAACTTCAATCTCTTCATTAATCAAATGTTTCATGGTAGCACACAGCCACACAAAATGTATTTTCACGCTTACACGTTTCAGCCATTTTTGAGAGTCACACAATTGTTTTGGTGGTTTAAGTTTGAAATTGATGAAAATATGAGGAAAAAAAGAGAAGGGCATCCTGGGCAGAGAGGAGATGGGCTTTCCAAGGAAGTGCTGAAGCATTGAGCTGATTGCTGTGAAAATTCCTTTCAATTCCACCTCATTTTTTCCATTGAGTGTTATAAAGCAGTGTTTCCTTGGGGTGGTTCTTGTCTGATTCTGAGTCTGGAGGCTGCAGGTTAAGGACAAGGACCAGACCTGCCCTCAGTTCTGCTGCTTCACTGCAAGCACGGTTGCTCCAGAACAAAGCTGATGAAAAAGAGGAGAACTTACACTAATGAGTTACATCAGAACTGTTTAAATGCAGTGACTTTACACAGCATTTAATGAGGACTCTAACAGGTGATTGTTGTTTTGCAAATACATTAATTAAAATACTGAGTTTAAGGTCAGGGTTTACAAGTCATAAGTGCTTCCTTTGCCAGAAGAATTTTGAATGAGCTCAGTTTCCATTTGGACATCCAAGAAAAATAATGAAGTCTGATACTCGGAAGTAACTTGGTGGTGTCTAGGCTGTGTCCTGAACCAAAATAAACCTCAAAACGTCTTCCTGAGATAGTCTTGTTTCCTTTGGTTTCAATGTGTCTTTAATGTTAGGAGTAGATTGAAGGAGAGGAATACTAAATGGAATTCGATTAGCAAACATTGGCGAGTCCATACAAATAACTTAATGTTCTTCCCTTGCTGTCAGTTATATGTGTTTGTCTGGTTTATGGATAGATCTTGGCATCTAAATAATGCTTCAAATATGAAGTGAGGGCTGACTTTTGGCACAAGGGATTTAGCAGATACAACACCAGTGAAGGTGAAGAAAATAGCTCAGTAGAAGTAAGTCCTGATTCAGTACTGTTTCCCAGAAGGCCTCTACATTTAAACAAGTCAGAGTAAGTAAAGTGAGATGAGATACCTTCTATCCCAGGGCTGCCCTGGCATGCCCATCCTACCAAATATAGCCTCTTCCTTGTCTGCTTGCATGGCATACATTAGGAAATACTGCTTTTCTGAAAGGGTGGTCAGTCAGGTTCTGGAATGGGCTGCCCAGGGAGGTGGTGGAGTCACCAACTCTGGTGGGCGTTTGAGAAACATGTAGAGTTTGTGTTGAGCGACATGGTTTAGTGAGAACTATTGGTAATGTGTGGACAGTTGGACTGGATGATCTAGTAGGTCTTTTTCCAACCTTGGTGCTTTCGTGATTGTATAATTCTACAATCAGTTATCTTCTTCACAGTGGTGGATTGAAGGTCAAAACTGAGTCTTACAGATACCATAGCAATTGGCCTTGTGGCTTTTTTTCTTTTCAGTAAAATTTGTTGGAATGCTGAGTGTGTAAGCAGATGCTCCCATATTACCTTGCTTGGTAGAGCCAATAAAATGCCCCAGACTGATGTTGGTAATTGAAATTAAAATGTCTCCCGCTCTTGAGCCCTCGTTGCCTGGACAGGGGCTTCTGCTGGAATATTCTCTCCTGTGCCTCTGTGTGGCACGCACAATGTCACCCCTACAGGCTGATGTGTTGGAAGTTGCTGAGCAAATGATCAGCATCTGAAAAGCTGCTTAGCAAAAATGTGTTTTCCTTGATTGTCTTGTATTCTTTAATAGATTTTATTAATTAATGAAGTTGAAGACTCCTTTGTACAGTACATTGGAAGGATTGTTATTCTGCCTCACCGTCTAGTCATTATCTCCATTAATGAGTGTTATTCTGTCACCAATATTAATCTAACAAAAGAAACAAACACCTGGCCTGCGCTGTGATGCGGGAGTCAGTAGGTTAAATGCTCACTCCTGTGAATTGTGACAAACAATCCTGCTGTAACGGCCAGAGCGTGGTCAGCAGGCTGTTTTTAGGATGCAAAATACACATGCAGCTCTCCTTGCTGGCTGTGTGATGCTGCTGTTGTGAATGGTCCTTCCTCCCCGTCTTTTGGAATCTGTACCTCTCCCTGCGGATGAAATGCAGAGCGAATCAGTTATGCACAGTGGAAGATGGGGCATTTATATATTTTGCCTTTTCATTTAGATTTGATTCCTTAGAAAAGCTGCTTGAATGGTGTTACAACTGCTTTGATACGGGCTCTTAATTATGAAAAGGTAGCGGCAGTAAATAGCGTTAGGCGAAAAGAGCGCGGAGGGGATGGGCAGCAGGAGCCCTGACTATCGATGTGCCAGAAGGATGAGTCCAGAAAGATGCGCTCAGTGTTGCAAATTCCATGTGAAGCCCATGGCAAAGCTATTTTAGTGGCTTTTGAGAAAGGGATGTGTGTCAGTCTTACTGTCATCCCTTGAGGGGAATAGGTTTTACAGACAGAAGGGAGGAGAGTGTGGCATCCGTCCTTTTCTTCCAGTGTTTACGATCCTTTAAAGTTGAAAATTAAAGGGACGTGTTTCTCTTGTATCAGGAGTTGTTGCATTCTTCTTTAAGCGGTCTTGTGCAGAAGATGTTGGCCTCAGTACGTGCTTGTGATTTTTGTGGTGTGCAGCACTCGTTGGCCATACGCGAGCTGTTCTTTTGCTGTGGGTAGGATGAAGCAAGCAGCTGTGTGTGTGTTGCACCGAATGTAATGCACATGATGGTAACAGAAGGATTGAGCTGAGGAGATACCTCTTTTTGAGATGCCCTTAGCTGTGGATTTATGTACTTTATTAGCTGTCGGGGCATTTTCATTATTGCGGCTATTGGTTGGACGTGCTATCACTCCAGTAAAACCGAGAGGCGCGCAGTTGCAACACTTACAATAGGCAGTATGCACACACAACCTGGATCAACCTAATTTCAGCATAGCAAACACAAAACAAAAGCTGTATATGACTTCTTAGCCTTTGTGCACATCTGCATTATTATAAATGCTAATATAATTCTGCAATGATAAATAATTAAACAATTATGGTCATGAATCAATAAGTTTAGCACATTTTTTCATCAGCAAATTGTACTGTATAAACAAGAAATATAAATTACCAAGTCTAATTTTCACTGAAAATTGTAAGCATTTTATGTCTAATAATTAAAAAAGTATTAGAATTCACTGTAAGATACTTAGAACTTTAAAATTTTCCAGTTTTAACCAAACACCATTAAATTGTCATGTTCTATGTTTCTGAATCTGATTAACATTTTGAGATCTGACTTTTGCAATCATTCCCTTTGTTTTCCTCTGCTAAGACCCCCCCCCCACACTCAACCTCTGCTTTCTCCTAAGCACAGTTTATCAGCTTGAATCTGGCTTCAGTTGACCTCATTATGCTACCTTTATAAGAATATAACATTTAAAGAAAAAACATTCCTGAACCTTTCTTCAAGATTTTGATAGATCTAGCTATTTTTATTGCCTGCTAAAACATTTTGCTGTAGAGGCAGCAACATGG
Source organism: Coturnix japonica (assembly GCF_054131305.1). NCBI lineage: Eukaryota > Metazoa > Chordata > Aves > Galliformes > Phasianidae > Coturnix > Coturnix japonica. The sequence goes on from NC_140668.1 coordinate 29,815,818, forward strand.
AGGGAGGGAGAAGAGAAAGCTTTTTACAACCGTGCTTGTCCTTAATCGGAGGTTGTAGGGTTGCCTGTATGCTTTTCCACTCTCACATCTTTGGCATTTGTAAAGAATCTGTTGCCCCAAATACTTGCACCTAGCTACATCACTTAAAAATTATCTAGGCCTATGCTAGAAGTAGGGATTAAAAATGTATTTTTCAGAGGAAAAGCTGTTTGATATTTTTGCGAAGACGTGCGTGTTCTTCGCTAAACATTATGTGGGAAGTGAAGATTTGCCACAGGTTATGGCAGAATATCTGTTCCTGATTGTTCACTGTTGACTTTGTTGTTGTGCTTTTACCCAGGGAAATGCCCATCTGCTCCTGCCTTGACTCATGAGTCAAGGCATTGGGGAGAACCCTCAGTATTCTTACCAGGGTGTGTTAGAGAAGGAACTTTGGAAAAACAGGTGGCTGCAGGGTGACATCCAGCATCGCTGCTGTGGATCCATAAGAACATGGTGGCAGGGATACATGGGGTGCAGTTGGGCATGCACCCATGTCTCGGGGCTTGTCCTTCTGCTGTGAGCCAGGGCAGTGCTGGTGGAGCTTCTTGTGGGGGTGTTCGCGCTGTTTTGTGCTGCTGTGCTGGAAACACTCCTCTCCTTTGGAAGAACTCCCATTTTGGTAGCCAATGAAGCCATATTTGTCTGACCATCATGTGTTTGGTGTTGCAAATGAGGTGTGGCAGAGATCCTTCTTAGTGGCCTCATCTGCTGTTTTTTCTGCAAATGCTCCATTGGAGTGAACAGTCAAACAGGAGGTGAGCAAGGTGACTCTGCTTCTCAGAAAATCTGAGAGCTCAGAAAGCAAATTGGTTGTGGTGTGGGGGGTGGGATGACCTGGGGAAGGCAGCTTCCCTCAGATGTGCAGCAGTATCTTAGGATCTGAGATGCTTTTGTCTGTCTTCAGATTGGAACTGAATAGTATCAGATGGGGGAACTCCATCCACGGAAGTGTTAAAGTTTATTCACAGCTTTTTTTCCCCCCCATCTTTTCAGTACTGACTAGAAGCCTCAGGAATCTCCATCAAGCTGGGAGATCAAGGACTTTTCCTCCCAGTTTTAATGCTTGTTGGCAAGCAATTAGTTATTTGTATTACAGAGAAGGCTTACAAAGATAGCATGTACAAAATGTTTTTTGTTTTTTGCTTTTTTTCTTTTTTTTTTTTTCTTGCCTTTGGGGGGAAGAAATATTTTCTTCACCTTCCTTTCTTTATCTCCCTTCTTGTTTACCCTGTCTTCCTGCTTTTGATGGCTGGGAGAAAGAAAGCTACATATGGAGACTGAAGATCTTTCCTTTGAGTTTTTTCCTCATGCTGCTGCATCTGCTCCTCTTCCCCTCGCCTTCCCAACGTGCTGTATTTCCATTTGCGGGTGTCAGTGTCTTTGCCTCTGATGCCAATGTCACTCTTCTTGTGGCAACCAGATTTTGTTTTACTGTATAGCTCTCACCAGCATCTTTCCTACATTCTGCTCGTTCTGTTGTCATTCGCACTTTCAAAGTCTAGAGAGATAGATGGCTCTGCTTGTACATATATGTTTTGTAAAATTGAGTCATGTTGAACGTCAGGATGAATTCCCTTTCCTCTTGCAGGATTGCTGGTTGTGTTTCTCACCAAAGCAGGTCTGCATTGACTATCCTTAGCTTGCATTATATTTGTGCAATTCCTGTATAGAATATTCATGGAGAATTTTTAGGTAAGTTAAAAGTGTATATTAATTTTCAGGTTTGAGTGTCTTTATTTAAAGATGCCAATTGTCCTGGAATTTAAATGGTAGGGCAATACTGTATGAATCTCTCCTTTGCCACTTTTTGGTAACTCAGTGGAACCAGTGGAGAAGTGATACTGCAATCATGCATAAACCATGTTCCTTTAAGTCACGTATGTTTAAAGCACTCAGTCCCCACTTACAAAACTGGATTACAAGGTGCACAGTGGGTTTAAAAAAGTATTTGTTGCTTTCATGCTTCAAAACCTTGAAAAGCTGAACACATTCACTTCTGAAACTAAATCTTGGTTTTAACTGTAAAAAAAAAAATAAAAGAAGAAAAAAAGAAAAATGTTTAATAGCACATATGGCATAATTTCATGTGACATCTGTTTTGTAACAAACAATATTTAGCTCACTTATTTGCTGAATGATACAGTACATACTGCAAACAAAAAGTCCAATGAACAGTTTTACATAGTTTGTAATATATCAATATTTATCGCAAAAGAATGCAAAACTTAAACATTTAAGCATGTTATTGATTGTAATATGCAAAACATTGATTACTGCGTGCTGCCAATGCAAAGGAAGTCTACTGAATGCCTTATGGGGTATGAAAATTAGGTAGATTTCTGAAAGAATAACTGATGTCCTCCCACTGGTGACATTTAGGCTTATGCCCCCTCAACCTAATTTGTGTCATCTTATAGGAGACAGCTGTCAATATATTTAGAATGGTTTAGCTCATAACAGCAGAAATGGTAAGAGACTATTGCCTTAATTGCACGGAGTGATTGATTCTAATGGAAACAACATTTAGAAACTCAAAATGCACTTTCTGTTGGCAGATCTAATAGAATATCATAATGAATTGGAGAATCACACATACTGCTTTTTCTGCAAGGACTGCAGAAAGGACAGTCAGGGGCTTTTGTATTGTTTGCTTTTTTAAAAAAAATGATTTTAATCTTTAAATTATCTGCTTAAGTAATAAAACCAAATGAACGCAGAGAGAACATGAAAGAGAAACCAGGGTGGGCACCAGATGGGCCCTCGGTGGCTTCCCCCATGAGCCCCAAATGGGAGCTGCTGCATACATGTGCTGAAGGAAAACCAGCAGGGCTGACATGTGCCTGGGAGAAGATTGTGGAGGTGAACCTGCCCATGCACAAGGCAGGGCAGCCTGTACCAGCTCCCTCTTCTCTGGTGCATCAGCAAAAGCTCTGGAGTAGTTGCTCGGCGTTAACTCTTTTGTCCTCTGGGAGTTTTACACAATAACCTCTTGTCTTTACAGACTCAGTTGAACAATTCATAGATCTGTCTCTGGCCTGTGATTTCTTCTTTCTCTTTTTCTCCTTTTTTTTCTTTTTTTTTTTTTTTCCCTTTAAATAGAAAGCTCGTTGTTTTCTTATACTCATCAAAACTTCCCAGGGATATCATGCTCTTTCTTGACTATCTGAATGGGAAGTCAGGATTATAAATTCCTCTTAACTGACAGTACTGCACAGTTTGGCCGGAAGCCATCAACATTCTTCTATCTTCTCTTTTTCTCCTCCTTTAAGATCTAGAAATGTGTAGGTTCTATGGGGATTGATATGTGGTTACAGATTAAATGGGTGTGTGTTTTTTTTTTTTCTTCCCCATAATTAGAAAGGTATGAAGAACTGGATGCAAGATTGAACAGTGTAAATCCTCCAAAATTAAAAACATTTCAGAACTGGAATAAATATTAATAAATTGGAGGCATAATGAAATGCTGCAGATATGTAAGGGGAAAAGCAAGCGGGAAAGGAGGGAAGATTTTTATAGACCTTAATTACAGCAGGGTTGTTAGTAAATTTACTGAATTGTAAATGTAAAAGATTCGGATGGCCTGAGTAAAACCACATATTTAAGCCTTCTAAATGAACATTTCTGTTTTTTGAGTAATTTGTACCATCTGTGTCAAAATTCTGAGCCTAAGAAGAAAAAGCAGTGGAACAAATGTTGGTTCCATAAAACAGTCCTAGTTCATTGTTGAAATTGTCACACATTAACATTGCAGGCCATCTGGGTAGACAAAAGACTCTAACCAGATTGCTAAGATGATTTTATTGGTCTGGTATTAATCAGAATGTGGCATAATATTTAAGCAGAAAAAATGATGAGGTGAAGTGGAGTGCCTTTAACTACCCTAACTGTGTGGTAGTTGCACAATAATCTTATTACACCACAGAGCGCTGTGTTTCTAAGCAAAGATCCCGAGCCTGAGATGTAAATAACAAACTATGTGATATTTCCAATTTATAGTTTAAAATAAAATATGAAACTTAAAGGAGTAATGACTGTTGGCATATTGCGATGCGGAGATTTAAAGGCCACAGCATGGTCATATTAAATTGTGGTATACCCACAATCATGTTGGAATTAACTTTAATTTCTTTTTGTAACATTGTAAATCAGATTACACTTCATCTCAAAGAATCCAGAACTCGTGATTTACAATTGATTTTCTACATTTTGAATCTCTACACAATGCAGCAGCTTGCATTCTCTCCGGGATCTAGAAATGAGGGTATGTATGTGCATGTATGTGTGCGTAATGTTTGTATTAGCAAATCCTCCTCTGCTCTTCCTGCTTTCAGAGATGGTTGGGAAAGTCTCTCTTTTATGAGATTCTCTGTGATCTTGGTCTTTTTAGGGTCTTCCTCCCCACGCCCCCTTTGTATCTTGGAAAGGGAGACATTGCAGCAAGCATTTTTGCTCCTCTCTCCTTCACTTTGAATATCCTGTCCACTGTTCTGTGCTGAATGTGACCTTGTACGTTCGCAGCATGGCCTCTGAGCATGCAGAGACACCTCTGAGTATTGTAGAAAACCTTGTCTGGTGAACATCATACACTTTCTCTATTGCATTTGCAGTAGAATTTAACTGTTGTGAGTTGGAAGAGGTGAATCTGTGGTTAGGTTCAGGGGTGGTCGTGTCCTGTCTGTGCCTGGCAGAGCTACAGTGTGGTGCTGGGATTCCAGCTGGGCTTTGGACAGGAGGCTGAAAATTTCCCATTTGTAAAATAGCCCTAATCCTGGTCATCACACTGAGTGCGTTCTGTGAAAGCAGCTCCCCCTCAAATCAGGTTGTATTGGAAGGAGACTAAGGTTGTCCGATGTGAGATGACTGTGTAGTTAAGCAGGGCATCTGATGTCATTAAATAGCACAGATGCTAAATTAACTTAATCTGCCCGGTGCTGCATGGGGTGGTCAGGGGGTAGCAACAGTGAGTCCTTGGGGCAGACCTGGAACGGAGCAAAGCCCAGCCCCATGAGCTGCTGTGGGCTGAGCTCATTGCCTGGGCTGGAGCAGGCCCTGAGGAGAGGTCCTGGTTAATGTCATGGTATTTTCTATTGGAATTGTGTTGCTTGGGCTTCAGCCGGGCTGGGAGGATGGGTGGCCCAGGGGCACTTGCAGCGTGCTTGTCCCTCGCTGACCACGGTTCTGTGGAAATGCCTGGCGGGCGAGTGCTTGTTTGTGACAGACCAGCAGGCTTTGTCTGGAGATGGAGTGGTCTTCTGTGTGATAGAGAGAGCATTTCTAAGCACGAGTACCTTGGGTAATCATGTTGCTTGATCTGCTGGCAATATGCTGCTTGGCATAAACTTTAAAGGGGATTTTCCAACTTCACCAGCAATTTTCTTTTCTCAGATCTCATTAATCTTACATTTGAATGTTTAGAAATGCTAAATACTGGCATTAAAAGATGACTGAAGTCTTTGCTATTTGACTAAAGGTTTTTCATGGTTTTGTCTATTTAATAAAAGATTTATCGGCCATTGCTGCGGAATTATACAGTGTAGTTTAAATTATACCCAATTAAACAAAACATTTAGGATTGTCAGCTAGCATCACAGTGCTGGCCTGGTCCTTGATGACAGATAGCAGTGGTGAGATGTTGCTGCAGCCATGCAAGTGTTGTGCTATCAGCCGCGTACGAGTGAAATGTGGATTAAAATGCTATTAGCATAGCCAATTAAACATAGAAATAAACAAACCAGTTAAATCAATAACAGTAACCACTGCATCAGAGAAGTACTGCGGTGCCGTGGCTCAGTTTGCTTAAGTGAGGACCACCCAGAGCAATGGGGATGAAGCCTGGATATTTTTTATGTTAAAGATGAGAACCCTGAGCCCAGTGCTGAGCGCACCTTCATGACATGAAAAGCAAAAGTCATACCACAGGAGGGTTTTTTTCCCTCCTAGATAAACAGTCTCTTCTTTCTTCTCTTCACCTTTTAGTTAAAATAATTTTTAGTCAATTTTTGTGGTGGTTCAGTTTGATGTCATCAGCCAGGACCTTTGTTTTTTGCTTCATGTCAGTATAAACACGTTTATTTTTTTTTTAAATGTCAAATATAGAAGAAAAACACCTATTGTTCAAGTTGTTGTTTGGGTTTTTCAAATGAGAATAACCCTGAAATGAGAAGGTTGGAAGACCTTTGAATTTTCCAGGTGTTAAAACTAATTTCTCTTCCTGGTCAACAGGCTTAATCCTTTAGTCTTAAAGGATTAAGTGCTACCTATAGGAGATCTTATCCCTATGTCAAAAGATTTCTCTGGATGGCTAGGTATCCTAAAGCCCAAAGCCAGCAAAATCATTACTCTGCAAAAAATCATCGCTGCTTTACTGAATCCACCATTTGAACAGTGAGGTGAAGCATCACTGCTTTATTTATCTCTTAAGGCCACCTTCTTAATCGCCACTCGATTTATCTCAAAGACCACATTCTTAATTGCTGTAAGTTTGACAATAACAAGAGAGCAGTGGGTATTTTCAGTCTGAGATCTTGCATGAGAACAAAGAAGTGATGAAGTTCCCTCTTGATTCTTCATCTGAATCCATTTTGAAGTAGAATATAAAAAATAGCGATCTCTTACTGAAAAAATAAACAGCGATTAAAATAAGTCTTTCTTTAAGCAATGAATGAAAAAGGAATTGTTTGAAGCATACTGGAGGGTCTCTCTTCAACAGACTAGGCATTTATTTTTGTGATGTGTAGGACACCAGTAAGGAAGGCTTTGGTAGCTTGTTGGATTTTGTCTATAGTTATTCAATTTTAATGCCCATCAAAATCAGCTTGCTAGAAAACAATGGGGAAAATATAAATCCTGTGTTTAAATCTTCCTGGGCGGAGGTGGATTCTGTGTCTGAAGCTTTGGCCTGCGTTACAGGAGTACCTGGAGTAGATGGTGCCATGTTGGTTGTAAAGCAACCTGACCTGTTTTCAGTAGGTCTTTCACCAGCACGGTGGCTCAGCAGACATTTTGTTGTTGACTTCTGACTACCATGTTTCCATCTGGTGTCAAATACGTCCATCCAAACAGCTTTACTCTTTAGGATAATAGCTGTGGTGAGATCCTGGCTGTGATTCACTCTATACCAATTTGGACGTTGATCTCCTGGCATTGTGTGTGGAAGTAGCTCAAATGAACTATCTGGGCACTAAAGGCATTCTCAAAGGTGAAAGCTAGGGATAAAAAAAAAACCAAACAACAAAACATAAGGTATTAAAATAGCTTTCTTGTGAAATCAAACGTCAGCCCAGCCCTGCCTCCTTGTCTGTTGTGGGGCTGGTTCATTGCTGAGATACTTCTTGGGATTTTGGTACTGTAGGTTGGATGAATTTCTAGCCCAGCCATCTACTGTCTGCCAAGAGAGTGTTGCAGATTGACCACAGCCTTGGCCTGCATCTCCTCTCTCTGATTCTTGGTCTGTGGATGTTGCAGGATTGGACTCTACAAATTAGAAAATGAATGAGGAGCTTGATTAGAGCTTTAAATGGGATTCTTGAGACTTTTGTTTGTACCTGAGGCAGTGCTATGTATGCTGAAATTAAACAGCAACCAGTTTTGGCATCCTTCCTCTGTTCATGTAATCTCACTAGCAGGCTGTTTTCTTACTGTAGTTTTCTCTCTTGTGTGTATAGATTTATTTATACAGAAGCACTGTGTGTGTGTGCAGTTCTGGGTAGCAGTGCTTAGCCCTACATGTTCAGCTCATGTGTGCTGTGGGTCGTCCAGCCCCACAAAGACTCAGAGGGAAATTGGGCTTATTGGCTGCCTCTTTTCCATCCTGTTTTGGCTATTGCTGCTGTAGTCTGGAGCCTTTCAGGGAGTTTATTGACCTGCTTTTGGGTGCTGTGGCCAGCCCTGGATGTAGTAAAGGACTGTAGGATGTCCTGGTGAGATCCTCTGAGGTCTTCTTTTGATGCCCATCCTTACTGCTCTTGAGGAGCCATTCCAGACAGTGCATCTCCTTCCTTCCAAATAAGTCCTCTTCAACTCCTCAGAGAACACTCATTTAAAGATTGTGCATGATTGGCACTTTTTAAAATAGCTGTTTGACCATTTCATAGGTAAAGTTATGATACATCAGCACTTAGGTGCACAATGTTTTGGAACAGAGAAGTCAGGAGAAAGAATATAATGAAGGCAAAGAGGAAAATGGTAAAACAAGAGTGTTTTGGAGATTGGCACTTGCTGAGGAGGTGGGAAACTGCTTGGAAACTCAGGCTGAAATACAAGCTGGAAGAAGGGAGAGGTTCTGACTAAAAGAAAATGAAAGATTAAATGCAGCTATGCTGTGCTTTCTGGTGTGTTTTATTGGAAGGCTGAAGCCTGCATGTGGAATGTTTCGGCTCAAAGGGAATGCAAACATTGTCCTGGGCTCTGCCTCTAGGCTGTGTGCTTTGGTCTTTGTGGATCGTATTTAACATTGGGCAGTGGCATTACTGCTGCTTTGTCAGGCTGTCATGACCACTGGGAAGTGCCAGCCAGCTCAGTTCTAAGTGTATTCCTCTGTTTTGTTTTGCTGTGTTTTTCTTTTTGCTGTGGACCCTCTAACAGTGGGAGAAAAAAGGACTTTTGCATATGATTGCTGCTTGTCAAGAGGTGTAATGCAGAGTTTAAGAATTTCTCTAAATTTGATATTCTCTACTCTGGCTCCTGTTAAGATTCCTGACAATTGCTGCTCATCTTTAGTCTAGGGAAGAAGGTTTTTTTCCACACCATATGGACTTGCCTTGATTTATCTGCTGCCTGTTGTCCTTCATGGGACAAGAAGCACATTCTGTTGAGTGATGGTTAGTCTCCAGATCATGTTGTGTCCAGGGCATGTTGGTAGGTACGCACAGTTCCCCAAGTCCTGCATGCCCAAGTTTAGTTGATGTACTTATTTACAGCATATTGTGCTATCATAGTTTCACTGCTTTTAGTGTGAATTTTCACCTTCTTATTTCACTGGTTCCATGAGCATTGCTAGGCTGGAGATCAGCTCCTTGTGCAATGTGCTCAGTGAAGTCTCCTGTTTCTCAACTGTGAATCAGTGCAAATGTGAGCCATTAGAGCCTGTGATTGACTCCAGACGAAGACATTACTCCCAAACAGTTTATGCACTACTGAAGGCTAGTTTTTTGTTCTTTGATACTTGGGTTTGTTTTGTAAGAGCTTCCTGGCAACATCAGCAATGCAAAGTCAACCCTTTATTAATTTATTTCTAATAAAGAAGGTATGTTTGTGGCCAGAAAGTTGAAAACCTCAAGCTCTGTTGTTTCAGGAAGATGTCCTGCCAACCTACTGTATTTTAGGGTGTGGAGATATTGCCAGGGTATGGTTTGTTCTTTGGTCTTTTCCTTTGAAGATCTGAAGCTGTGTGGTGCAAACAGCATGTGATCAAGGTGTTTGTGTTAATGCAGCAACTGCTCTTGTGAGTGGCAGCTTATTACTTTTATTTTAACCCACAAGCGAAACGCAGCCCTTGAAAGGATGGCACAATCCAATTTCTATGAGTAACACACAAATGGATCAGGAGTAGGACTTAGTTCTGCAATGTATATGAAGTTTACTGCAGTGGGGCTAAAATACTTGCAGACTTCTATTGAAATTTGTCTACTTAACAAAATATCATTTTCCCTTTTAGAACTGTGGTGTCTAGCATTGAAAATAAGATATTTATGTCCCAAAACAGATGATTTCTAAGCAATTACAATAAAACAAAAGTATTTGCAAGTTTTGTACTTTCTTCAGTTGTGTTTGCTGCTTCTTGACTAATTTTACCCATTGAGACTTCTTTATGGCTCTGTCTTTTTGTGTCTTGTCAACTCAGCTGAGTTAAAATTAAAGCATATCATGAAATGTTTATTTAATCATGGTGACATTCTTTACACTTGTGAGCTTTCTTGTTGTTTTTCTTGTTCCTAAGAAGGAACCTTCAGAACTAAGTGAACTTCTTGAAATGCATTTATCAACACTGATAATCGATGAAGATGCACAAAATAGTGAAGCAGCATTTAGTTTGTATTTGAGTAATTAAAAATTTAGATTAATTTCTCCTGGTGTGTCAAATATGCTTAATTTGGATTGTTTTTTTTTTCTTAATGATCATAAAATGATCAGATCTTTTGCACAAAAATATTTCTACCTAATTTTGAACTGTGGGAATACAACAGGTTTAACTATATAATATTTTCTAGCAAGGGGAAAGCTATTCAATGTTCAAGACTTCCCATAGAAAACATAAAAGAATGTCAATGGAAAGGAAAATGGAGTCCAACAGTGAATTCTCACAGTTTGGTTAATTACATAAACATTAATTCATGCAGGTCCTCTGGTCAGATTTTGTTATCCTTCTGACTTTTTGTAGACTTGTCCCATCATGATTGCCAGGACTGAGCAACGATGATAATCTCAGGCTGTTTCCTGAGATGATAAACTTTGCCTGATACAACTGTAATTGACTCTAGGTTATATCAGTAGCTAAGTATAGACTTCATAGTGCATGTGGGAGTCACTGACCATGCCAAAGCAAGCAAAGAGTTAATTTTCTAGAAAGGTCTTGGTTCTGCCCAGATTTGAGAATGGACTTATTTATGAGATTAAAGTTAAGCAAATTCTTAATCTCATTGATCTGTAACATCAATAATGGTTCATCAGCATGGAGCTGCAGTTGGTGCTGCAGGCACAGTGGTGGGCTGACTGGGGTCGAAGTCCTGATGATGCCCACCATGTTTCTCATGGATTAGAATATGGAGAAAGCAAAGGGGTCTTGCTGGAAGATAGGCTTCTAAATTCTTAACTGCAGCTGGTCTTTCCACTTTAAGTTTTCATTTCTCAAGTTCTGAGTGACATCTTTGGTCTCTAACCTTTGTAACAAATACAGATTTGGGTGGAAAGGATTTCAAGGAAGGGAGTGCAAGCTAGGAATAATGTGACAAGCAGCACACTAAGGGACAGAGAATATTAAACTAGAAAAATTACAAAAGAAAGATAAATATTCTGGCGGTATGTTTGTGGTGTGAGACAAATAACAATCCATAGCATGTGTTTGTAGCCTGCTGTAACTCGGGAAATAAATAGGAATATAATGGTGCCCTCTAGACCTGGTGCTTCTGCTTGTGTGCACATGTCCTTTGCATACTTGGAAGTATAAATGCCATGGCACCAATATCTAATAACATCTGAGTGCAAGTTCATTTGAACTGCTTAAATGTGGGGCATAAAACTGACATACGCTACTGAAAAGCTAATTTTATCTTCCTCAGGCTATTTTTGAGGCCTCTTTCATTTCTGAAGTATTTATTCTGTAGAATACCCTTTGTCTGTCCTTAAAATGCACTGGAGAGGCAAGCAAACAACCTGTCTAGGATGCTCATCTTTTGGTTTTCTATTCCAATTGCTCTCCTTCAGCTGAGAATTAGCTCTTTCCAAATGTATTTGTTTGCTCGTTGTTATTATTATTGCTTTATTTTTTTCCCTCTTCAGAAGTGTGTATTAACAACTATGATCACCTTTCACAGCTTTCATAGTAGAAAATATTTATTCCAAAATAATCTTTGCTCACAAAGTGCTGGTGTCCACTAAAAGCACAGGCATTTTTTTTACACTTTTTTTTTTTTTAGATAATGAATGGAGTTAAATATATTTATATTTAAAATATCTATTCACAAAGTAGATTTCCTCACTGATAGAATTGCAGTGGTTTATTTGAACCAGAATCAGATTTAACGTTTTGTAGCATAACCTCAAAACTCCTCTTGGTCAGCCTTAGTAATGCTGATGACATGAGAATGGTACTATTGTCTGCCCATGTTTAATGTTAGCAGAATTAAATTAGACTGGTTTTCTTCCTTGATCTTCAGTTAAAACAAAAACAAAATTAGCTCGTTTATAAGAATATATATATATTGTTAAACGTGAAGGGGGGGGATGGGATCCCTAGAAGGCATAAAGGTTTATTTTGGGTGGGAGGAAGGATAAGAAAGCCCTGGGGAAGAAACTGCATTGACTTTTGTAATGAGTTGCATTCCAGCTAAATAGATCTCAATATCCTAAAGCAAATTTCTGGATTGCGGGATAATGTTTGGTCTTGATGATTCTACATCTGAGAATGTGCTGTGTCAAAAATGCATTTTTTTCCTTTCAGTCACCAAGTTACCACAAATAAACTCAACCACGTTTTGTTTGTGAGGGTAGTTTAGAATGGAAAACTACAAAGGAGGAAAACCATTGCCTGAAAGGTGACACGTTTGTCAAATTAATATGTTAAGAGACATCAGGCTCATCCTTAAATGTACAAACTACATAATGCTGCCCAGTTCTGAAGTTTTCTAGCAGAGGTAGATCTCTAGCAGAGACCTTAGCAAAGGTACGTGCAACTTTCTGGCTTCCTTTGAGCCTGGGTGTAAGGAGGTAGACATGGCTCGGTCTATTGGCGATGAACAAATACTGAAATATAATTTGAACAGGAGGACTCACAAGGTGAGTGGCATTGAAACTTGATGGCTGGAAAATTGGCTGTTTTGGGTTCAAAGGAAATAAACATGCAGGTACTCCAAGGGAAGTTATAGTGCTACTGGCTTTTATTCCCCTGCTTGATAGCTGGTGAGGAAGGCAGCAGCATCCGTTTCTTTACTGGCCTTGGTCTTTGTTGCCATAGAGCATATGCAACGTGCAACAAAAAACCAAACATCTCCTGCTTTGTTTTCCTGGCAGTTTTCTGAATTCAGTGCTTTAGAATTAAAGTGAAATAGTGTGAATCAATGCAGAGCACAAAGAACACCTCATTTCTTGATCCTCTGATGAGCATTTTTAGGGAAAAAAAACCTGCTGAAATATGCATCGTAATCAATCTGATGAACAACCAATGGAGGAGTCTTTTAAATATTTAAGAATCCCTGTTGTAGAGAATAGCATGATTTGTTAAAAATGAGACTGCAACTTCCTATAGACTGTCAGAGAAGTCCTCCATATAAGGCTTTCACAGCAGAAGGCTTAAAATATCTGACCCAGGCAGAAGTTGGTTCTGACGTGTGCTCTCTGGGGTACGTTGCTCCCTTATCCCAGTTATTCCCTAACTCCTCCCCACTCACCCAGCACACCTCCCTGGGTACCACCTGTGTGCTGGGGCCCACTGCCCACCTGCGGCACCACCACATCCCCCAGGTGCTCTCAAACAGCAGACGTAATTAATCTTAAAGCACTTCGAGCAATGGGGTAGCTCTGTAAATGGCAATTTGTTTTCACATGAAGCGTATTTTTGTGAGGTGAAGGCTTGAATAAGGTAATATTTTTGGGTGATGCTTCAGCGAAGAGGTTTTCTGGAGATCTGTGATTTACTTGTTACTTATGTCATACTGTTTAACAAGCAGCGTGCAGCACATACGAACAATAATAGTAATCTTAGTTAGAATGGATTTGATGAAAGTACCCTTTAATTCACTAATTATGACAGCTAAAAGGCATTTTTACGTTTGGTGTTAAAATCACTATATCTGTATTTCCACCTCACTTTTCCTGCTGCAGAACTCCTTCCTAACATGTTTTTAGTCATGTTATGCAAATGCCTGTTTAAATTACTGGGAGTATTTGTTTTCTATTTCTGCCCTGTAAAACATATTTTTAATACAAGTTATTTGTGAAATGCACATTGTAAAAGGAAATAAGGTTTCAGATGGCATTTCTATGATAATTTTACTGCAAATGTTGACCATGTTTTTGTATTTGTCTGTAAAAGGCAATGCAAGCTGTACATAAGGCATATTTCAGAGGTCTAATATTGTATGAGACTAAATTAGCGGGGTGGCATTGGCTTTGCTTTGAGCAGTTTGTCTGGCACTAATCATACTCAGTGAAATACATCACTGTGGTGCGTGTGTTTGGAGGGGAGCTGGTGCTTGTGTGCAGCTCAGGGGGCTGAGGGCTTTTGAGGGGGCCTGGTGAACCCCAGCCAAATCCTTACATTGCCTCGTTCAATGCAAGGTTGCAGTTAAAAGCACTCTCTCTATTTTAGATAAATTTGTTTAATAAATGAAGGTTTGTTGCATTTAAAAAATGCATGCACAAGTTTGCTGCATGGGGGTGGGGGGAATAATGGATAGTGTTAGCAAGAGATTGCTCTTCGTAACACATCTCTGTTGCACTGACGTGCTGCATTTTGACTTGGCTTGATACTCAGCCTCTGAACCTGAATGGGGATTTCAGAAACAAAAAGATGTGAGGAGGCGGGACCCTGCTGCTTGTCCCAGTTGCACTTCTCAATGAGACCACTCATACAGACTGAAGTTTGACAAACATGCTGCAGTGCCACGAAGAAAGAGCTCCCTCATAAAATCAAAAACATATAGCAGATGCATGTTTTATTGAACATTGCTAAAAATAGTGCTTTAAACCCTCACTCTGTCTGTAGCGCTCCTTAAGTATCTTTTCAACGTTGCCTTCATTATTAAGTCTCTGAGCTTTGGAAATAATTTTGTGATTCTTCCTATTCCACAAATCTTATTTTTTCAAGACAGTGGATGTTTGTTTCCTGTTTTGCATGCTGGTATGTACGGTTGGTTGTCAGTCAGCCGATGACTGTTCAGTCGTGTCGGATAAGATCCTAAGACTGTGTCCTTAAGCAAATTCTAGACCCAGGATAATGAAGGTGTTTTGAGAGGCAAATTCTGTAAGGATCTCAGCAGAAATTAGGAGGCTGTATTTTGCTTCCTGGTGACTCCAAGTGAGGATGAGGGCAGGTAGAGCTGTACGTGTTGCCCTTCCCTGTGCTGAGTACCTCTTCCAGTATCTTGCTGCCATCCACCCGTGAAGGAAGACAAGAAGCGCAGTATGGTACCAGTGGGTTTGCAAAGGCAGGGGAGTGAGATAAGTGCCAATGGCTGGGAGGTGATGTGAGCCAGCTAGGAGAAAATGCATATTCAACATTTTATTGTGGAAAATAGAAGATTCAATAAATAATTCTGCATGATCAAATATGTTATTGGTCGTGCACGATGTTATAAGCAGCAGTTGCTGAAATGTGGCATGCAAAGCAACATTTTTATGATCTTGTTGCTTGAAATACAGCTAAAAATGGCAGATAATTGGGTTTAAAGGATTGAGCTCAAATATTGAATTTCTCCCTTTCTGAAATCTTCCTGTTCTTCCGTTACTGGAAAAGGCACCAAGTATGCATTCTTCTCTTTTTAAATCCATTTTGATATCACCAGTGACACAAGTCTTGTTTCCCTCGTTGACTTCTCCATCAGGCTGATTGGTGAGAGCTTTCAGCACCCGTTTCTGGCATTGGCTTTCAGATGTGCTGCTTACTTTGTTTTGCTTGTTTTACTTTTAGCCCTGCAAGATGAATAAACACAGGCACTACCTAGAAAAAAATGTACCTATGCAGGTGAGAGCACAGGGGCAGAATATAAAAACTACTTATCTCAGTAACATGTAAGTTACAGTACTTTTATTTTTTTAAAGATGGTTAAATGAAAGCTGTTATCTTGTTTAAATATATATATATATAGGTAGATAGCTATAGACATAGATTTCCTCGCCAAAACCTGAGTCTTGGCATGAAGTGAGTTTTGAGCCGCTCTTTCTTTGCCATTCATTTTGATTATAAATAAGCAATTGCAGGAATCTGCTCCTGCATGATGCCCTGCTGTGGCACTTCCTCTGTGCTGCAACACAAATAAATGCCACCAAATTCAGATGTGGTGCCTTTGTCAGCATCTCGTGGTCTGGTTGAACAGAGCCCCAGATCCTCAACTCTCCAAAAAGCAGGTGATATATTAAGACAAGAATGTACTATGCAGTAAGACATTAAGAATGAATCTGAAAAGGTATTGTGAATGTTAAAATTGCACTGACTAAAATATACTGAGGTTAAAATACAGGGTAACTTTACAAATCACTATTAATTTCTTTGGCTTTCATTGCAATAACATTGATTTAATTCATTAGATTCCTTTCTAAATCTATATTTCAGTTTTAGAGTTGTCAGTTTCTGTTAATGACAATTTTGCCCATCTGTTCTAACATGAAAATGAGGCTTCATGCAGTAGACATGATAGATCTCTAATAGTTGAAGAAGTAAGAATCTTAAAGGTATTTCATTTGGATTATACCCACTTTGATGCAATTCACCCTTGAAAGTAAGCCTAGCACTAAAAACTTGTAACTGTATAATCAAAAAACAAGAATGTCA
Organism: Coturnix japonica; assembly: GCF_054131305.1. Lineage (NCBI taxonomy): Eukaryota > Metazoa > Chordata > Aves > Galliformes > Phasianidae > Coturnix > Coturnix japonica. The sequence continues at coordinate 29,832,064 of NC_140668.1, forward strand.
TATCTTGTCATTTAGGCCACTGTCTATTTCGTAATTTACAGCAAAAATTTCAAAACATTCCCACTCATTCTCTCTCTAATGACAGAGCCATAATTTTGGGTGTCAGCATATCAGAATTCCTCTGGATGTGATTAGAATAAGAATGAGTTTCTTTAATTTGGCCATTTAAACGGTAGTTTTACTACAGTAAGTCATCCTACAGAACCAGGCAGTGCTGCCAAGCTAGGTTACAACTTGGGTTTCTATCCAGGTTTAAAACTTCAGTTCCTCGCACAGGTCAATCTTTTGAAGGGGTAATTTTTCAAAGCAGTGTGTGAGTCTTAAGCACACAAATCCAGTTAGCAAATAACAAGATTATGTTCTGTGCACTGCTTGGAGAATTTACCCCTAATATCATAGAGATAGGAGCACACTTACTGCACATACTGCACATGGGGTGTAATTTAAATTGTTTTTTAGTAAGCAGTCCCCTGCATTTGTGTAATGCAATGTTATTCTGGTGGAAAATGCTTGGCTAATTATTCAGTCTAGAAAAATAAACACATCCATTACAGGCTGGGCTACGTATTAATGCATGACCTTTGCAACTGTAGTGTTTTATGCGCAAGTCTTCTAGAAAATTCCTTAGCCATTAATATAACCACACATATATAGATATAGATATATATATATATATATGGAATTGTGTTTTGTATTTATCACTTAAAGTTACCAAATGCACACTGGTTCAAGTGCAGCAAATGTAGCCCTGCTCTGTGACAAAGGTGACGGTTCCTATAGCGTGCTTCGTTTTTGCTTTTGGTTTCAGACTGCTCCTGAAATTCAGAATACAGCTGGGGAAATCAGACTGAATGTTCTCCTACAGGGCCAGATTTCCAATTTCTAAATACAAACTATTGAAAATTTAGCTTTTCAAGTGTAATACTTCCAACAAATTAAAAATCAACAAAAATATTATGCTTCTATGTTACCTGTTCAAGTGTATAGAATGTACAAAAACTTTAATCAAATACTCAGGTTTGCTCAGTTTTAAATTGTGTTAGTTTAATAGTTTCTATTCTGCTGTTTATATTAATGACATATTCCCGTCTAAATATATTGCAGTGCTGAAAAGCCATCAAAACATTTCTAAGGTTGAATGAGTGCAGTTGCATTCATGATTTTTTTAATAAAATGATCTCTTTCTATTGAACTGACTTTTTTTTTTTAACAGTGATTGAGATTGTATTGTATGTACACACACACACTTATATATATATATATTTATTTTTACACACATATAGTTATGGGAGCATTATAAATACAAACTGCAGCTTCATTTACTGTCTGAATGTTTGATTTCAGTTCGTAGCTACACAGTGGGCTGAGAAATGGGAGTTACTGTACATAAAATATGAGGACAAAGGAAAGAAGGATAAAAAATGAGATACAATTGATTGGTTTTTTTGCATATTGATTAAAAGTCTTTTGTTTGAAGAAGCAACTGATAATTTGCTAATAGTGATTTTTTTTTCCCCAAGAACTCATGTTTCTAAAAGTGATTTTCATCTATTCTCCTTTTCTTCTTTTGCAGTCCAGTTTATGTTCTCCATTTCCCCATTCCCCCTCTTTTGTAGGCACTTAATATTTGTAGTATACATTTAAAAGCAGTTTGATATTGGCTACATTTGGGCGTAGTCCATGTTATGAATATGAACATCTGCAATGGAATTAAAAGCGACATTCACCAGAATCCAAGTGCAACGTACCCCAGTTAGCATATGATTCTGAATACATAATTTCCTTGCCATATTTTGTTTCTTTCCTGTGTGTGGAACGCTTATGAAATTCTCAGATTTATTAGGTATTTTGGATTTTCCTTTAGTTTCTTACTGCTTTTCCCCTACGTGCTTTCTGTGCCTGTAGTTAATCTGAGCGTGGACTGGTCCCATATCATTTCATTTTGTTTCTGTTTGTGGCTTAGTTAGATGACAAGCCAGCTTATTGGGGATTGCAAATATTCAAAATAGGGCGGAATTTAAGAACCTGCTATAGTTGTTTGAGTTTATTAGTAAGCTGAGCCATTCAAATATGGGGGCACCAAATAGCCATAAATAATACTTGTTAAATTCCAGTGCCTGTCAATCCCCCCCAGTATCTCTGTACCCTTCCTCCATTTTCTTGCTGTTTTGTTTCATTGCCGTGGGAAAATTTGGAAACTCTGTGGCTGATTATCTGATAACATCTCTGTTAGTTGGTAGATTTTCAGAGCAAGTGAAACAGGTGTGATCTGTTTCCTGAGTTGGTGATGGTCTGAAATATGTGCGTTGTGCAGCTAGATAAAAATTGAACCAAATTACTCTGATTTTGACTGAGCTGGGAAGACTATGGTGAAGATGTGCTGTGGAAAGCAAGGGTTGGTGCGGCTGTGTGTCTGTGTTCCTGTCTTCCCTAGAAACGTGTATCTCAAGAAGCTGATTCCAACTAGGTTCAGTAGAGGAGCACTGGGCCAAACCGTAGTTGCTAGAGGCCTTGACAAAATTAGTCTCTGGGTAGAGAGATGCTGTAAGATGCTGCTGCTGTCTCATTGCTAGTGGCCAGACTGAGTGTCAGATGAGCACAGGCTCTACCTGGTGCTTTTGCTCAATGTGATTGCAGTCAGCTGGTTCTTTAAAAAAAAAACCAAAAAACACAAAAAACAGACTACTGAAAAAAAATCTTTCATTGTGCAAAACAGGGGATTTGGTTTTGACATCCCAATAGGAATACCAATTTTAAGGTGACTGCAGTATATTGCATGACTAGCTCATCATCTTAAAAGTGCTATCACTAAGCTGTCTTAGTTTTTATGTTTGAAACCATTATATTCATAGATGAGCTCTTACAAAGCAGGTCAATTAAGGTAATCATGCATACAATTTAAAGTTTCTTTGTTTTCATATCAAATGTTTTATCTTTAGAAACTGAGATCTGTTTAGAAGTGAATTGAGAAAGATGAATTATGGCATGAATAATTTTCTTTGCAGAATTATGACTGTGTATTATTGCATGTTAAGAGGATATCCAGGTTGTCCGACTGTCCAAGCATCTCTCTGGCTTGCTTTCCTCCCGATAAGTATTGATAAGTACTAAAGGAAAGCCCCCATCAGCTGACTATGAAGACTAAATGTAAATGCTACAACTGTTCTTCTCCAGGGTGGGTGTCCACCCACACACAAACATGAATAGGGGTATGTCAGGTAAATTATAAGAAAGATAAGAAGCAAAATCCATAGATAACTAAGATTGGAACAACAGAAATTCAGTTAAGTGCATTTTACGTGTCATGCTATGCAAGCTGAGTAATAGTTGCCAATATTTAACATGGTTTTTAAGTTTAAGGAAAACTTTCAAAGGTGTTGCAGGAAGGCCTTTTGTTACAACGTGGTAATCTGATCCATCTTTCTAATAGTGCTGGTAAACAGTCTGATCTAATCAGACACAAATGCTAATATATATAAAATCTTTACCCATTTAAAAATAATAAATAAAATATTTGGCTCCAATTAATTCTGATTGTGCTAGAAGAACATACAATCAACAATGTTATGCAAATAGTTATTTGTGCAGTTGAAATCAATAACTTATTTTCTTTTGTAATACACAGAATATTAAAAAAAAAAGGTTATTATTAATTGCTTATAAAACTAAATCTTTGTGTGGGAAGCCTGCAGGTATTAATCTCATTATCAAGACTTTTGTTCAAAGTCTGCATGGCCATTATTGTTCATGATTTGACCACTCAAGAAATCTTGCTACAGACTCCTATTCTGAAAGTATTTATTGGAAGCTGAATGAAATTAGTTCTTTATGAGCTAAGTAATTGTAAAGTTACATTATCCTGTGGAAAGAGATAACTGATAAAATCTGACAATTTCAATTTTAAAGTGGCTGTGCCTTGCTACACTGAAGTCATGATAACCCTCCTATTTATAAATCTATAGCTTACCAGCTACACATACATAGTCATGAAGCATCGGTTATGCTTACTGATAAAATTACTTTAAATATTGATTACAAAATAACCTGTGTTAACAAAAAGTATATTGCTTGCTCGTGCACAAGGTATCGTTGGCTTCAGTTGAATTCCTATATCTCCAATTTCTTTCTCAGTTTTGTTTTACTCTCCTGAACAACCGTTGTTTAACTGGGTGTGCTTGATAAGTGGGAGAAGCATCCCTACCCCTGGTGGGCCAGTACTGCAGGAGGGCTGTGGCAGTGCTGCTGGCTGCCAAGGAGGAGTAAACACACTTTAAGACCTCGTGCATCTTGCCTCTGTGTCCTATGGATTTTTGGTGTTATCTTTAAATTAATGAGAAGAAATGGGCAGTCCCAGTTAGTCATATAAGCAGACAGTCCTGCCCTCCACTCTCCTCTAGGAAGGTTTCCTTGTTGTACTCAGACCTTGGAAGGCCTGCATGCAGCAGGGACCTGATGTGGGCATGGTTCCTCACGGTCTTCAAGTGAGAACAGACTCTTCTCAGTTGCTGGGCATCCAAGGGGACATCCCTATGGTGTCACCATCTCTTCAAGGAGTCACTGTTACCTTGCTGCTCAACTTCTCACACATCTGCAGGAACTAATGGGGCACACGTAGCACCTCAGGAAGGACCAGTGGGTCTTTGGAGGTCAGGTTTTCCTGCCTTGGGGGAGGCACTGAGATATTTAACTCTCACACGTGGTTCTAGATGTGCAGTGCTGATCCTATGCCTACTCAGTTGTCCTTAAAGTGACTATCAAAGCAGCCCTGAATTTCATCTCTGAAATGGTTTCTGTTTTACACTTAATCAGACTGCGTATGAAAACATGATTCTGTCATTGCCTTCTTCCATGCTGTTTTCAGAGAGGGAGGTAAACAAATGTGGAGTATAATTGCTGTAACTTCCATTCACAATAACGGTATCTAAATTCTGGATGTGTTCTGTGCTATTGAAGACTGTGTTTAAGAGGAAAAAAAAGAACCCCAAATCTTCAGGGCCATGCAAAGCAATTAACTGTGCTCTGAAGGTCTGTTTTTATTGTTGCTTTTTTGTTTGGTTTTGTTCTTAGAATTCATCCATTTCTAAAGTGTGCCATGAATCACAGCCAACCGTCTAAAGTGACATAAAACATCAGAAGGAGCAATTTCATAAAAATAATGTCTGTTTTCCTGCATGTATACGCAGGACAGCTGGGCCTGTTTCGGTTCTTGTAGAAAAACGCGGCATCCAAAAGTCATAACTCCTTGTTATGCATGGGGATTCATTCATGTAATTTTTTGCAAATGTGGATATTAGCATGCATTGCTAATGCACTTGGCATTATGGGTTCCTTCTGCCTCGATTGCAGCCTCAGGAAAGAGGCTGGGTGACGCCTTGTCTGTGGGACAGGTGAGAAACTTCACGGTGTCACTGCCAGTTCCAAAAGCATAAAGAAATAGATACAGAATTCTCCTCAGTTTATAGACTCTTTTGCCAATTAGCTGTGCTGGGGTGTGGTTAACACAAACTAATCATACTCTGGAGTGCTAAAATGTACATGGTGCAGCAGAGTGCCTCGCGTCTCCTGGGGTGTGATTATTTAATGATAATGATGCCCCCTGCAGAGGCACCTTATTGCTCTTTTGCAAAAACAATCTTTATTGAGGGGAATTAATTGCATTGTTGTTGATAGCAAGAAATAAGTTAATATTTTGAAATGATCTTTCTGGTTTGCACAGCTTAAAGGGATGTTCGCACAATTATGTCAAATAAATGACCTGCTTTGAAAGTTTCTCCATATATTAGGTCTGGATTCCAAAACCACTCTGGAGATGTATGTTCTCTGAAGATTTGATTTCACTGGGAGTCTTGAAGCGCTGAGAAGAGTTAATCTCTCTGTTCCATGGGTACCTTGTTTTGCTGCCTAAAAATTGATCTCTTCAGGGTCACTGACTGTGTTTTCTAGTTAGAGGCAAATTTGCAGTTATTCTGGATTCCCACAGCATATTTACTCTATGCAAAGTATCTGAGAGCAACTTTTATGGTAGGGTTTTTAATTAGTGCGATGTATAAAAGCAGCAAAGTTAATAAGGATGAAATTTGCTGGTGTGCTGACTTCTACGGAAGGCAATTGCCTTAGAGTCATGGTCATAGCCTCGTCTTATATATGCATTTGTATTATTGCACTGATGCTACACAGATTTTGGAAGATGCAGCTCACAGTTCACAAATGAAAAAGACAGAAGGACCAACGTACACTTTACATGCTCCTCTCCTACCTGCTAATTTATCTCCAGAATAATCGCTAATTTACTTATCTCAGCACTAATGTTTGCCACAGTAGTTTGGGTTTTGTTTCTCGCTTTATGGGAGTCTTTGCATCATTTTTATCGCCTGCTTGCTTTTTTATACTAATGGTTCAATACATCAGCATTACAGTAATAATCTAGGTATATATTCATTGTAAAATGATGATTTACTGCAGCAGGATGGATGTATTTACCATGTATGCAATGTTGCAACAAATGAAAATAGCAGAAGTATGTGGCCCTGTGTATGTGTAGGTGTACCTGAGTGCAAATGGGCATAAAGTGAAGCAACGCAGTGAGTTTACCCACAGCAGCATGTGCTGTGCATGGGACGCCAGGGTCAGTGTTTATGTGCCTGAAGCCCACATCTACTTGGCAGTGTAGGATTTTCAGATAAATTCTGTTGATATTCCTTAATAAATTGGAAAGTCCAGGTGAGCAGCTCATCAAAGATATGAATCTGCTTGTATGCAGTCTAGCAGGGCTTGCAGATGATGTTGGTTCTGCGCTGGTAGCACTAAGGGGTTTTGCTCTGAAACAGCTTTATCTGTCTTTATAGAGAGGCAAAACCGAGTCCTACCTCTTTACCTGGGAGCTGCCCCTTGGGAAGGCTGAGGCAAAGCCACTTGGTCTCTGTTGTTGCTATTGGCTCTTGAATTCAGTCATGACACCATTTGTCTGTTTGTTTGGACCACTCATTAACTTCAATAGTGTTGAGTGATTGTGACAATGAGGTGTATGGCTCCTACGGATATTTTGTGTGTTCTTGTCATCTTTTGTTTACAACACCATGAGTTTTCTTTCTGTCTTTTGTTGTTCTTGTTTATAAATAGGCTTAAAAAGAAGCATATACTGCTTTGATTTCACTCCATAAGACCTGGAACGCTTGCAGGTCATTAAGTTTCTCTTTTCTAGTTGTTCATAAGGTTTCTCTGAGCTGGAACAGCCAGTGGTCAGTAGTGAAGTAGGATGCACACAATGATCAGCTGCTTGTTGCTGCTTCAGTCAAAGGGGTGGGGGAGAACTGCATGTCCTGGACAAGGAAAGATTTATGGGGAAAAGGGATTAGTTCTGCAAACAAAGTATGGTATGTGTCAAAGAAAAATTTCTAATGGCAGAAGCCAGCATCAGTAGGAGAAAGGATTTAAAAAGAAAAATGTTAGAACAATATTGAGAAAATATGTAAAGGAACTTAATTAAAGGGACTTTTGTACACACAGTGCCTGTTTTG